>NC_058133.1:82210222-82280113 GCF_016433145.1 Gracilinanus agilis | reverse complement strand
AGAGAGAGAGAGAGAGAGAGAGAGAGAGAGAGAGAGAGAGAGAGAGAGAGAGAGAGAGAGAGAGAGAGAGAGAAGAAAATTCCTTTGAAGTTATTGGACTGGGTATTTGGATATTGATGCCACTGATAAAAACAGAGGACTTGAAAAGAAAAATACAAATTTAGAGCATGAGAAGATGATATTTGGCTTTGCACATATTGGATTTGACATAATGACAGAAAATATAGGTAGAGGTATCTGTCAAGCAGGCAGTTAAGAATGTAAGACTGTGGGCAGCTAGATAGCAAAGTGGATATAGCATCATGTCTGGAACCAGGAGAACCTGAGTTCAAATCTGTCTTCAGATACTTCCTAGCTGGATCACTTAACCCTCACTGCCTAACTCTTGCTGCTTTTCTGTCACATTTTCATCATCTTTGAAATAATCTAAGCTCACTTCAAATTCAAAATAAAAGCTCCTTATTCCAACATCCTTAATGAAACCATCACTTTCCCAAGATGCCCTGGCTAAAAAAAGTCAGGATTATTTTTAACTTTACCTTCTTCCTCACAATCTAATGGTTGGACACTAAACCCTTTGAATATTTCTTTACAATGTTGCTCAAATCCAACACATCTTTTCCATTTTCAACAAAATCACAGTGGTTCCACCCCTTCTCATCTCTCAAGAATATTTACAATATTCTATTTTATCAAATAAACAGAACATTTAAAAAGAATAAATATCCTACCTAAATATTCTATTTATTAAGAATATGTTATATTCTAGACTGAATATTTCAATAACCTATTTCCATTTTCTCTAGTCTCTAAATTATTCATGTCTATAATAGATTAACTATAATAAAGTCATAGATTTTTTCTGTTAAAAAGACCTCAGTGTTAATCTATTCCAATTCTCTCATTTTACAGATAAAAATGAGGCTCAGAAATGTTAAGAATATGTTATTTCATTAATCTGGATGTTCACTCCAACAGTGCAGATCACAACCCATTTATGCTGGCCTTCCTAGGTAGCTATCCTATGTATGATGAGCCTCTCTTATTCCTTATTCCTGATCAATATTTTCTAACATTTCTAAACACCTATACAAATATATATATGTACATATATATATTCATCTTTGCATAGTATCAAAGAAATTTGATTTGGAGAGTCTAATTAAATTATTTTAAAATTTCTCAACCTATTCCTTCTCTACAACAAATCTGGCTACACACTATTAATTATTTTCAATATAATATTTTTGAAACTACTTATCATGAGCACTACAATATGAAATGACCAAAATATTGCATACAAACTTTAATTTTTTTAAATTTTATTTGTTGTTAGTTGGGTTAAAATTCCCTGATATTTTCTTTCCTCTCTACCTTCCTCACCCTAGAGAAGGCAACTGTTCACCAAAAAAAAATGTATATTTAAATTATATATTTTGTGTTTCTATTTATCAATTCTATCGTTAGAGTTGGACATTCACAACTTATTCTTCAAACATCAAATCAGCAGCTGTATATAATGTTCTTTTGGTTCTACTCATTTTGCTTTTCATAATTCCATGTAGTTTTTTCCATATTGTTTATTAATCTGCTCATCATGTCGAACAGAATAGTAGTCATATGCTACAACTTGTTCAGCCATTCCCTAATTGATGGGCATCTCCTCAATTTCCAGTTCTTTGCCACAACAAAGAGAGCTGCTATAAATATTTTAGAGCATATTCGAACAATGTGGTTTTTTTCCTCTGATCATCTTGGGAAACAGAACCAACAATGATATTGCTACAACTAATAGTAACAGTTTTATAACTCTCTGGGCATAATTCAACAGATAGAAAAGAGATCTTTGAGCTCATTTAGTATAACCTTCTAATTTTACATTCAAGAAAAATGAGTAGACGTTAAATAACTTGCCCAATATCACTCAAGTAATAAGTGGCAAAGTCAGAAATTAAACCGAGGTCCTCTGACGCCAGATTCAACACTCTCCCCTCTACCCTGGTACCTCCCAATGAAAAGATGTTTCTTGTATGCATAGAGGCACAATAAAAACAACTCCACCAATTCCTTCACTTGTTTTGCCGAGGAGAAAAGATGAGCCATCTTTCCACTGAGATGCAATTTTTCTGTATCTTCTATTTTCATTCATAGCAAGACCATTGAGATTGCTGCAATTCCCTTCCTAAAATAGTAAGTCCACTTCTTCATTGGATAAGGAACTCATATTTATTTATTTATCTATTTTTTTAAATCCTTAACTTCTGTATATTGGCTCCTAGGTGGAAGAGTGGTAAGAGTGGGCAATGGGGGTCAAGTGACTTGCCCAGGGTCACACAGCTGGGAAGTGTCTGAGGCCAGACCTGAACCTAGGACCTCCCATCCCTAGGCCTGACTAAGGAACTCATATTTTAGAATGGCCAAGAGATACTCTTGAACACTATACACCCAAGGCCCATTTTGCCTGGTATTCTTCCACCATCATTAATGAAGTAAAAGGGGTCATGTCCTGGCATACAGGTATATTCTCTGTTTAAATTGTCCAAGATAAAAAAGTAATAATTATCAGTACATATCCTACTATATCATATCCCTTCTTGCCAAAAACGTTTCCCATTGCCTTCAGAAAAAAGACAGCAAAGATTGGACCTTGATCAGGTCTAATAAGGGAGAATTTTTCCATAATGCCTTTTCAAAGAGACAAAGATAAGTGGATAAAAGAACATAGCCAGAAAAGTAAATTACACATAAAGGAAGCCATGGCTTTTTATAATTTATATTGAGAAAAAATTATATGAAATTAATTTTTAAAATATAGGACATTAAAGAAGAAAAATAAAAATTTGAAAATGGAACATTTGACTCTAATGAAATAGATAATATAATAAACCTTAATTATTATATTAGCATCCATATAAAAAGTCACCAAGCAAAGCTGAATGCTTTATGACAACTCCATTGGTGGTTCGTGATAGCATAAGATGAACATGCCAATTTCAAGAGACCATTACTTTTTAACAATTAAACATTCTTCCTGTGTAACATGATGTCTACTGATCAATAATCTTTATCATCACCTTTCCTACTACTGTACAAATATGTAGTTACTTGATCAGACTCACACAAGATGAAAATGTATAGATCAATTAGAACCCGTAAAAATGAAAGGAAAAAAGATACTGACAAAAATGAAAGAACAATTTCCAAAAGTAAACAAATAAGTAGATGTAAAGCTAGAATAGTCTTAGTTCTTCCCGATAAATATTTTAACCCTAATTACTTTTTGGATAACATTTGGAAAATTTCTAATCTTTGGTTTGTTTGCTTATGGCATATTACTGAGGCAAATACTGTGTATTTAAAAACTGTATCTCCATTGTCCTTTCAGAGTTAAAGTTAAAGACTTAATTTTCCTGATTTTAAATAATTTTTATGCATTTGCATTTAAAATAAATTAAAACACAAATGTACATTTTTGTCTTACAGGAGTTACATTATGTCCTCACAAAACTAAACAAAAATCTCCATCCTTCTGAAAACAGACTCGGACATACCAATGTGCAGCTCAACAGAACTCAGGAAATGTTTCAGTGATATTTTCTGTCCCTAGAGAACCTTCACTTCAGTTTATGAAAATACACTAGTGTCTTAGGCATGAAAATTGTAACAACTTCCTCTTTACATTCCCCTCCCTCTTTAGGCAATGAATTTAATTCAAACAATATGGCAAGCCTTCATTAATAACCTATGGGCACAGGTTAAAAGCTGATTCCTTACAAGACAACTTAAACTTTTACCTGGGGGGAAATAAATTTTTTCTCTCCTTTTGATGCATTATATCCCATTTCTTATATAAAACAGATCATGTTAAAAGATTCTAAAATGCTGAAATATTCATTTTTCATATCACTCAAGTCATTTTTTCAGAGGGAGGCTATTAAAGCTATGCTTTAGAAAGGTATTAAAATATAAATATAAATGTAGCCATTCCCATTTCCTTACTTTTATTATTCTAGCATTATAAAAATGTTGAACCTCTCTAAGTAGCTTTAAAGCTCTTCAGCGATGACTAGAATGACACAAACTATATCCTCTTAATATCTACCTCATGAGAGCTGACCTTCAGCAATGAATATGATAATACAAATTAGATCCTCTTAAGTAACTACTTGATAGGAGTTGATTAAAGTTGTAGGAACTAGAATCCAACAATCTGACTCATGATTTTATTAACATAAGGAATTCCAAAATGAAGAGACTCCCTTTGCCAATATAAATCAGCACTAATTCCATTTTAATCTGCGATGATACTGATTGGATCGATATTTAATCAGCATTAATCTAAAAGTAAGAATGAGGTATGTAATGGTCTCTCTCTACTCTACCTTAATCCTTAGAAGTTTCCTGTATCTGAAATAATTTTCAATATAGCAAAATACAACATGGTTGCTAGCAGCTCACAGTCTTTCATAAATTAATAAAAGACAAATCCGTGTGCTACAAATACATCTCAAAATACCCTTGAGAATTCACTACAAAAACTGCCCTGGATCCAGGCCATTATCACGGACAGAACTGATACCTACAACCACTTGGGCATAATATGGATCCACAAAAATTCAACAACGTATTTAAAAGATAACTGCCATACCAAACGTTCAATCTCCAAGCAATGTGGAATGAAACACTTCCAAAACTAAGATCACTGCTAGTAAAAATCATAAAAGTCTGAGATGGAATTCAAACCTACATCTTTCTTATCCACTTGTTTTGCAAAAAGGAGATAAGTATGCACAGATAAATCTGTTGAAAGCTAAATTCCTGATATTGTGCTATAAGGCATTTGGAGATCATTTTACCTGGGATTATTAGGCAAGATTTCACAGAAAAGGTAGCAGCAAAACTGAGTTTTAAAGGAACAGAAGAATTTCAATTAATAGCTGAAATGTATATTGCACTTTAAAGTTTGCTAAGTTCTTTACAAATATTTTCTCACTTGATACTCACCCGAATCCTGGGAGGTAGGGGCCATTATGAGCCCCATTTTACAGATGAGAAAACTGAGGCAGAAAGAGATTAAGTGACTTACCCAGGGTAATACAGTTATTAAATATGAGGCCAAATTTGAACTCAATTCTTCCTGGCTCCAGGCCAGAACACTATCCATTGCTTCGCCTACTTGAAAATAGTGTATTTCAGGGACAGGTGACAATGCCTGCTTTGAGACAGTGCTGTATGGCAAAAAAGAGTTCTAACCTTGGAATCAGAAAAGCATGGTTTCAAATTGTGCTTCAGATACTAGCTTGTGACCACAGGCAAGGCATTTGTCCTCCCACAATCTCATTTTCTTCATCTGTAAAATAGGGCTAATACTCATACTATATACTTCATTGGATTATAGTGGAGAGAGCATTTGTAAACTTCAATATACTATATAAATGTGAGAGGGGGTTGTATTATTTAATATTATTATTATGGAGAGATGAAACATCAGAACAATCTCCAGAAAAAATATACATATATGTGTGTGTATGTATATATCAGTTTGTCTAGAACAGAGGAACAGAATGAATGAATGGAAATAGAGTGAAATAAAACTGGAAAGGAAGGTTGGCATTAGATTAAGAGAGCTTAAACTGAAGTCTGAGGGCCTATATTGTATCTTGTAGATAATGACAGATGATGGAAGGTTTCTGAGAAGGAGAATGGCATCCTACTCTTTCAAAGCTTAAAAGGAAAGGATTGGAAAATAGTTTATAGCTAGCATTTATATAATGCTTTAGAATTTTCAGAGGGCTCACACATACATCATCTCACTTGATCCTCACAAAATCATCTTGATATAGGCACTATTATCCTAGTTTAACATGTGGGGAAACTGAGGCTAAAAGACTCATTTAAGACTTTCCCAAGATCCAACAACTAGTTAGTGTCTGAGGCAGAATTCAAGTTCAGATCTTTCTCAGTCAAAGAACAAGAACTAGTAATCTCAGGAAAGGTGAAACTAGATGGTGGGAGGTCCTTTGGGAGGCTAGCATGGTCCAGATGATTGCAGCATAGAATAAAGAACAATGACTCTGGATTCAAAGGACATAGGTTAAAATCCCATCTCTGTTATTACCTCTGTGACTCTGTGAAAGGTAACCTTCCTGGTAGCCTCTCTGGGCCTCAGTTCTCTAATCAGTAAAATTAAAAAGTTGAACTAAATGGCCTCTGAGGGACCTTCCAGCTCTTCCCTTGATTTCCACTGGATTTAGTTGGATCAGGTTAAACCTCTAAACTAAATATTGCAATCAAGGAATGACTTCTGTTTGGCCATCTTCAGGTCCAACCTGACTAATCACTGGTAGATTTACATGTCATCATTTCCATCTATTGGATGTTACGGAAGGTCAGTTCTTTTCTATCTGTGTTTTTCTTCTATTTATTTTGGGAAAAATTATGTATACTACTCCAAACTCTCTTGACCAACACTGCACACAACTACACCCGTCAGCCCAAAGTTTCAACTTTAAGATTAGTTATTTCAGGTTTACAATTCACAATAAAAATAGAAGAGAAAACCATTGAAAAGCAATATCATCTTGTCTTTCAGGAGGCACATCAAAAAACTCTCATCAGTTTACATTTAATACCTCACAAAACTTGCCAAAATAAACTCCCCAAACCCTAAATGACGTTGGCAAATATGGGATATGGGGTGACAGATAGCTCTGGGTATAATGAAGCTATGCGCCAAGTGGGAAATGAGGCAGGCCAGTACTGTGGAGTATAGCTTTAGACCAAGGAAAAATTCAATATTTTTAATTTTGTTCTGCTGTGTTTGATTTATGTAAAAGCTTCATGTTGGCTTTGTGTCTGGAAATGTGTCCTTCTTCAAATATTTTTAACATTAATAATTTGCAGATTGAAATCTGCGGTTAAATACATTTCTAAGAGGACATTTGCAGCTAGAAAAGGTTTGCACAATGATACACTGCAACCATTGGAACCAGAATGAGCCATAGAAAAGATTTCCAAGGAAGTCAAAGAAAGCCAAAATGTTTGAAAGCCCCAGATGAGGCAAAGAAAGCCAAGAGAGACATTTTTAATACAAAGTCCAGTCTTCCGTAGTCTATGTGTATTTTTCATCCTAAAACTAAAATTAGGGACATTCATTATTGGTCATACAGTAAGTCCCCTCCCCCTAAAGAAACAAATGATCAGAATGAAAGAGCAATCAACATGAACGAGAAAGGATTAATTAGTCTAAGTTCAAAATAATGTTCATCTGTGAGACCATGAAGGAGAATGTATTGTATAAATGTAGGTTCCAAAAACTGTTTTCTGCATTTCCATGGAAAATCTCATTAGAAAAATGTTTTCTGGGACTTCAGTTTGGAAACTCAATGGATCATCTTTGGTGCCAGATAAATAACAACATCATCTTAATGTCTATGATTCACAAAGCATAATTCTTCCAAATCTCTCAAAATACCATACAAGCATCTTCTTATTAACCTCCAAAGCATTCCCTAGGAACACACAGGTAAGAATCATTATTACCAGCATTTTCCAGTTGCAGAACTTTAGACAGAAGAGAAACTTGTCTTGCCAAGGGTGCCTACAGAATCAGAAACAGTCTCATGAATGGAAACCAGATCTCCAGATTTGACATACTATATTTCCATCTAATAGTCAATTCTATTTGAAAGGAAACTCATTTCACAATAGGATACCATAACTTCCCTCATATGAAGGGAATGAAGCCTGTGTTTTTAAATATTCCATTCAAGGGCATGATTTTTTTCATTCTTTGTATTGTAAGTATATTTGTTTTTAATGAAATGCTTTGTTTTTAAAAACAGAAAGTCTCCTATGAAACAAATAGAATCAGATTATGGTTGTTGCACTGCAGACATATTCAGTCCCACTGATCTAAAATAAACATGTTAAAATATTTTTAATTTAATTACAGTCAGTCCAAATGGACTTATCAAGAGAGATCAAAGTCAGAGGGGCAGGAAATGTCATCAGTGAAGCAGGAATATCAGCAAAGTTCCCTATCTTCCAAACACTTCATTATCGGAGCTAGTGCTAAGGTTTCCTCCTAGGCCATGTCAAAGTACCAGTCCACCTTTCAAAAGTATTTTTCCATGTCCCTTCATAAAAGCTGGAGAGAGACATCATTAGCACCATTGGTTCCTCCATTTTTATTTCTAATAAGATCATACAATCCGTAATTATACAAGCATAGATTTCCTGGGATTCATTTTCTTTATATGAAAATGAAAAATATGGATTAGTTTGTCTTCAAGACTCATGTTGGCTCTAAACCATAAGATGATAAACGTATCAAAAAATAGATTAGCCACCCTCTACATCATTAGCACCACTGGTTCCTCCATTTTTATTTCTAATAAAATCATACAATCCCTTAATTATACAAGCATAGCTTTCCTGGGATTCACTTTCTTTACATGAAAATTAAAATTATGGATTAGTTTGTCTTCAAGACTCATTTTGGCTCTAAACCATAAGATGATAAATGTATCATTTTAGAGCTGGAAAAGATCTTAGAAGTCATGGAGTTCTTATTTTTACCTATCAGGAAATTAGAGCACAAGAGAGTTAAATGACTTGCCCAAAGGCAATCAGTCAATTAGCATTTATTAAATTCCTACTGAATATTATACAAAGAAAGATAAAAGACAGACCTACCCCATTCTCAAAAAGCTCATAGTCCAATGACAGGGATAACAAAGGAACAACCATGTACAAACAATCTATTTACGTGCTATATTGGGAATGATAATCAAGGGAAAGGCACTAGAATTTCAAGGGATCTGGAAAGGCTTCCTGTAGAAACTGGGACTTTATTTAGGACTTGAAGGAATCTTGGGATACCAAGAGGAAAAGTATTCTAAGTATTAGGGATGGACAAGGAAAATACCCAGAGTGCAGAGATGAAATATCTTTGTCAGAAGAACATGAAGAAGGCCAGTGTCCCTGCCTTACATGGAGGGTATATATGGAGTATATACATGGAGTGGTATAAAGTGTGAGAAGTTTGGAAAGAGGATGGGTGGAGGGGCTGGGTAGGCTATAAATGGCTTTGAATAACAGAGGATTTTATATTTGATACTGGCAGTAATGGGGAGCCACTGGAGTTTGCTGGGTAAGAGGGAGAACTTGTGAAATGAGCTTTATTTAATAAAAAATATTTTTTAATAATTTTTATTATATTTTATTTAATAAAAATACTTTAAGAAGATTATTTTGACAGTTTAATGAGAGTGTCCTAGACTTGGGAAAGATTTGTAGCCATGAGACCAATCAGCAATAGTCTATTGCAATAGTCTAGGTGTGAGTTGATGAGGTCCTTTACCAGATGGTGGCAGGAAAGAAGTGGGCATATTTGAGAGATGTTATGGTAAAATCAACAGGCCTTGGCAACAGATTGGTTTAAGTTATGGGGAAGTTATTGAGAATGAAGAATCAATGATTATATCTTGGTTGTCATCAGGGAATAGAATGACTGAGGAGAAATGTAAACCCAGGGTTCTATCCCTGACACCATAATTCCTCTCAAATACTTTTATCTCTTAGCACATCTGAGTTTGAGATAGATTTCAGAAATATGATAAAATAGAAAGAACCCTACAAGAAGTCAGGAGAAACTGATTCAAATCCCATCTCCATTACTTGAATATCATTTAACCTGAGCTTCCTGTCAGAAGGGGGAAGAATCATCATTAGTTATTCTGTCCCATGGTTACTGAGAATGCCCTATGTGATAATATATATTACAAACCTTAAACACTAATTAAATTTAAGCTATGATTACGATGTTATTAAAATATGACTATGACTCCTAATATTATAAGTCCTGACCAGCAATCTCTTGCAATAAGTAAAGAAGCCTGGTGATGTTTGCTTTTTCTAAATCTAAACTTTGATCTGAGATTAAGACTAATTTATGTTTTAAAGATTATAGGCAGTTTGTCATTCAGTCGTTTTTCAATCATGTCCAAGTCTTTATGACCCCATTTGGAGTTTTCATGGTAAAGACACTGGAGTGGTTTGCCATCTCCTTCTCTAGCACATGAGGAAAAAGAGGCAAATAAAAAATGAGACTTACAGAGCTGGTAAAGTGTCGAAGGCCACATCTGAACACAGGAAGATGAGTTCCTAACTCCAGACCCAACCCTCTATCCTCTGTGCCACCTGGCTGCCTATAGAGAGTTAGGGAATTTACTCCCTTTGTAAAAGCTCAAATAATCATTTAACGTGATTCTTGAATCAAAACATCGTTTCTATTGATTATAGAAAAGCTGAATATGTATATTATATATAATATTATAAAAAGGCAGAATATATTATTATATATAATATTATAGAAAATCTGAAATTATAGCATAATGGTTCTACTTCATTCTTTTTAACATTTTGTAAGTTTTGAAAATGGAGACTCATAAATCCAGAAGTATGAGAGTGTGAAGGACTAAATGAGATAGAGCATTAATGGACACCAAATGCAAACAGAACTGCCAAAGAATCAGTGATCTTTTAGTGGCTACTCCACTGATCTTCAGAGAGAACAATCATCCATCTATTCTGTTCTCTTTTATCTCCTTTCTCACTGCTCCAGTCTTCCCAGGAAAACACAAAATCAGACCACAGAAAAAAGCTAAAAGGAAAAAAGTCCTTAAGTCACTTCTGCAAGGTATTACAAAATGGGTCTACAAATAGAAAGTTTCTTCATGTTTGGTACTATATGAGACTCATTTTGTAATATCTCGCAGAAGTGACTTAAGGACTTTTTTCCTTTTAGCTTTTTTCTGTGGTCTGATTTTGTGTTTTCCTGGGAAGACTGGAGCAGTGAGAAAGGAGATAAAAGAGAACAGAATAGATGGATGATTGTTCTCTCTGAAGAAGAAATGCAAAAAATGAACCTAGAACCTAGGTAATTAAAAGGAAATCCATAGAAGTCAGGTGGATGGTACAGTGGATAGAGTGCCCAGCCTGGAGGCAGGAAGACATCTTCCTGAGTTCAAATCTGTCCTCAGGCATTTAGGAACTATGTGACTCTGGGCAAGCCATTAACCCTGTTTGTCTCAGTTTCCCTACTTGTAAAATGAGTTGGAGGAGAAAATGGCAAACCATTATAGGATATTTGCCAAGAAAACCCCAAACAGGATCATGAAGAGTTGAACACAACTGAATAACAAAAATACAGGAATTTGTGGGGCAGCGAGGTGGCTCAGTGGATAAAGAGTCAGAAAGTCTTGGGTGCAAATTTGATCTCAAACACTACTTAGCTGTGTATCCATAGGCAATCCACTTAACTCCAATTACTTAGCCCTTACCAGTCTTCTGCCTTGGAAGAGATGGAATTTTTTTTAAAAGAATGTAACAGTTCTCAAAGATACATAGAGAGGAGAGAGAGAGAGAAAGAGAGAGAGAGAGAGAGAGAGAGAGAGAGAGAGAGAGAGAGAGAGAGAGAAGGAGTGAGAAAATCAAAGAGACAGAGAGAGAAATAGGGAGAGACAGAGGGAGATAAAAAGAGAGCAAGAATGGTCTCAGATCCCAGAAGGTCTAAGTTCAACTTCTAACTAATACTATATATAGGCTATATAAACTCAGCAAGTCAATTAACATCTCACTGTCAACAGGAAACTCAGCCTAAGTTGCAGTGAATGTGCATTCATTAGTAGAGTTTCTTCACCAATAAAACCAGTCTAGCCTCTTTGTGAGTACATGTGTGTGTATGTTGTATGTATGTACAACATACATACATAAACAAATTGTATGTATATAAACCATATACACACATGTACATAGTCAGATTTTTGTTATGCAGAAACAAAAAAAAACATTCTTGTTGATCTCTAATTTTTTTTTGGTTTTTGGGTTTTTACCCCATCTCAAACAATAGCTTTATTTATTTTATCAAGCTTTCAAACGAAAAATTTCCCCCAGGGAATAAGCAAGTTTCATCTTTAGAAGATTTTTTTTTAAATCAAGGAAAAAACAAAGTCATCGAAATCCTGTTCCTGGCATAGACTTAAATCATAATCGCTTGGCGTTGCAGTCCTACTATTTGCCCAAATCAAGATCGCAATGGTCAGACCCTATGGGATTCTTTCAGATACTTAAAATTAATCACCAACTGAAGGGTATGTTCCACGTTGCACCATATGTAGACATTTTAAATGACAGCAACCAGAGTGTCACCCAAAGAATGAAGAAAGCATATGGCCTCTAAAACCAAATCTCGTTAAAACACACAGACACACACGTCGCTCCACTCCTAATTAAGAAATGCACTAAACAAACAAAAAGTTCATAAAAGTACATACACATGGAAAAAAAAAGAAATTGACGGATGAACTTGAAAAATCCTTAAATATGAGAATAATAAATCTGATTAAATAATAAATATAAGCAGGAAATACCGATGCCTTTATCCCTGAGTAAACCATATGCACTCCACCATGATTTGGATCACAGATAAAAGAGAACCAATCTTTTCAGCAGCAGACTTCAGCCCACAGAAGAGTCAAACCAGTTTAAAAGGGACAAAGCCCAAGTCTTCTACACACCCCGGCTCTTTTATAACAGCCGTGTCAGTTGCTATAGACTTCAGCAGAGGTTAAGTAACACAACTGACCTCTTTCAACAATGTTAAAGCTTTCCCCATTCAGGGCCTAATAAACACATGTTCCCAATATCTCCCCTGATGAATAAGTCCCTTTTAAAGCAGAAACAGGACTCACATCAACACTAAACCTCTTGATTAGAAAACACATATTTACCCACTGGATCCTACACCCCCCACCCCAAATCTTTACCTCCTTCAGGCTGCATCCACCAACAATTAGTTCCATCAAATCCCCTTTTGTTTCCCTCCTCTAGTCTTTTTATCACCCCAGTTATTTGACTCCAAATCAACTGCCTCCCTTGGCTGACAGCCAGATTCAAAGCAATCTGTACCATTTTTTACATCTTAGAAAGATCTTGGGCAATCAGAATAAGAATTTAAGTAGTCATTCCAGCTTTGTACCATTCCAATAAGATGACAGTAGGGGGGAAAGTTTCCCTCAATTTTTCCTTTGGTCTTTTATTTATTTGGGGGGGGGAGGCGATTCTTCCGTTTACAATGTATCCATCAAGAATAAATAAATTCCACTTTGGAAACAACACTACGGTTCCTTTTTTGCTTTTCTTCCCATGCAATCCCTCCATTTGGTGCTCTATAATTATTGATTGAATGAGTAAATATAAGTGAATTAATTTAAAAATGTATTAAGTTCTTACTATATGCCAGGCACTGGGTTAAACGTGGGAAATACAAATAAACTTTTTTTAAAGCAATATAGCCCTTGTCCTCCACAAGCTTACATTCTAATAGAGGAGGACAGCACATTTATGAAAGTGGTGGTTAGAGAAGGACATTTTGGTCTGGGAAATCACAGAGACAGCTAACTAGTGAATTTGGCAACAGAGTACATATGACAGATAAAGTGTGAGTGATAAGTCCAGGATGACCCTGAGGTTGCAAGCTTGGGCAACTGGGACGACAGGGTGGGGTTCCTTAGAAAGTATGAATAAAGCTGGAAAGAGGGGAGCACTTTGGTGGAGGGGAGGCACACTTTTCCACATAGCCTATCAGGTACTGTAATCAATGATGAAAATAGATTGTTACAGAAATGCTGACAAAATTATAGTCCTCCCAGTTTAATCTGTCAGTATTCTAGTGACAATCTGACTTGGGTCCAACACCCAGGTTTATGCTTGCACTTTTTCCT
The DNA here is from genome assembly GCF_016433145.1 of Gracilinanus agilis. Taxonomy (NCBI): domain Eukaryota; kingdom Metazoa; phylum Chordata; class Mammalia; order Didelphimorphia; family Didelphidae; genus Gracilinanus; species Gracilinanus agilis. The sequence goes on along the minus strand of NC_058133.1, from coordinate 82,266,326 downwards.
CTATGAAGTTTTTCACTATTTACCAAGGTAATATTGCTACCCACCCTTCTCTTAGTAATGCTTTACAAATGAGTGTAATCTAAACCTTAGTGACTCTTGGCAGCCAGGTCTTTCTGTTTGACAAAGAGAATAAGTGTTTATTGGCTAAGGTGATTTCCAGGTGCTTCTCTTCTCTTTATTGCATGGACTACTTTATTTTTTTCTTTTTTGAAAAATTTTATTTAATAAACTGATTTAGAATATTTTTCCCTGGTTACATGAATCATGTTCTTTCCCTCCCCTCCTACGTCCAACCCCCCCACCTCAGCCAAGAGCAATTCCACTGGGTTTTACATATGTCATTCATCAATACCTATTTCCATATTATTGATATTTGTACTAGGGTGATCACTTAGAGTCTACATTCCCAATCATTGGACTACTTTATATAATAGGTAACCAGCATTTACAAAGCTCCTTAAGGTTTGCAAATCGTTTACAAATATTATCTCACTTTATCATAACAACCATGTTGAGAAATAGTTGCTATTGTTGTATCTCATTTTACAGATGAAGCAACTGGGGCAGACTTATCCAAGATCATAGAGACTTGTCCAAGATCATGTAACTAATAAGACCAAATTTGAACTCACATCTTCCTAACTCTAGGTTTATGCTCTAGCCTACATAAAGCTAGGCTTCTATAAGAAATAGTGGAAGTCAAAGGCAATGATTTTACCTTCATCTACTTCCCACTTTTCTGCATCAGTAATTCACTTAGAAAGAACAAATTGGTTGGCTAAGGGGGTTAAGGGGGTTTGGGGAGAGGGAAAGAACATGAAACATGTAACTATTGGAAAATATTCAAAATAAAAATTTTAAAAAGTGAAAGAACAAATTGAAAGCTATTATACTGGCACTCAGTGTGTCCAAGTCAGCTCTGGCCTTTTTAAAATTTAATGTTTATTTCTACTTTTGCTGCAATGAAAATAACTGCACAAAGATGCCTGATTCTGAAATGGTTTTCTTGTTGAAAACCAATAATTTCCTATCTGTCAATTTCATTTTTTGAGCTATTTTGGTACTTATGATCTCTAACATCTTGCTACTATCTTTTTGAATTCTTCATGATATATAAAAGTTTCTAACCACTTTACATGACTTCAGACTCTTATCATTCTGATGCCAAAACACAATTTCTAACATATTTCTCACCATCCTCCCTTGAATCTGCTTTCATATTTAAGCCACCAACTCTCAAAATAGGAGGCTAATTTGTGTGAAAATTATTTCTATGTCCTTGTCCTTTGCCACAGACTTTGAGACACAAATTATAATTATACACATTTGTAGTACTTCTGCTTATCCTCATGGGGATTGCAAGTTGACCAAGTATCTGATGAAATATTTCTTGTTGCCTATAGGCACATTAAATAAACAACTCTGTGGTGAAAGGGAATTTTTTTATCTTAACTTAATCAATCAAGTACTTGGAGTGCTCCACCCTTTTAACTTAGTCAGGAACTCCAGGATCCTTTTGATAAAAGTTCATACCCTCAGAGGACAGGAGGTAGATCCCACAGGCATTGCCCCAAATTAAGAAACTATGATTGATTCCTGAGATGTGACAGAGAGAGCTGATGAATGGAGAAAATTGAGCATAAGCTGGAGCCTCTGGGACCTCAGGGGGGCTTTTGGCAGCTCAGTCTTTTGGCAGCTTGAGATCTTTCTTGGAGGCTCCATCTTTTTGCAGCTCAGTCTGGTGCAGCTCATCTTGGTTAGGCATTCAGTTCTGTCTTGGATTCGGTGTTGGTGTCCCAAGGAGTTTGGCTTCAGTGACTCACTTCAACTCTTCTTCTGTCTTCAGTGGCATGCTCTCTTCAGAGAGGCACTCTGATCCAGACTTAGGGAATTAGCTAGGCAATATTTTCTATCTCCTTCCTACATTTCCCCCTTTACCATCTCTACCTTGCTGTAATAAAGCTATTAAAGCTACTAACAGTCTCATGCCTTAAGAGTTAATTTTTATAAATGGCGACCACAATACTTTTTAATTCTTATATTTGTCAAACCCATTTTAATTATTACACTGCCAAATCTTTAATTTGATTCTATAAAATGAACCCATAAAGCTATCATTCCATTTAGTTTCAACTTCCTTATAGTCTTATTAGGTAATGAAAAATGTAAAACCAATGTCGCTAAGTTCCCCCAGAAGTATTTTGACTGACTGGACACTGGAAAAAGATCTCTTTATCAGAGCATAAACAATAATATTAATGTTTGTAGCCTAATTAAAAAGTAGGATTATTGGAATACTCTATCCCTCTTTCCGTAGCTCTTTCCCTATCATTTTGTAGGTAGAAGGGGGTGACTGTAGAAGACTAAGGGCTATTTTATATTTGTATTTGTTTCAGAGGTTACCACAGCAAAAATTTCATCCCAAAGTAACTAGCTTCATGAATCACAGAATCATGGGATCATATAGATAGACTACTAGAAGGAACATGAGAGAATATTTAGCCCAATTTTATCATTTTAAATATTAGTAGAATTAGATTCACAAAGCAATTTACAGGTAATGAGCCTCTCCATTTTTTTTTTGAGCCTTATCCTCAAATAGCAGGAAAAGTCTGTATTGGGACTATAAATAAATTTCTACCAGAATCTACCAGAGCTTGTGCTACATAAGCATAGTTTTAAAGGACCCACTGACACTCCTATTCTATGATAAAGCATCATTATAAGACTTTTTTGAAGAAGCACCAAAATAGTAACACCAAAAAAATGAAAGAAAGAAGTTTTAAATCTTGTCAATGTGATTTCTTAGCTTTTCTTATCAAGAAGACATCTAAGATGAAACCAAATTAGACATTTTAGTAGTTCAGAATCTCAACCTGAGTCAACAGTGTGATATAGCTTCCAGAAAAAGATAACATGAACTTAGACTCTCTTAACAGAAGCTTAGTGTCCTAAAAGGATGTGATGGTTACACTCTGCTTTGTGCTAGTTTGCACACAGCTGGAGTATTGTGTTCAGTTCCAGGTTTTAAGAGGGACATTGGCACACCAGAATACACCAGAGGAAGACAGTCAGAATAATGTGAAGGGACATGAAAACCAATTATAACTTTGTACGTAACTTAAACAAATACATATCAACTGTCATAAAGAAGAGAGTAAAAGAACCTAAAAATCACCTCTACCAAAAAATATTTGATCTGCTTACCTAATAGAGAGGCATGGCAACCAAAGACAATATAGGTTTAGATTATAAACTCATTTTTAAAATTTTTGGGAAGGACAGTGAAGAATTATAAACAGTATTGGTTCATAAAAGATCAAGAAGCAGAGGAAGGGAAAGCAAATTTAAAGAAAACTTGGCCAAAGATCTAAGTAAGCAATCATTTCAAAAGCTTCAAGCATAATGACAAGAAACATAGAAAGATGGGAAAAAATCTGTAGAAATATTTAAATTGTTATTCGATCAAGCAAGTGCTGCTTTAAAGTTCTCTTTCAGCAAGGTGTCCCCCAAGCATATGTCCACATTATTTAGGATGCCTTGAAACATATGACAAAAGTTTAATTTTTGATGACCCATTTGATCATTAACATAAGGTGACAAATAACATAGGGACTAGTATGGTTGCCTTTGTCATGGAATATATCCAATCAGTTCAACATCGAGGCTCATAAAGTTGATGAAGTCCTCCACATATTTCTTTTTTTTAGATACCACTGTGTTAATGTATTAATCCTAGGAACTTTGAAGAGTCTCCTAAGTAAGATATATAACCACTCAAAATAAATTCATCTAACTACCCATCCCAGAGAGCTAATGAAAAATAGTTATTATCTAGACAATGATATGCAGCTGAAAGGACAACTTATAGAGTACATACTTCTGTATTCATATACTGTGGGTAGATGTTCAATAAACTGACAATGATTGGGGCCCAGAAACATACAAAGGAAGAGCATTTTCCTTACCTTTAGGAAACTGTAAAGTTATTTTAATGACTAAGAGATTCCCCAAAACAAAGGTCCATTTTTTTTAACACTAAGGCTTTTCTGGAGATGTGTGGCTTCAGGTCATGGAACACTACACACATCCTCTAAAGAATAAAACTGAGCATCACCCAAAGGGCAATGAAGAGACATATGGTGGGTGTAAACAGGCCACAACACATTATAAACAATTATGCAGGAGAAGTGCCATAAAGAATGTCATCCAAGAAATGCATGATTGAAAAAGAAGATGAGCTAGTCACGCAGTGAGAACAAGGGATTAAAAAATGTACAGCCCACATACTCCATTTGGAGTTTTGAATGCCAACGAAACATAGAGAAGGACCAAGTTATACTGTTAGATGTCCTGTGATGAACTTACGGGAGAACATAAGTGAGAGTCACTCAAAATATGTAGGCATGTATGGGAAGTTGAAACACCAGAGGGAATACTCATATCAACAAGACCATGGATTCATAGGAGTACAGAAAAAACTTTAGCTTACAGGAACAAGGTAGGCTACCTGCAGTGGGCAGTTCTTTGGGCAATAACGTGCTCTGGGCCAAGAAACTCAAATCACTCAATAAGTATTTATGTCCGTGTTCCAGGTCTTTTGACAAATGCTGGGTGTAGAAACCCCAGAGTACAGGCAGAGCATGAGAAGTGGATGGTCAAGGGCCAAATTTGGACTTACAGCTGGAGTATAACATGGCTTTCAAATTTAGGCTTTGGTTTTTGGCAACTGTGATCAATCGCATTAAAATTATACCCTCAAAATGGCCCTATACTTTCATGTTCCATAATTTATTTTTGCTTAGATTATATCTAATCTAATCCTATCGAGATGGATTAAGACCTACTGTATGTGAGGCATTAGGGATACACAGTTTTTAAGCTTTTAACTTCTGATTTAGAACTGATATCAGTTCTAAGGCAAAGGAATGATAAGGGCTAGGCAATTGGGGTTAAGTGATTTGTCCAGAGTCACACTGCTAGGAAGTGTCTGAGTCTAGATCCACATCCAGGATTTCCCATCTCTAGATCTGGCTCTCTATGCACTGAGCTAGCTAGCAGCACGGTAGTAAATTTAGAAGGGCTGAACTTCTCCTGGGAGAGGCATCTTGTTCCCTGGAGTTGAAATTAGGCAGTACAGCAAATGCAAAATGAAGCTTATGTAAGTTGTGTTGCTGCTAAATCAGTCATGTTCCAACAAAAGGAGATTGAATACCTATGATGAATACAAAGTGGAATCCCTTCCAAAAATGTATATACTGGGCAACGTCCCATGATGCCCTATCAATTCAGTTACCAAGGGTAGCAAACCATTTGTTTCCTCCACAATCCACCCTAAAAGAACAAACCTACACAAGTTCATAAATAGATTCCCAAGAGTCTCTGAAGTATAAAAGATTAACTTCTTCGGGGAAGTGATACAATGCAAGTGTGTATGTATGCACATATATATGTGTTATATGTTTATATATATATATATCATGTATGCGTGTAAGTGCATATGGACATACATGTACTCACACACATACACAGACACAACAGATTGAAAAAAATATATTTTTACATATGCTTTCCACTTCTAAATTCCTCAACTATTGATAGTAGTTTATGTCATCAAATGTTATAGATTTAGACAAACCTTAACATCATCTATTCTAACTCACTCATTTTACAGATAAAGAAACTGCGACCCATAGTGGGAAATGATTTACCCAAGAACACATAGCTAGTAAGTACAAAAGTAAGACTTGAATCTAGGTCTTCTGACTCCAGATTCAATGCTCTTTCCACTATGAAACATAGCAGTAAGGTGAGTTTTCCTCTTTTTATAAACAATATTAACCTATAACATATGTACTATACACTCTAATTGTGATATTTAAATTTGCCAAAGTTGGAGACATGATTTGTTCATGTTTCTGGAAATATATTTAAGATGTCTATTTTAAAAATATGTATTATATTTTTGAAAACATATTTAAATCTGCCTTACTAACTTCCCCTCGTCTTATAGAGTCCATTGGATTTTCTCCACATCCTAAGAAAACAACCTAGTTTTTGTCTAAACCTGTCCTCTCTCTCTCTTTAAAAAAATCTTGCTCAGTGTTTGTACTGGAATTATTGGCTTTTCTTCTTTAACTAGTTCTGATAGCTTCCCTCCCCAGTCAAAATTCTAATCTCTATATTTGCCTTATTTTTACTTGAACAGACACCCAACATTGAATTTCTTATCAAACCTTTTTTCTCTCAATTCTTTCTGAATATTGCTGCCAGCAACCTTTTAATTTGTTATTGCCTCAGCTATATTAGTCTTTTTAAGTCAATTCCTTTTCTAGTTTTTTCTTTCCTTATCAAGCCTACCTTTTTTTTGGTTTTCTTAGATCCAATTATCCCTTACTTCACCTCCTTGCTCTTTATTCTCTCCTTTTTCTGATGCTTACAACACTAAGTCTTCCTCATTCAGTTGAGCGAATCTACTCCCAACCAACCCCTGCAGCAATTCTACAGATAAGAAAGAAAAAAATCTCACTACCAGTGGTACATGGATAGAGACAGAGATTTTCCTGGAGAAACAAGTATTTAAAAGGGCATGCCATGATTACCTTTCGGTATAGAGAGAGAATACTGGACTGGGAAAAGGGAGGCGATTTTTTTCTAGTCCTAGCACTAGACTGCAAATTTTTGCCAAAGGTAGCCATTTGGCACAGTGGGTCTGGAAATGGGAAAATCTAAATTCAAATCCAGCCTCAGGCACTTATTAGCTATAAAACCCTGAGCAAGCCATTTAGCCTCTGTCAGGTATCAGGAATTTAATAAATACTTGGTTGCTTTCCTTCCAAGTCACTTCATATCTGTGGACATCCCTCTTGTATGTTAAAAGAAGAAGAAAGAAGAAGAAGTAAAAGGAGGAGGAGGAAGAGGAGGAGGAGGAGGAGGAGGAGGAGGAGAAGGAGAAGGAGGAGAAGGAGAAAAAGAAAGAAGAAAGAAGAAAGAAGAAAGAGGGTTAGATTAAATTATCTCAAAAGTCTCTTCCAGAGGGAATTTTCAGAATAACACAGCTTTACTCTGGTGATCAGTAGTTACATCTAGGAAGTTGGGTGTCAAACATGCCCTCATTTCTGAAGGCCTACATTCACTGAATGCTGAAGCATATCACATTTAGTAATCCTGTTAATACTTTGGAAAACATGTGGAAATTTGTTATTATTTGTAATAAGCAAAAATAGTCTTAATAAAAAAATAAACCTATTAATACAAAACAAAGAAACAGGATAACCGAGGTTAAGTAACTGAGTTGGGTCCTATATTATTAAGTCAGAGACAGAGTCAGTAGAGGAATTTACAATCCTTACATTCTCAAATTAGTCATTAGCCACTGCTTTTTCTTCTTTCCCTCCCTTTCCTCAGAAACAAATATTTCAGTAGCCTTGGTATTCTATTCTCCCATTCCTTTCTGCATGAACGGTCATGTTCCTTACCCAACCATCATCTAGAAACTTAAGTACTTTTTTCTAGTTAAGTCTTCTATTCTAGCTCTGTACCAGCTAAAAAGGATAGGATCAAAATTATACCATGGAAAAAGAAGATAATCTAAAAATGCCAACTGATTCTCACCTCTGAAACTCAGCCTCATCTTCTCTTGGAGATGTTTTTCTGTACAATATAAGCTATGTACTTTGACATACTTGGCATTGATTAGAGTGTTAAAGAGAACTTTTTAAAAGTGGGGGAAATGAAGTTTTTTCTCCTCCCCCCAATCTGGCTTCATATTTTCATACAAATGAATTCTCCTTTATGGTATTTAGCCTGAACTTTCTGCTTTTTCCTTGCTAAGGGCTATTAACATTAATATTCTACCACAAGAAGAATTTTTGTTTTGCTTTTGATAGCCATCTTTCAACAAATCTGACTGTAAGTAAATGAGGTCAGCATTTGAAGGGCCAAATATTCTGCGGCTTGTTGTCTGTACTTGCTAAATTCTACCTTCCTCATCATTTGCTGTAGCCTCTATCACCGAATGCATCTTGTAATGAAAATTAATGCCCTGATTAAAATGAGCGATATGAAATTTGATCTATTTGGCCTGTTGGCACAAAACATGCTTCACCTCATTACCACATTCTTAAAGAATAATTAGCATCTCTGGGGATCATGTGGCTGTTAAATATGAAGATTTTTTTTCCTTTTCTTAAAGTTCTCCAGACAGTTTTATTCAGTCAGAAAACAGTGGAGTGCTATATACCCTTTCCAAAAAATTCGACCTAGCCTGAAGTTTTATCTATGGTGGAAATTTAAGAAATCATTTCAGATTGTTACCAGCTCAATCATTTGCATAATAATGCATCTTAATGCACCATCTTAAAATCTGCAACCCTCTCTGTTTCAGCTTCTTTAACTGTCCACCAAAATAGTGCCTACACTCCAGACACACAACAAAGAGAGAACTCAGGGAAATATTTGTAAAATCCTCACTCAGGCTATAAGAGGCAAAAAGAAGAGGAAAAAAATCAGGTCTTGACTTACTAGACTGGTACATCTATATAGGGCATGGGAAAAGGGGGATTAAAGACAAACTTAATGCTGATTTAATAGCAAATTGTGTCTTAAATATGTTAAGTATATGTTGATGATTAAGGCATAAAAAAGGATTAGAGTACATTAGAAAGCATACCATTTATTCGTGTAACTCAAATGACACATGAATGTACATGCAAAACTAACCACAAAAGTAATATATAATAATTAGTAAGTCTCCCATTTTCAAAAGCAAACATCTCAAATGGCTTGAAAAAAAACAACAACTAGCAGATACTTATCCTCTGTTACTGTCCCTTGGCTTAATCTATTCCTAAACTATTGCGTAAAATGTTTTAACTCTTGAAAATATTATAAAGATTCATTGCATGAATAAAAAGTGAAGGTATGAAATGCCATTATTTAATCTATTCTTTCTCAAGATGATATGCAAAAAAAAATGATTCTGGCATTCTGGTGTCCAAAAGTGGCCAGAAGAGCACTGAATTTGGTAAGATGGTAGACCTCCTAATTAATCTCTTTGTGACCCAGGCACAAATCATTTAACATTCTGGGTCTTGGTTTCATCCTCTGTACAAATGAGACAAAAAGGAGTTGAATTAATTGGCCTCTAAAGTCTGTTCCAGCTTTGACTTTATGGTTCTATAATCCTATAAATTAGCTGTATAACCTTGACAACTCCTTCCCCCACTCTGAGACTATTTTCTCACTCATAAAGTGAGGGCTTTATACTAGATGACCTCTAGCCTTGCCAGCTCTAAATCAGTATCATTTTAACTTTACTCTTTTGGGCTTCCCACCTACCAAACTAATTATATCTACACTACACAGCCTCAATATTATTAGGATTTGTGAACAATACCTGTAGCTGTGAACCTTTAAAGGTAGTTGTGGAAGTTGAGGGAGATACATAGAAAGGAATTTTGTAGTGAGAAGAGCCATTGACTGAAGAAATCAGAAGACCTAACGTGGAGCTAGACTTAAATTTGAATCCCTCTCTGTCACTTGCTTAAGCTCTATTCTGATGCTCTATGAGAATCAATTTCCTCTTATGTGAAATGAGAATAATAATGCATGAAGAACTACCTGTCTCGTGAAGTTGCTCTTAGGAGAATGTTTTGCAAAGTACTATATTAATATGAGGAATTATTACTCATAAGAAGAGAATTCAAGTCAAATCAACAAACATTTATTAGACAATTACCTTGGGCCAGGCACTTCACTAAACTCTTGGGATTACAAATACAAACAGAAAGGTGACCCTTGTCCCCAAGGAATTATATTCTAATGGACTCATAAGGATTCAACTATTTTTTGTTAAAATGTGGAGGTTTCCTGACAAAGAAATAATAGATAATCAAAAATATTCATACAGACACTCAAATAAAAATAAAATAAAATTGGTTATAGGTCAAAATACTAACCCAACCTCATTTTAACCTAGTGTTAAGAACTTGGATTTGTACACTAGGTTGATAACTACATTTTAACATAATAGGTTTCTTTGTTAACCTTTTTTATTTTATACATATAAAAATATTATTCTGAGGAAAGTTCTATGAGCTCCACTCAACTGTTTAAAAAAAGACTGATATAAAAGATGAGTTAAGAATTCCTGATTTATGACAGTTAAACCAAGTAGTATTATGTGGTATCTCAAGGAAAATTGATGTATAAGACATCCTTCTCTCTAACTTGTATCTGCTGTCCTGCCTGGTTTCAACTCCAGGGAACAAGATGTCTCTACCAGGACAAGCTCATCACGTTTAAACTCACCACCCTGCAGCTAATTCAAACCTTAATTGACTCTACCTTCCTCAGTTTCCTCTCCCTTTCTGTTCAGAGGACTGGAAGCTAGAGTACCAAACTTCTCCCAATGCCTTCCTTTATAGAGGGTAGAAACTGGACTTGTAGCTCACTCTACCTTGCATCTGCTTCCCTGTCTGGTTTTAACTCCATAAAATAAAATGTCTCTATGCTCAGTTCTGCTCCTTCCCCCATGTTACCCCATCCTTCTGCTTCCTTTTGTATGCTGTCTCTCTTTTGATTGTAAGCTTGATTAGGTCAAGGACTTCCTTTTTATTCATTGTATCCTTGGTACTTAACACAGGTAATTTAACCTCATAGGTGCTTAATAATGTTTATTGGGTCATTAGATTGGATTTTCAAAGTAAAGATCCAGCCTGAAACTTCATGACTCCTTTATTATGCATGAATTTAACACTTTCTGAAACTTTTAATATTTTGGTTTAAAACAAACTTGGTGAATTTCATGCATATCACTACCTTTCATGTAAAGAAGTATTTAAAAAATTCACTTATGACTTAATTATGCATATTTATCCCTGTAAAATATTAGGAAGATTTCCTGCATGCATAAAAGACACAAGTATGAAACACTGTTATTTAATCTATTCTTGGTCAAAACTATACTCAAAATGATTCTGTTGGATGGTGCCAAAGAGTAACCCAAAAGAACACTAGATTTGGTGTCCATATAATGTTCTTATCACTCATTCCTAATTAAATTCTCTGTAGGCCTTATTAGATTTCATATTGCCATGTTATGAACCCCCTATTCATCAACAGCATCCTTCTTTTCAAGCAGTAAAATAAATATGCTTTAAACTCACCCTCATTTCTATACTTTGATTCTAAAAATCAGGTAATGTTCTTCTTTAGAGATTCACAGCCTCGGTCCATCTTCTTGACCCAGGTGACTTAGTGACTTAATTAAACATTATTATCAAGTGACTTAACTGGTTTGACAGAATTTTGAAATTACACTATTATAAGGAATGACACTAGTTCATATTACAGAAAATACAATACTGAACTTAGATGATTCCATGCCTGAAAATTACTTTAGTACCTGATATGCTAAATGGTAGCACTTAAGGGGAAGATGTGAACCTGGTTCTACTTGATATTTTGGATACTCTGATGAAAAAAAAAAAGGAAAAGACCTAAGTTTCAAGAACTATGAGTATAAATTTGGGAATTCCCAGATACATGAGAAATGTCTTATATCAAAGGAATGGCTCAAAGGAACATATAAAATGACAAAGATGAATCTGTTCTGTAAGATGAAAACTGATTACCTTCTGCTCTAAAGTTTTCTTTCCTTCCCCTAATTTTTTCTATTATTAAATTGTTAGTTAGTTAGTTATTCCTGTTGGCTCCCAGAGGAGCATAGGGCTGCAACCATCTCACGCCAATGGACTCTGTTTGCCTTCGTCGTCAGAAGATTTATCAATGAACTGGCTTCCCAAAGGCTTTCGCCAGCAGGCATCATGGACTATGTTGGAGAGCAATTGTAGGATAAAATTCCTGAGATGCTTGTTTCCAGGCAAATAAACAAAAGGAAGGCATCAATATTAAAAAGCACTGAAGTAGAAAGTGATATCTACCAGAGTTTCTAGCTGATTATATATTGCTCTTCTTCCCCTTGCTATTCAAATGCAGGGAAGATCCAGGGAACTCTGAAATAGAGGAAAACTGAGATATCTCAAACCTTCACCATCCTTGTGAAGTTGCTTTGGCAGATTCCCCCAAAGTGAAATGGGTTTTAGAATGCATGATCCCAAAAAGGGATTAAATAGGAATCACAAGGTATTTCTAACCCTAAATCAGAGAGTTAGCAGGGACAAAGAAATTGGAGAGAAAAGTCACATACAATTAAGAACCTTGGAACCAACTCCTCATCTCACAAAGGGAAAATAAGTCAGGATATTTTTTTAGCCTGTATCATTTTTAAATTATTTATTTATTTAATTAGTTAATTTAGGATATTTTTCCATGGTCCCATGATTGATATTCTTTCCCTTGTCTCCTCTCTCCCTTCTCCTGTAGCCAACAAGCAATCAGGATATTTTTTGCCCCTTTTAAGAACTGAGATATATGATACTTGCCTCCCTCACTTTTAAAAAAACAACCTGGAATTTTAGTCCCTTTAGTCTAAACTAAAAGAGTGATGGCAGAACTTACTTTTTGCCTTAGAGAAAAAAGCAGCATCACAACTAAAGATTCTAGCTGAAGTAAGAAGTTAGAAACAGAAAGCATTTCTACAAACATGAGCCCCTTCAAATATTGTCTAACAGAAGCCATAAAATCATTGGAACACCTCCTGGAAGAGACTACATTCTGCAGAAACTCTATAACATGTGATACTAATAGGGAATAGACTCAAAGAAGCCAGCATGATCACATCACTAGAAAATGCCATCAGGTCTGCAATTACCATAAAGATAAACCATACATATATACATACATGTATATGCTTATACATGTTGGTTGTTGGGTGCATATATATAAGTGCATAGCCTGCACATAAGAACCCAACAACCAATATGCCCTAGGTACAAATGTTCTTATGCAAGCTCACATTTCTCATTGACGTTACAGAACTGGTTTATTTATTTGGTATGTATTTGTATGCTCTATAGAAAATTATCTATAGTGCCTTTCTTACTATTTTATTTTACTCACTGCTTTTGCTTTGAGCTAATTCTGTCCTCTGGTTGACTAGTAAAAGTAAACACATTACTTGGGGTTCATGAACTATTCTTTTGGGGGGATACAGACCTACAGATTAATCTGTGGCAGATTTCCTGGGAGCCTCATTCTTAAGGGGGCTACCAGCTGATGGCTGAAAGTCTCCTAACTTATTCGTGCAGATAACTTCATTGTCTGCATCTTAGTTCTGTTTAAGGGCTAGTTTCAGGCTAGCATTTCTGGCTCCACACTCTCTTACTAAATCCCTATCCAACTATTGAAGGTAAACTATGGCAATTATCTTAAAAACAGACCAACAGAAAGCACACTCATGTTATTTAGGTGCACAAAAACTGAAGCCATATGATCCTTAGTTTAAGTTCCAGATAAACACAATACTGATAAAACATTTTAAAGGGCTTTAGAAACCATCTAGTCCAACCCGTATCTAAACAATATCCTTAGTAAGTCATCCAGACTTCCCTTGGAAACCTCTTTTTAGGAGGAACTCACTCCTACCCATTCCTCTGCAGAATGAGAAACCTATTCTCCTCCTAGAAAACTAATTGTTAGGAAATTTCTCCCTACATTAAGCTCAAACATTCTATCTGCAACTTTCACCCATTGTTCCCAGGTCTTTTCAATCGACTTCAAAGAGTAAAAAGGGCATTACTTCTGTATGATGGTCCTCCTAATCATGAAAAACAGCAATAAAAGTATTGGCTAAATGTCTCTAGGTTAAACATCCCATATTCCCTCAACTGATCTCTGCATGGCATGGTCTAAAGGCTTCTCACCATACTGCTTACATTCCTCTGCACATCTAACTTGTCAATTCCCTTTCCAAAATGTGACGCTCATAACTGGAGATGATACTTCAGATTTGGCTGACTTGGACAAAATTGGAAGAAACCATCATTTATAGTTCATTAAAAGTTATGCTTCCAGAAGCACATAGTTGTTGGGGGTTTTTTTCTGTTGTCACAATAAATAAACCCCACCTCAATCTTTTTTTTCCCTAAAAAACAAACAAACAAAAAACAGCCCTTTGGGGGAGCTGAGTAGATAAGTAGATTGAGATCCAGGCCCAGAGATGGGAGGTCCTAGGTTCAAATTTGACCTCAGACACTTCCTAGCTTTAAGACTCTGGGCAAATCACTTATCCTCCATCGTCTAGCCCTTACCACTCTTCTGCCTTAGAACCAATACATAATATTGATTCTAAGACAAAAGGTAAGGATTCTGTCTTAGAATCAATACCAAGTACAAGGCAAAGGAGCCATAAGTGCTAGACAATTTGGGGCTAAGTGACTTGCCCAAGGTCACATATCTGGGAAGTGTCTGAGGCCAGATATTAATATAAGACCTCCCATCTCCAGACCTTGAGCTCTATCCACTGAGTCACCTTGCTTCCACATAATGGCAAATTGATATTTTTAATTATTTGTTTATTTATAGCTGCAAAGAGGGTTAAGTGACTTGCTAAGGAGCATGCAGAGAGTATATGGCTGTGGCAGGATTTGAACTCAGATCTTCCTTATTCCAGACTGAATGATCTATCCACTGTGCCATGTGGCTGCCTCTACTTCAATCTTTTTTCATATAAAGTGATGGCATCCAATCATGTACTTGTGGGAGTGTTTCTTTTAGCCTAAGTAAAGTATTACACATTTATCACGATTACATGCTTACTTATTCACTTCAGTCTCACATTCTAGGTTTTTTAGGTCCTTTTACAACTTCCTTGGAACTTATTTTAACTATAACTTCCAACTTTGGGTCATCAACACATATGATCATCATCCCATCTCTATTTTAATTCAAGTTCATGATAATATTAGCTTGTACAAGGTCAGGAGACAGATCCCCAAGGCACTCCATCCACTAGAGGAATCTTTCCAAGCTAACATGCAACAAATAATACTTGATCTTTTTGCCCCTTTTCTTGTTCTCTATGATCTTTTAAAGATCATAAATAGCCCAGACATTCCACCCACTAGTTTGTTTGGTTTTGATTATCGTGGAATATAACATTTGTCTGGGCTTAGTGATTTGAACCCACCAAAGGCAACAAGGAACTCCTCCCTCACCCCTTATAGCCAATTAGTTGCCACATTTCATCATATATACCTTCATTGCACCTTTCATGTCTGTCTTCTATTCTCCACTCACATAGCTAATCATTACCCCTTACCTAGATTACTGCAACAATACCCCAATTAGGTTTCCTGACTCAAGTCTGTCCTTGTTCCAATGCATTCTTCACTCAGCTGCCAGAATGATTTCCTAAATTATAGGTCTGTCCACGCACTCCTCTACTTACTAATCTCCAATGGATTCCTTTTGCCTCTAAAATCAAATATAAAACTGCTTACCTTTGAAGCTCTATACTACCTCTCAGTCTATTTTCCCAACCTCATTGGACATCAGTCCCTTTCCTGTACTAAGCAATCCTTTTCAAAATGATCTTCTCTCTCACCCTGGCCCTCAATATTACATCTCCCATCTCCATGTCTTTCCACTGGTTGTCTCACCTGCCTGGACTGCACTCCCTCCTCATCCCTGCCTCACAGAAGAATCTATTTCTTCCCTTTAAGATGGGTCTCAAGCATCATTTTTGACATGAAGCCTTTTCTGTTCCTCTGAACTGCTACTAGGACCTTCCTTCCAAATTAACTTATATTTAATTATTTTCTACATACTTGATATATATTATTCCTTTAGAATATAAACTCCTCAAAGGTAGGTGTTATTACATTCTTTGTCCTTCTTTCCTCATCATCTGGCACATAGTAGGTACTTAATAAATGGCCATTAACTGATCCATCACTAACCCAAACTAAATGATTTCTCTGCGCCAGCTCTGTGATAGTCCATACTGTTTTCTTCTGCCTAAAGGAACCTACAGCACCTGAGTACAGATATTGAAAGAAAGGAATTTTATTGCTGGCTCCTTTCTTGGATTTTGTCTCCTGTGACTTACTGGTTATCTTTATGACTCTTCTGTCTGTGTTTTAATGGCTTCTCTTGATAATATCCAGCTTGGTGGGTATACATAGGTAGTTTTCTTTTAGGAGATTATGCTTACAGAGACACACTGTGGCAAACACAAAGCACTGAATAAACATTTGAACACCTTTTCATGCTTAAAGCTGAGCTTCGTTAAAGCCAGAAGTTGTAGTGAAAAGGGAGTGAGTATGTGAAGGACAGGGAGGTGGAGAAATAGTGGGAGCCACATAAGAACTAAGTGGATGGAGGAATCTGTATTTTGCATCAAGCTTGGTATCAAGCCAACAATGCCCCTCCAGTGAAACATGTGTGTACATATGTACAGTTATGTATATGTATAGTAACTACATATATCCACATATACATGAGTATACATATCTGGAAATGGAATTGGAGCCTCCTAAGAATGAAAGACCAAAGAAAACAAGAAGGTCTCTAATACATGGAATAAATCCTGTTTGGGAGATTTATGGGAAAATATGGATAAAGACTGATAGACTAAGTGAGCTTGGAGAATTTATCTACATCTGTGAAGAAGGTATCCACACTAAGGAAGTAAAAAAAAATCCACTAAAGTTATCAAAAGTATTTTACTGAATTAAATTCTTTTTAAAAATTTGATAATCCATGGAATGTACTCTATTAACCATAATATTTATAAGCATTCCTAAATCCCATTTTGAGGACTATGCCAAATAATAAAGTTTACTATGTTAATCAGGCATGGAAAGGGGTATGGCACGCTGCATACCAACTCCATCTATGGAGGGCACTAAATCACATTATTTGATTAAAGTTAGTAAGGATTTAAGAGTATCTAATAAGAATGGCATGTTTGCTTTTAGCTCTCGCTTATAGAGAATGGCTACATTTTCTCATGCTCAGTGAGGTCTTGATCTTGCAAAGGAGCTACAGAGAAATTGTTTGCATTGTGGTATATTATTCGCTATTGAGTTTCCCCAAAAATATATAGTGCAGATGCAAGAGGCACACGACCTTTAGTACTTGAGTCAGGATAAAGTAGAGAACAGCCAGTTCATTATAATGGCCATGCTCTTTGCCATTCCAGAGAATGTATAAGAAAGGGCAATCAGGGAAGGAAAGTTAAACAGTAATGAAACTGTACTCTCCATAAGTTCTTCCCATCTGTACAATGTACTCATGTTACTGCCACAGTTAAAACAATGAAAAGTATCCACATGGCAAGAAGGAAGTAATGTGAACAGACAGCATTCTCAAGTGTTTATAATCATAGATAGTGCAAGAAACAGGTTCCAGTCAAATTTTCCTTTGTTTATATATCTACTTTTCTCTTTCACCAGAGCAGTTTACAACAACAGATGCAATCCATAATCTCTTAAAAAAAAAACGTCTGAATAGTCTTTATTCTGCGACTTGTTCTACAAATAAATAACTGTTGACTAGAGCTCTGATAGCATTTGTTACTCCAAAATTAAAAAGAAAAAAAATAGTATGTGTGACACTACCAATATGTAATAAAGATAACTCTTAACAGGCCACAAACTGCTTTACTGAAGTTTTGAAATTTGATCCCTAAAACTATCCCATAAATTAGGTAGGACAGTAATTATAATCCCCATTTCACAGATGAGGAAACTGAGAAATAGGCAGATAAATGATTGGCCCAATTTCACACAACCAGTATTAGCTTAGCTAAGTATGGCTCAGGAGTCAATCCCAGGTCTTTTAAGGCTGAGTAGAATATTTTTTGATCTCTCTCTCTCTCTCTCTCTCTCTCTCTCTCTCTCTCTCTCTATCTATCTATCTATCTATCTATCTATCTATCTACCTATCCATCTATCCATCTCTCTACCTGTCTGTTTATCTACCTATCTATCTCTGTCTATCCATCTATCTTATCTATTCATCCTATCTATCTCTCAACAAATGTTTGTTGATAGAGTAATACCTTTTTTTTTCATAGAATAGACATCAATTAAAACCCCAAAGGTTATCTCGGGATTCATTCCATATCTAATATGAATTCTCCCAAAAGTGGTCATCTTGTCTCTGATAGAAAACTTTCAGTGATGACAATCTCTACCTCATATGTGTAAAGATTAAAAATTAATATACAATATTCTAAGTATTACATTTTATAAAGTTTATTAATAACAACTAAAGTAAAAAAGCTAGCTATCCCAGCCCGGGTTGCAAAAGAAGAGAAGAAAGAGGGAGAAGTTATAGAACTTATAAACAATAAATAAAGATGTACATAAAGAAAAAGGGGAAAGGAATTTTGGGACAAAGAAAGAATTCTGGGAGATGAAGACTAAGGCACAAAATTCTCTAACTATACTTAAGGCAGTTCATTATAATTTTAGGTAGCTCACAGTTAGTAAATTTTCTCTTAAACAGAGATGAAAACTGACCATTCAAATTTTACTCATTATTCCTATTTTTCAGATTTCTTGGCTCAAGTAAATTAAGTCTAATCCCTCAGGGCAGCCCTTTAGACATTTGAAGACAACTATCACATCCTGCCTACGTCTTCTCTTCTTGAGGCTAAACATCCCCAGTTCATTTAACTGACTTTTGTATCATGTGATGCTGAATTCCATCACCTTCCTCTGGATGCATTCCAGGTTATTAATATCCTTCCTTCAGCCCAGACAGAAGTGATCACAGTTTCTTCGTCTTGAGACATGATTCAGAACTTGTCTTATGTAATAAGGTAATACAAACTCACCACTTCACAGAATTGGGACAAACATATGACCATTATAAACAGCTGGATGGCTAGAAGCTAGGTGGTACAGTGGGCAGAAAGCTGGACCCAGAGTCAAAAAGATATGTTAAAATCCTGCTCATACTCTTACTAGCTGTGTGACCCTGGGCAAGTAACTTAAGCTCAGCCTGAGTTTCATCACCTATAAAATGAAAACAATAATAGCACCTACCTCTTTGAAATATTGTGAAGATCAAATGAAATAATATTTATAAGGTGTTTTGCACATCTTAAAGCACTCTATAAATGCTATTGTTATTACTGAGTTATATTTGTATTTCCTGACTCTATACATTTTATCATTTATTAACTGTATTCATTATCCCAAAAGGTCATCAAGGTGAAGTGGGCATGGAGGGGCCTGAATGAGGAAGAAGGGTATATTTGACATGACATAAATTACTATTTTTTTTAATTTCTTTAATCCCTTATCTGCTGTCTCAGAATCAATACTATGTTTTGGTTTAAAGGCAAAAGAATGGTAAGGGCTAGATAATAATGGGGGCTAAGTGACTTGTCCAGGGTCGCACCACTAGGAAGAGTTAGACCAGATTTGAACCCAGGACCTCCCAAATCCAGGTCTGGGTCTCTTACTGAATCACCCAGCTTCCTCCACAAGTTAGTATTATTATCAACACTTCCCTTCCACTAGAACGATTGAGAAGCTTGACAAGATTTTGTGGAGTTGTCTATATTAAATTCTAATCCAATGTTTTTTGACTGATTGACTATTTGATCCCATGGACTGGCATTCGACAGAGGGAGGTCAGTCCAAGAAGGATAAGAAATCCTCAAAAATGAAATCTTGGGGAAACAAATGGAATGTTTATATGGGGAGAGAAAGATGGAATTATCTAAAGAGACAGATATGGATCAAGTTGGATTTTTTTAATATATACAAGATTGAATCAAGGGCAAGTACTACAAGAATAAAGTTAGGAGCACTGAAGCTCCAAAGGATCTGAGAAGGAATGCAACAAAACAACACAAATTACGGGGCTTTTAAAAGAGATATTTGGGGGAATAGGAGTATCAAAGCAAAGACAACTGCTTGGGCTGGGCAAGATGATAACAACTTACAAATCAAGATATTTCATTTTATTTTGCCTTTCCTGTATCCCAGAAGAATAATCCTTGGATTAGAAAGAATAGAACAAAATTGGTTAATAGGGAATTGTGTCCAAGATAAATAAGGAAGTAATAAAGTATTACTTACCTACCTTTGATGAATAATGTCTTCACATATTGAAAGACCTGGTGGATATGACTGCTAGTTAGTGTTAGTGTTGATGCAAGACTATGGAGAGTGGAAGACATATAGTAGGAGAAGGAAAAGCAAATGTAGACCTGAATTTTTAAAAGGGGGTCAGGAGGAGAAGAAAAATCTTCAACTACAATTCATGACACGACTTTGATTCTTTGCAAAATTCTAGAATGTATTACTAAAAGGATGTTTAATGAATATCTAGAAGAGTAAGATATTATTACAGAGAGCCACTCTAGCTCTATCAAGAATTAGTTACGCCAGACTAACCCCATTTCCATCTTTGAGAGATACTTGGCTGAAACAATAAGGTAATGTTGAGTATAATAAGGAGCAATAGTAGTATGGCACTGGAGAATTCAACGATCAATTTGAGGAAGGGAGGGGAATTAGGTAAATATATTCTTAATGAATCAGAGGATAGAGATTATAAGATACAAACTATGACCCAAGGATGATTTGTTTTTGGTCAATTCTAGCTATATTGAATATTACACTCCTTATTTCGTACTCTCTGATTTGAGATCCTAATCATAGTAGAGCCCAGGAAACTATAGAATTTATTTTGTTTGATGATGTCTATAATAACATCTTTTGATCTGGTCTTCATGCTATATCTATTTCTTTTCCCATTTTATCTTTGTTATTTTCATTCTGATGTTCCAATTATCTGCCAAGGTCAAATTCAAAAGTATTTTTTATCCCTGTACATGTGAAATTTTATGCCAAGAAGTCTTTATTTCATCATTATAGAAATTTTTCTGATAATGAAGACAAACTCATCTATAACTTATATAGTCTCTGAGAGTTGCCTGTGACTCAGAGAGGATTTGAAGTTTGCTTGTGTACACATATCAGCAAGTTTCAGAGGAAATATTTGAACTGGCATCCATGACTCTATGTACTAGAATATACTGCTTTGTGTTGAATTATACAAGTACCCATAATGCCATTAACAATGATAATGAGTTTCAATGTAATTTATTGTTTTCCAACTCCATTGGAATACTTTGAGCTCTATAAAGGAGAATACACTCCATTTTCTCCATCTCACATGTCCTATCCTCATTTAAGCAAAAAGAATTTCTCTTGTTAGAATGTAAATCACCTGAATCTGTAATTTCCAAAAAAAGAAAATATGGTTGTTCACCTTTCATTTGTATTGATGTTTTTACTTTATAAATAACATCCAGAATTTTATAACCTGAAAACAACAATAATGTCCAAAAAGCAATGGTAAATATTAGAACTAAACAATACTGTAGAAATAACTTGTTCCAAATCCAATTTATACATAAGTTTGCTCAGAGCATTAATAGACAGCTAGGTGGCATAGTGGATAGAATGCTAAGCTTGGAAGTAAAGAAAACCCATTGTCCAGAGTTCATATGTGTCTTTAGACACTTATTAGCTATGTGACTCTAGGCAAGTCACTTAACCCTGACTACCTCAGTTTCTTATTCTGTAAATTGAGCTGGAGAAGGAAATAGCAAACCGCTCCAGTATTTTTGCCAAGAAAACCCCACATGGGACACGAAGAATTGGATATGATTGACACAACTAGAATATAGGGAATCAATAAAACAAAGAATAAATTAAAAGTCTAATCATAAATTAATTTGTAAGCAAATACATAAATGCATTTAGTGGAGTTGTTAATAGAGTTTTAAAAAAAAACTTCTATTCTTCCGAGATGCATAATCATTTTCCCAAAGAATCAAAGGGAAGACTGCCTGGAGGAAGTGTTGATTCAAAAAAGGATTCAACTGGAGGGGGAAAATTTGACAAACAAAATCAGAGAGGACATTCTAATTATGAGGTATAATTTGGGAGAAAACTCCAAAGAAGGATAGTAATGGTATGATTAAGGGGAGAATGGGAAGTCTGCCTGGAAAGAAAAAAAGAGACCCTTTGAGGAGTAAGGAAGAAATAGCAGAAGGAAGTATTTAGGGCTCCTCTGTTGAAGAGCTTTGAAACATTTATAAAGAATCAAAATAAGGGGGCAGCTGGGTAGCTCAGCGGATTGAGAGGCAGGCCTAGAGACAGGAGGTCCTAGGTTCAAACCCGGTCTCAGCCACTTCCCAGCTGTGTGACCCTGGGCAAGTCACTTGACCCCCATTGCCTACCCTTACCAATCTTCCACCTATAAGTCAATACACAGAAGTTAAAGGTTTAAAATTAAAAAAAAAAAGAATCAAAATAAAATACAAAAAAGCTCAATTTAACTCCAAAATCCCAAATTTCAGTAAGGCCCCCTTTTCTACCGTTTCTATTATTCTGACAGTGAAGTTCCAAAGGTCTGCCCCTGGTTTCAGTTACCAGACCATAACTTCTGCTTTCATATTTTAGACTTGTTTTTCTTTTTGTTTTCTTTTTTGTTTTTTGTTTCATTTTGTTTTTTGAGCAGGGGAAGGCCATAGAGCATGAGCCAAGGGGCAGGAGCAGGGAAAGAAAGCAGCTTTATTTATTTATTTATTTGTTTGTTTGCTCATTTATTTATTTTTTTGTTTGTTTGTTTTTAATTTAAACATTTATTAATATTCATTTTTAACATGGTTACATGATTCATGTCCCTACTTTCCCCTTCACCCCCCGCACTCCCCCCACCCATGGCCAACGCACATTTCCACTGGTTTTATCATGTGTCCTTGTTCAAGACCTATTTCCAAATTGTTGATAGTTGCATTGGTGTGGTAGTTTCGAGTCTACATCCCCAATCATGTCCACCCCAACCCATGCGTTCAAGCAGTTGTTTTTCTTATATGTTTCCTCTCCTGCAGTTCTTCCTCTGAATGTGGGTAGCATCTTTACCATAAATCCCTCAGAGCTGTCCTGTGTCATTGCATTGCTGCTGGTATATCAGTCTCTGTGTACAATGTTCTTCTGGCTCTGCTCCTTTCGCTCTGCATCAGTTCCTGGAGGTCTTTCCAGTTCACCTGGAACTCCTCCAGTTTATTATTCCTTTTAGCATAATAGTATTCCATCACCAGCATATACCATAATTTGTTCAGCCATTCCCCAATTGAAGGACATACCCTCCTTTTCCAGTTTTTTGCCACCACAAAAAGCGCAGATATAAATATTTTCATACAAGTCTGTTTATTTATGATCTCTTTGGGGTACAAACCCAACAATGGTATGGCTGGATCAAAGGGCAGGCATTTTTATAGCCCTTTGAGCATGGTTCTGTTTGTTTGTTTTTTTGTTTGTTTGTTTAGATGGTCAGAAGGTGTTTGCTTAGATCCGCTGTTTTGGCCATCTTTGGTATGTCTTCAGATGACTCCCTCCCAGATACCTACTACATTCATCAATAGGGTCCACCTGACTGTATTTAAATTATTCTCCATTCTCCTCACCCCAGTTTATCCCCTTTCACCAACATATAACAACAAGCCTTGGCATGACTATAGGCTGCCCTAAAGCAATGGCATCCAACGCACCTTCTCTGTCTATAAAGTTCAAGGAATTCCTCCCACCTGCTCCAGGAAACTACTTAAGGAAAAATCCCCAATGCTTTGGTGTTAAAGGGAAAATTGCTTCAATTAGTGTGTTTGAAGTTCCAAAAAATAAACCCAGGAGTGTGCTTAAGCAAAGTGTCTTGGAATCTACATATAATCCCCAGTACACCCACTAGCACTAGAAAGCTTGAGAAGCTTGACAAGATTTGAAATGTAAGCAAAAACCTCCAAGTTTCCAGAAAAAGAGGAGGAAATCAAAAAACCTTTTAATGAGGAAAACCATAATTTATTAATAAAATTGTTATTCATAGATTTAAAAAAATCTTTCATTTTTGGCTAGAACTTCAATAGCACCACAAAAGAAATTAATTCATCCTTCTATGTGCCAACAAAGAATAAAATTTCTCAATAGTAAGTGACCCCATCAAAAAAAAGGTATTAAATCTCAGATTGCTTGGGGCTGAATTAAATATTTCCTATTGTGCTTCTTCAGTGAACACCCAGTTGCATTACTTTATGTCAGTTCATGAGTGGTTACCTTAAAATGCTTCTATATTACATATCTATTCAATTTTATATGCAAAATATAAAATGCCTATAACTACTAACTGCAGTAGTAAACTACTGCAGAAGATAGAAAAGAGGAAGAATTATAGATGGGAAAGGCTCTTCTTTTGCAAGGTCTGTAAATCACAACTGTAATTATAAAGAAGGTAAACTGAGGTAGTTTCCCATCATATTCTAGATCAGGGGTCAGCAACGTATGGTTCTTTCTACAGGAGCCATAAAGTCAGTTTTTTTCAGGCGCTGTTTGTTACAGGAGCGCGCACTGTGAGCACTGTACGGCTCTCACGAAATTACATTTTAAAAAATGTGGCGTTTATGGCTGTCACGGCCAAAAAGGTTGCCGACCCCTGCTCTAGAGTTTACAGAACAACTTGATAATGTAATATAAAGAAAATTCCTAAACATACTAATAACAGAGAATAATCAACTTAATAATATTAAGAAGTTATTTTTCAATAGATAAAAGCAATTTATTGGCTGGCTAAGGAAAAGCCACATTCCTATTTGCCCTTAAAATGGAAGCTGGCTTCATTCTAAGATAGTTAACTATATGGGAAGAAAATCATATCTAAGGAATTATCTCTGGATGAAATATTGAGCCCTTCAGAACACTAACTTCTTAATGATTCTTCATCTTTTACTTTGGGCTTCTTACAGACTAAAATGTGGGACTAGGAAGATTTCTCTCAATAGCAACTTGTAACAGAATTAATGGTCATAGGAAACATGAGATTGCAGGCAGCCTGTAAGGGAAATTTAAAGATACCGTATCTTGAATTCCAAGCTTCTATATAAACAAGGCAGATTTTGAATTCCTCAAATATCATGATTTTAAGATTCCGTCAAAGGAAAATTCCAGAAGGAAACCATCGTTGAGAATTGCCTGGTAGAAAACCCTAGTTCAAGAGTTTCTAGGAAATAAATCTTCTAGAAAGAGATTTCCTGATGCTTCCTCCTCCTTGAAGAAGGTTGTTTTGTGATTTTGTGGTCTTCTACTTCATCTATTAAGCCATCAATTAGTTCATCTCAATTACAAGTAAGGTAACGGATAAGCCAGCTAAATATTATCCAATAGTAAACAGAGAAGCACCATCTAACAGAGACAGTGAGACCAAGGATATAGTAGGAGCAGTGTGAAGATACCAGTGACTGAAGCCCTACCGTACTGAAGGTGGGAGTTATCCCTCTTTTCAGGATATCAAATGAAGACTCTGAACTGAGATCTTCCTAATTCCACATTCAGTATAGGATCCATACCAATGTATATCTTTTAGAGGTGGGAAATTTAACCAAACACTGCAATATAAGTCCATTTTTCTAATTTTATTCTCTTTGGATCTCTACAAGAAAAAACTCTTATAAGAACTAAGCCTAGTAAGAACAAATATTAGTGGAAAGAATTAGAAAAAGCAAATTGTACAGAATTTTATAGAAGACTTGAAACCACTACCTTTAATGACTGTGTGATTTGCATAGAACAAAGAAATTACTTTTTTTTAATGTGTTTTCCATCACTCTGTCCTACTAATTTCAGACCTTTCTAACAGGCAGGAGAAACATAAAATGTTATGTAGTAATTAGTTCTCACTCTCCCAATAATACTAAGCCATTTCATTGTTTCTAGCTAGGTGCAGACCCAGAAACTGATCAATTATTTATTTTATTTTAATTTTTAAAAAATCGATACCTTCTGTCTTAGGATCAATATTAAGTAGAAGTTCTAAAGCAAAAGGGAGGTAAGGGCTAGGCAATTAGAGTTAAGTGACTTGCCCAAGGTTACTCAGCCAGAAAGTATATGAGTTCACATTTGAAGCCAGGTCCTCCCAACTCCAGGCCTGGCTCTCTATCCACCTAGCTGCCCCAATCAATTAATTTTCTTTTCCTTTTTTAAAAATAAAATCCTTACCTTTTACCTTAGAATCAATACTATATATTGGTTCCAAGGCAGAAGAGTGGTAAGGGCTAGGCAATGGGTGTTAAGTGACTTGCTCAGGGTCACACAGCTAGGAAGTGTCTGAGGTCAGATTTCAATTTAGGACTTCCCCTCCCTAGGTCTTGTTCTCAATCCACTGTGCTACCCAACTGGGTCCCCCGACCCCATCAATTAATTTTCAATAAATTTTGCCATTCATTTATTGAACAAGCATTTATTCAGAACCTCCTATGCAAGAGACATTGTGCTGGATACTAGCGTCAAAGAGAAAATACAAAATAGTCCTTGTCCTTGGTGAGCTTACATTTTATTATGAAGGAAAAAACAAGCACACAAATAAATACAAAGCTTATACAAAATAACATCACAGGGAGAGAGAGCACAAAAATTGGAGATGGGTTTTCAGGAAATGTCTCATGGAGGAGTCTTGAAGAAAGCTGAGGTTTCTAAAAGGCATGTTTGAGAAAGAAGGGAATTTAAGGAACGTGATGCAGTCAGGATTCTCTTCCCCCAGCACCCACCATACTGGCAGCAGAAATGCACAACCTGACCTATATTACTTTCCTTTCCTCTCAGTGTCGCTGAGAACCAAATGGCATAAATGTGCTCAAGCAGCAAGAGCAGCAAGGAGCCTAGCGTTGTACTGTGCCTCCACAAAGCTCAGGCAGAGAACTGAGCAGCAGAAGTAATTGGAGCAAGACATGTCTGTGAGGCTCTGAATTGCCCAGCCTGGGAGGAGGCTGAAATATCATTAAGATCCAGATCCCAAATATCGACAAAGCTCTGAGGGGCAGTTAGAAAGTGAGCAGTAAGGAAAAAGAGAGAAAAATGACTAAAATTACCAAAGACATACTGAGGGTGTAAAAAACGCAAAGTCCTTGAGTATAAACAAACAAATCAAAAGGAAAGGTTAAAAAGAGAAGGTAAATGGCCTCCAGCTCAGGTAAAAGAGTTCAGGCATGTACAAATAAATTGGAAGACAATGGAAAATGAATCAATACATAATGAGGCGAAGACCTTGTGCATTACTAAGAAGGCATGAATTACCAGCCAATATTCCTGAATATTTTAAAAGAGAAATAAAAAAAATTGAAAGCAGAATAACAGAAATAATTGACAGAATAGAAAAACATGAATCCATGGTAGCAAACAAAAGAGAGAATAACTGATTAAGAATGAAAATTCACAACAACAAAGGATAATCTAGAAGAAGAGAGACAAAAACCAATAATGTTAAAAGAAATCCTGATTTCTATACAGACAAAAATAATGATCATTGAGACAGAATGTATAGATCCAACTTAAGGATTAGTCTCTTAGAAGAACACAAGTCAAAAAACCTGAACACTATAGAAAGCTCAAATTTATAAGCAATTAAATGAAAGGGCTGCTATCACTTTGCAAAATAATTCTTCCTTTGAGACATAGTTAATGAAAGAATTTGCTTTGCTTAAAAATACTTATTTGTAATAATTTTTGTTTCTGGTCTTCTCAATGAGTAGGAGATGAGGTATTAGGAAGGAGAGAATTCCAAAATGAAAACAAAATTGGTTGTTGTTGGTTTCTTTAAAAAAAGGATTTTTTATTTTACAAGTCTCACTAGAGCTCTTAAGAAGTTCAGCTTAACATTCAACTCATACAACTATTCAAAAATATATCTTATGTAAAGTAACATCAAAAAGTGCACTATATTCGACTAAAATATCTCCTAGCTTTGGTCAATTTCTTTCTGTTGGATCTTATATAGATATAGAAAATCTTCTCATCAAAATTCTTTTGCCAGGGAGTTGAGCTCCCAGGAAGGAAAAGGAATACAGATGATTCTATGTCTCTAACACCTCTGCCTCCCACATTTCTTAGATATGAAAAATATTTTAATTTGAGAAGACATACCTTATAAAGTTCAATTTAAAATACAATTTTATCCAATAGTATGATTATTTCATTAACAATTTTATCACTTATTTTGACATTATAGCCACTCTGAAAACTGTTCACTGGGTGACTCTATAAGAATACAAATATAGATGAGTATATAAATCAATAAATGATTTTTTTAAAAAACATAAGTCAAGATGGGTAAGGCCTAGGCCACATTAAATGGCTTTCTAAAATTAAACAACTAACTAATGGTACAAGAACTAAAAATACAGAACTCAACTCCCAATTCAACATTTTCTTCTCCTGAACCACATTTCTGTTTTATATAACATTAGTGGGCTCTTTTGATCAGATTTTTCAGTCATATTTATTTTAGTCCAAGAACCTGGATGGCCCTGAGCAAGTTTTCTGTGCCTACTTTCCTCATCTATAAAACGATGGCGTTGCTTTTAGAGCTGCCATTGACAGAGGAGCCAGTGTCATGGTGAAGAAGGCTTGGATGGGGAAGACCACTGCCTTTGAGGTCAAAATTTAATTTGAAAATGCCAAGGCTAAAACACTAAATATAGAAGATATTTCCTGCACTTAACAAAGAATTATTTTTGCCAGCAAGCATCCAGACGATGGCCAATCTTTGTCTGACTACAACATTCAGAGGGAGTCTACCCTTCATCTTGTATTAAGGCTTCAGTGGGGATAATAAGAAAAGCAAGAAGTTTTACATAACCCTATTAAAGGGAGGAAACTCTCTAAAAGGAAAATCATTTGAGAAAGTTAGTTAATTTTGCCATACTAGAATACTACAAGGTGAATAAAAATGACAAAATTAACCCTCTTTGGCAAGAGTGCTTTTCTGATGAATGTGATGCTGGCATCTTTATGACCAACTCATTGGGACAGATATTATAGATTGTGACAAGTGTTGTCTAACCTACTACTTTAAAAAGTCAAATGACAGGTAAAAGTGTTAATTTTTTATCTCAACTAAAAATAAATATGTAATATGGAGTTGAAATCAATGATTTCTAAAGTCCCTTTTAGCTCTCAATCTATGATCGAATAAATTATATAGATGCTTCTGTGAATAAAAACAATATTAGTTTTCATGCCATTTGGATGAAAGAAGACATCTACTTCTTCCCAAAATGGTGGACTTCAGGGAGAAGAGAAAGTTTTACACGTGGTCTATTTCTTCAGACCAGGCAAATCAACTGAGATAAAATATTTCACTTCTCTCCTACCTTCCCATTCATTTCTCCTAGAGAAGGAACGTAAATGTGATCTGGCTAATCATCTAGAAACTAATATTACAATTAGACATTTTAGAAACAATGGAGATTAGGGAATGGAGATTTCAGATAATTCTGTCAGCAAACAAGTTCAAGTGAATGTGTTAATATTGTTATTAGTTTAGTCAACATCAAAAGGTTGTCGTGATTTTCCCTGTTCCCCTTTTACTTCCTCCTGGCACTGCCTCATTTCCCAGGTATATGCCCAGGTGCACATACTTCTTGCTTTGAAGGACTCATTCACACCTCACTCCCTTCTCCTTGACTGCTTCCCTTCCTATACAATCTCTCTGTGCTTCACTTTCTTCCCTCACTAAACTCCAAGGAATAGCAAGACATCAGCCACCTCCATGAAAATGTTTTTTTTTTTAGATTGTACCTCAAATCTCAGCTATGATCACATGTCAGCAAATAGAAGAATTTCTGTGAACATATTTTGACAAGTTAAAAGAACTGAACAATTATATTTCCTATTCTCCCTAACAAGACTTTGTCGTTGGGATTGCAGTGAATGATAACAAAGACCACATGAGTTATTTCAGTGTTGCATGCCTATCTGTCATAGGGACACTTGAAGCAGCTATGAAATGCAACATTATAATTCCTTGTAACTATAAACAAAGAATGAAAACATTGATATCGATGACAAAATGGACAGAGAAAACATTTTACTGATTTATGCATTTGTTCAATAAAAATGTATTAAGCTTCTACAACCAGCAAAGCCTAGAATTGGGGGCTGGGAATGGGGGTGAGGTGTGGGAGGGGAAGGATGAAAAAAGGCCCTGGGACATTTCTCTTCCAAGGGAGAGAAAACACATTTACATAGATATTTAAGTATAAGATAACTTGAAAAGGGAGAAAACACTAAAGGATCCAGAAAGGTCTAGCAATTGATCTCTGATCTGAGACTTGAAGAAAACTAAGACACA
The DNA here is from genome assembly GCF_016433145.1 of Gracilinanus agilis. Lineage (NCBI taxonomy): Eukaryota > Metazoa > Chordata > Mammalia > Didelphimorphia > Didelphidae > Gracilinanus > Gracilinanus agilis. The sequence continues at coordinate 82,236,215 of NC_058133.1, read as the reverse complement.
AAGATGGGCAAAGAGCAATTCTAGCTCTGAGGCCAGTTGGGGATGGAGGAGGGGGGAAAAGGGGAGGAGAGGGAGTAGAAAATGAAATGTTTAATTCTGGGAAAAGTAACAGAAAGGGTGGGAGAAACAAGTATTTTTTTAAGTGTTTACCCATGTGCTAGACACTGTGCTAAGTGTTTATCTCATTTGATCAGTAAGAAGGCAGTATGGCTGAAATGGAGATTATGTGATAAGAGTGATATAAAGTAAGTCAGAAAAGGTAGACTATTTAGGATTTTAAATGTCAAGCTGAGGAATTTGAATTTTATCAAAGGGCCAATTGGGGGCTTCTGAATATACTTGATTAGTAGAGTGATATGGCCTTACTTGTACTTCAGGAAGATTATTTTGGTCCTGCAAGAAGTAGAAACTCCATTTAAAATAACCACAGGTAGAACAAAATACCTGGGAGCATATGTGCCAAAACAAATCAAGGAACTAGATGAATATAATTATAAAACACTTTTTATACAAATAAAATTAGATTTAAATAAATGGAGAAATATTAATTGTTCATAGATGGGCAGAGCCAATATAATTAAAATTACAATCCTATGTAAAATAATCTATTGATTCCATGCCATCCCAATTAAGTTACCAAAAGAAATTTTACTGAGTCAGAAAAAATAATAACAAAAGTCATTTGGAAGAAAAAAATATTAAAATATCAAAGGAATTAATAAAAACATGTAAAGGAAGGAGGTTTAGCAGTACCAGATTTTAAATTGCATTATAAAGCAGTAATTATCAAAACTATCTGGTACTGGCTAAGAAATAGAAAAGTAGACCAGTGGAACAGAACAGACATACAACAAACAGCAGTAAAAGATTACAGTAATCTAGTATTTGTTAAAAACAGAGATCTAGGATTTGGGGATAACAAATTACTGTTTGGAAAATATTAATGGGATAACTGGAAACTTGTCTGTCAGGAACTCGATATAGACCAATATAATACATTATTCACTAAGATCAAAATAGATACATGATCTAGACATGAAAGGAGATACCATAAGTAAATTAGAAGAACAAGGAATATATTACCAATCAAAGTTCTGGATAAGATAAGAATTTATGTGTCAACAACAACAAAATGGAGAGCATTTTGAAATGTAAAATGGATTAATTTTTCATATTTAAATTGAAACATTTATGTACAATAAAATAAGTGCTGCCAAGATGGGGAGGAAAGTAGAAAACTGGAGTATGGGGCATTATAAACAGTCACTCAGATAGAGGTCTCACATCTAAAATATATAATGAACTTTTCAGATTTATAAGAGTAAGAGCCATATCCCAACTGATAAATGGGCAAAAATGGGAACGGGCAATTTTCAGATAAAGAAATCAAAGCCATATATAGGTATATGAAGAAATGCTCCAGATCAATACTGATTAGAGAAATGCAAACCAAAACAATTCAAGATATTACCACATCCACCAGTCTGGCTAAAGTGACAAAAGGGCAAAGTGACAAATGTTGGACAGGATGTGGAAAAATGTGATTCCGATGCACTGTTGGTGGGCTATGAACTGATCTAATAATTTTGGAGAGAAATTTAGAATTACACCCAGAGAATTATAAAACCGTGTAAACCCTTTAGACCCAACAATACCATTGGTGAGTCTATTTCCCAAGGATGTTAAGGAAAGAGGAAAGGAACTCATGTTTCCAAAATATTTAAAGCAGCTCTCTTTGGGATGACAAAAAAATTGGAAACTGAGGGAATGCCTAAATGGGAACAGCTAGATAAATTGTGGTATATGATTGTGATGGAATAATACTGCACCATAGGAAATGATGAACAAAATGATTTTTTAAAAACCTGGAAAGAATTATGTGACATAATGAACAGTGAAATGAGTAGGACCAGGATAACTTTATAGACAACTACAGAACTAATACTAGAAGAATAAACTGAGAATGTTACCTCTAGAAAATGAACAGACAGATAAAGCATAAAAGATTTTATTTATTTATAATTTATAAGAACATATTGTCCTCTGATGATATCCTATATGATGTGGAGAGGAATTGGAACACTAGAGCATAGGATCGATTATATAGATATGAAGAAAAGGAAGATAAGCATACAGGAGATCTATGATTTCATTTGTAGAATATCTACTTTTTCTTTATATTTGGAAATGCTTGTTTTGTTTGGATTTGTAAAAATTTGGAATAATAACTAAAAGAAAAGATAATTTTGGCAGTCTTATGGAAGTTGGATTGATGAGAGAGGTGACCAGAAATATGAAGACCGATTAATAGGCTATTGTAATAATGTAGAAAAAAAGATGATGAAGGCCAGAACTAGGATATAGTTTTTTGAGTGGAACAAAGGAGACAAATATAAAAAATACTGTAGAGATAAGAATTATAAGATTTGGCAAGTGACAGTACATAAGTAAGGATGGTGGTGAGAGATGGTGAAGAGCCAAAGATGACTCTAAGATTGTGAACTTGGGTGAAAAGAAAGATGGTAGTGGTCTTGACTTCAATAGGGAAGTTTGGGAAAAGGGTAGGTTTAGTCGGAAATCAATTAATTCCCATTTTGGATACACCAAATTTGAAGTAAAGAATACATCCAGATGGAGATGTCTATTAGGGAACTGGTTTTGTGGCATATAGCAATAGCAATATTTTGGAAGCATGTATCTTCATAGAGATGATACTGAGGTGAGCTAATGAAGATTCCAGAGAAAGAGGGTATAGAAAGAGAAGAGAAGAGGGCCCAGTATAGAAATCTTAAGAACATCTTCTCCTTGTGGAGAAGAACATGGATAATAATCCAGCGAAAAAGACTGAGAAGGAATTATTAGGCAGAAGATCAAGAAGAATAGTGTCATAAAACCTAAGGTTAGAAAGATTATCCAGAAGGAGAGGCTATAAATCAGTGATTCCCAAAGTGCACGCCACCACCCCCTGGTGGGTGCTGCAGCGATTGAGGAAGGTGGTGATGGCCACAGGTGCATTTATCTTTCCTATTAATTGCTATTAAAATTTTAAAAAAATTAATTTCCTGGGTCTCTAAGTAATATTTTTTTATGGAAAGGGGGCGGTGGGTCAAAAAAGTTTGGGAACCACTGCTATAAATCAGAGAGGTCAAGAAAAATGAGGACTGATAGAAAGATGAACATATTTAGGAATCCTCAAAACAATATAATTCATTGAACATGCAATCACATTTAAGTGACTTCATGGAACAAATTAAGATTATTGGGCACCTAGGTCATGCAGTCGAGAGAGTATCAAGCCTAGAGTCAGGGAGACATCTTCCTGAGTTCAAATCTGGCCTCAGACACTTCCTGGCTATATGATCTTGAGCAAGTCACTTAACCCTGTTTGCCTCAGCTTCTTTATCTATAAAATGAGCTGGAGAAAGAAATGGCAAACCACTCCAGTATCTTTGCCAAGAAAACCCCAAATGAGATCGACACTAGTCAATCATGACTGAAAGACAATAGCAAAGATAAATTGATTAAGAAAATGAATTCAGTAAGAGTGAATGGCCATTTTAAAAAAGGCCACTGGATTTGAAGTAAAAAATCCTGGATTGAAATCCTGGTTTTAACTCTTAATAGATATGCGATCCCAGGCAAGTCACTTAACCTCTCTTGGCCTCACTTTCTTTATGTGTAAAATAAGAGGCTTGTGCCATGTGACTTCCAAGGTTTTTCCAATTCTAAATCAATAACATTCCTCTCAATGTAGAAACCACTAAACTATATCACAGCATCACAGATTTAGAGTTAAATTCAGAGACTACCAATTCTAACCCTTTCATTTTACAATGAGGAAACTGAGGCATGAAAAGTCCCTTATCCAGAGCCACACAGGCAGTAAGACAGGAAGAATCTGAACTCAGGTCTTCCTGACTACAAGTTCAATGCCCTCTCCACTACATCACATTAACACTCAGAGCAAGTAAGATGAGACAAATTAGTGTTCTCAGTATTATAATGAAAATAAGCATTTCAGAAAAGTATCCTTCCACATAAATCCCTCCTTGTATACTGTATTAAAACCCATATTCATTTTAAATAGCTAAGAAGCCAAATAATTTTAACAAATCGCATCAATTTATAGTTATTTATAAAAGAAACAAAAACAAAATTCAGATTTCTAAGGTCATGTTCTCAGTGGGATTAGTGATATGAATCTAGCTTAAAAAAAGAAAAATAAATCAAAGCAATAAAAATATGGAGTGCAAGTCGGAAGGATTCTAATGAACCAGAATGTTATTTCTTAAATTTAGTGGTAATGTGTGCTAATGAAATTCAGGTAGTCTGACAGGGAGTCTCAGGGCCCTAAAGGGAAGACTGCCTCAAGCATGGATAATAAAAGCTCCCATGAACCTCACCAAGAGGTACCACTTCTGAAGAAAGAAATTGAAAAGTAAATAGAATCACATTTCAATGAAGCCAATGAAATTTTAGGACTGGAGGGCAAAGGGAAATATATTTTTGTTCAAAAGCACTTTTAAAGTACAGACATACCATATTACACACACACTTCTCTAGGAGTGATAAAAAGAAATAGACATGTTGTCTACATCCATATCCAGAGATAATTAATGACAAATGAACACAAATATGAACAGATTCAACTTAAGGCAACAAACATTTATTATACCCCTACTGTGTGTGTGGCACTAGCCTAGAGGATGAGAGATACAAACTTTACAAATGTTCAGTCTATTTCCTGTCATTAAATCCACATGCCATTATTGAAAGTTTTTCTTGTTACACACACTCCTACAGCTTTTCCTCCTCTCCTAAGAGGGTTTCCCTTACAGAAAAGAGTCCTTGCCCTCAACCTGGACACTGACTAGCAGCAAAGCAATTGGATGTCTGTGTTAGGGGGCTGGCTATACAATTAAACATAGAAGTCTACAAGTTTCTTTAAAAGTCGTTAACCTTGAAACTTAGTTGCCTTAAAGTACCTGTGGCAAAGTTCAGGTTTTCAAGGGTTGAAGAGGGCAAGACACAGGTCCCTTTCCTATCCCATCCCCCATAAGTCGTATGCCTAAGAGGCTCAAGGATGGATAAGGGGCAGTTTTAGACCCGAGAACAATTCCTTGTCTGTTTTGCACTGACCCAGAAGACCCTTTAAAACGCTTCTGGGAACCTCTAGCTCATTTGAAATACTTATAAGGAAGAACGGTCCCGAGAGGATAAAACAGAAAACAAATCATTTTGGACTTTTTTCTTTTCCTTACCTGGATCATGGAAAGGCACCAAAGCAAAGTTGAAGAGTGGTCTCTTGGGTCTCTTCAAAGACGTCTCCAAGATTTTGGATGCCCCTTCAATAACTTGAACTAAATCATCGTACATGGAGCCAGTGACATCGAAAACAAAAGCCAAGGTGGATGCCCCCTCCGGGATCTCCTCAGTGCCACCGGGCTCCTTCTTGGGGCTGGCATCTTGAGCTAGGGAAGAAGAAAGTAGAGCCAACAAGAGCAGCGTGTGAACTCTCACTCCCCAGTCGGGGACAATTTCCCAGGAAATCATTTTTTTTTTTTCCGAGTGCCTAAGCAATGTGCTTAGCCCTCCTCAATAACCAGCAGAAGGCTTCCTCTTAGAGTAATTCATTAGATCTTTTAAAATGTCTTTGAACAGGGTTGGAGGGGAGGGAGTAATAGTTTGGAATTGAGGATCTAATTTGTATAAGCCCAAAAGCCCCAATCCCCGGTGGGGGGTGGAAAGGGCAAAGATGATGCAGTTTTTGTTTGAAAGTAGTTTCTGACTCTCTCCTGCTGCTCTATTTGCCTTTAGGGCTTTGGCAGCGCCTCAAGGAGTGAGGGGGGAGAGCCCCATCTCTGCCTCCAGCATGCTGCTGTGAGTTGCTTGCTCCTGAAGCCTTTGGCGGGAGTCCCGAGATTGCTCTTCTGCTGCTTGCAGTTGCTGCTTGGTGCTGCTGCTGCCGCTGCCGCTATCGCTGCCACTTCCACCTCTGCCTCTGCTGCTGCTGCTGCTGCTGCTGTTGCTGCTGTTAAAGTTCTGAGAGGCTTTGGCCAGAGACTGAGGCTCCCAACTTTCCACTGCTGCTGCTCAGAATCAAGGAGGGGAATCCTGGCTCAGCCTCTACTTCTGATTGGTCAATTGCATTACTCTCACTTCCCCCCCCACCCACCCACCCACCTCCTTTGCTTTTGGAGGCCCCTCTTCAGGCTGACTTCTTTAAACTGATTTTAGGGTCAGGCCAGTACCAGAGGAGCGCTCACTCTTCTGGGGAGCTCTCCTCTAAAAGGCAGCGTGCCTAACCTGCAAAAATGCCAGCGTAAACAATGGCTTCTAAGAATGTGTGGCAAAAAACCAAACCCGAGGGACACAACACAAAGGAAAGTTTCTCTGATGTGTACGAAGCTGTCTCTAACACCTATTTCACAATTTTCTGCAGGAGCCAAGGTGCCGCACGCAGCCCAGACTCCTTCTTGCCCTAGCCCCAAGTCCGACCCGACCCAGCCAGGAGGGGGCGCTGACGAGACGCCCCTCTTCAGAAAAGCTCCCAGCTGGGCAGCTGCCATGCTTCTGTTCTTTGATCTTTGAGCTCCCTGGGGTCTACAGGGCTGTGGTAAAAGCAGGAAGAATAGAGCCTGAGTAAAAGGAAGAGACTTGGGGGAAATGGGAAATGCGAGAAGCAGCAGGGATTAGGACAAGAGGAGCAAGAACGGGGCATGTGGTTGATTGTAGGCAAAAGGGAATAAGAATAAGGAGACAGAAAACTTGGTGAGGGCAGAGGGTCAGAGGAAGAGAGCTAAGAATGATGAAGGGTTTAAAAAATGTGGGAGAACCCCGAAGTTAAAGAAAGCAATGGAGGATGATTTAGAAAGTTTAATTACCATGATTTCTATTCCCTGAGAACATACAGCTCTTCAGAGGAAAAGAACTGCGGAGAGGATTTATTGTAAAGCTTAACTGGGACATCCCTCATTTTAAATCTCCCACTCTCCCCATATATAACAGCCCTTTTAAAAGTCTCAGCCAAAGGTCCATAAAATGGTGTTCCCCGCACCCCCAATATCATTCTCTTGCCAATAACTTTAAGGAAACTTAGTCCCTTGGAAAACATTACAAAGTTTCTCTGTGTTATTATTACACACATTACATTATTACTAACACCGGTAAGAGGGTGCACAAAGCTGAGGGAAAAGCTTAGGATTTGGGTTGTTTTAAAAAAAAATTCTTATTTTTTTCCCTTAAGGTACAATGTGTAGTGCTCCAAAGTGAACCTAAGAAAATGAATCTACCAATGTTCAGAGCAGGCATTGGACCATATGTCTTGGAAAGAGCTTTTTTCTTTTTTTTTTTAAACCTTTGATTTTATGCTAAGTACCTTTTCCCCAAGGCCAGCCATTCTGTTTTTGTGGTGTTTCTACTGGATGTCTCTCAGTGGACTTGCTAAGACCATTAAATGGTGAGTATGTATGGGGTGGGGGTGGGGTGTTAGGGGCTGGGAAGTGAAATAGAGAAAAGGCAGGACATGAGGGGAGTGAGGAGATGGGGAGAGACAGGGATGATCTTCTTTCCTTAAGTTACTAACTCCTCTGTTTACCTGGATTAGGGTAAGTTATTTATCATTTCTAGAATTTTCAAGGAGTCCAATGTCATTTCCAGTGATCTTGTTGCAAGGAACTGAGCCATGTGTAAGTATGTCTGTGTTGTAGCTAAGAGACCTCTGAAGGGAGCATATGTTTGAAGCAAGCATTCTTGTATTACTTCATCATCCTACTCGAACTATTAGTAGTGTGTCATCAAGCTCAAGATTGCTTTTATAGTTGCCAAAGAAGCAGTAGTTTGTTTAGAATAAGAGGAAGAATAGATGAAGAGGACATTTCAGTCCTGAGAGTTTCCCCTTCCCTATCTTCTCTGGCTTTCCTGAACTGATTACTAAATGGGATGATTGAGGTCACCCAAGAGCCCCTCTTCTGCTCAGAAGAATATCTAACAGCCTTACTCCTTGATGGCTGACAAATCCTTCGGTATGAGTTTTGTAACTTCATTTTAATGCTTTGGTCCCAGGTAAATGCAAGTCTAGGTCTAATGCAGAGTGCTTAACTCAGTAGACTCTTAAAAATATCTATCTATCTATCTATCTATCTATCTATCTATAAAATGGTTAAATGTTCAAACATTCTGCAAGAAGTTGTTCCCATAAATGGAAACCATTTATTTACAGTTAATTATAAATGAGTTTCTGATTCCTTCCTGAGGCCAGATTTTGATGGGAAGAAAGCATTGGGACAATTGGTATCTGAGTTGTGGAAACTCTCCATGGGAAGGCAACTCAAACCTGAAAATAGACTCTCCAAATTCCCATCTTTTTTGTCTCTTGCCACCTAAACCCTCATCTCTTACTAGAAACTGAAAATAAGAACAAACTTATGAAGAGATAACTTGGAAATAGTAAGTTACTAGTTAGTAGTCAGGATAGTTACCTAACTTAGGAAAGACATTTGAATCTCAATTTCCTTATTAAAAAAAAAATGAGGGGGGGGGGCAGCTGGGTAGCTCAGTGGATTGAGAATCAGGCCTAGAGATGAGAAGTCCTGGGTTCAAATCCGGCCTCAGACACTTCCCAGTTGTGTGACCCTGGGCAAGTCACTTGACCCCCATTGCCCACCCTTACCACTCTCCACCAAGGAGCCAATAGACAGAAGTTAAGGGTTTAAAAATAAAGCAAAAAAAATGAGGGTTCTAGAATAGATTTCTGAAGTATTCCTTCCATCCTATCATACTATTTTTAACTGGTTATTACAATTGAGTTACTTAGTAATTTATTATAAAGAAATTGCCTATTTGAAAGTAGTATAAAGAGTTTTGTCTAAGTATGCACTAATAATTTTCTTTCAAATTGGGAGAAGGGGCTGAGAACAAAATACATTTTCCTGCTGAATCCCCTTTCAAAAATCCCACATTATTGCCAGATTCAGTGACCCTTTTTCTTTTTTTCTTCATTCTGCTTGACTTCTTGGCTTCTCTTGACACTGATGATCAACTTTCTTCTTGGATACTGCTTTCTCTCTTGGTTTTGGAGGCCCTGCTTTCCTCCTACCTCTCTGACAACATTTTCTTTGTTTTCTTCATTGGCTCTTCATTTCTTTTCAATCCCCTCACGTAAAAGTCTGCAAAGGGTCTATCCTTTGCTCTCTTTTCTTCTCATATCAATCTCCTTCACCTTCACAGCTTCAACTGGATCTCAGGAGAAGGGTCAGTACTAGATTACCCCCAAATCTATATCTACATTGCTGACTCTCTCCGAGATTAAGATTTATATCTGTAACTGCCAACCGAGTATCTTTGATTACGTGCCCCAATGGTGCAAATAGTTCTAAAACTAAGCTAAGCTTATTCTTCTTGGCAACCATACCCCTTCAGATTTAAGAGTTTCAGTCCTAGGCACCATCATTTACCACCTTCTTTTGTTCATAGCCTGGAGATTGCTTCTGACACTTTCTTATCCCTTGAATCTCATAGACAGTCAGTTGCCAGATCATATCAATTTCTCAACATCTCATCCCATCCCTCCTTTCTATTCCCACTGCAAACAACCTCATATCCTCCTTACCACCTAGCCAGGCTCTTACAGTAGCCTTCTAACCAGCCTCCCTATCTACCACCATTCTCTTCCCAATGTCATTCTACTCACAAACTGTTGTCACCATGGTGTGGTCACTGCTTGTCTCAGAAATCTCCAGTGACTGTGTTTTTAGCTTTTGGATAAAGTTCAGACAATTCTACCTGGCCCTGAAGACCCTTCACAATCTTTTACCGCTTTACTTTGCCAGCCTTATATCAACCCCCACCCTTTACACTGTACTCCAGCTATGCTTTGCTCATTTCTGGCCCCAGTATATTCCCTGCATGCTCAAGCTCCCAGACATTTGCTCTCATTCTATGTCTGTAATATACTTTCCACCCTCCACACCTATTAAATGCCTATACATCTTTTAATGTTGAAAACAAAACTATAATATAAATGAAGGCTTTATGAAGCCTTCTTAGATGACTCTGCCAAGGACAGCTTTCTATTCCAGGCTTTACCCAGTACCTTGTCTTGAACCACTGTAATGCTCTTGAGTAGCATTGTAAACTAGGAAGACAGGGACCAAATCTTGTTTAAACTTGGTATTGGTATCTTGGGCAGCTAGGTGGCACAGTGGATAGACAGCCAGTCCTGGAGATGGGAGAACCTGGGTTCCAATCTAGCCTCAGACACTTCTGGTCTGTGTGACCCTGGGCAAGTCATTTAATCCCAATTACCTAGCCCAGACTGCTTTTCTGCCTTGTAATCAATATTTAGCATCAATTCTAAGACAGAAGGTAAGGGTAAAAAAAACCTAGTGAGCGGTGAGGGGAACTTGGTATCTCCTTTTTCCAGTGTCTTGTATGGAGTATTGTAACTGCTTAATAAATATTTTAGGGGGCAACTGGGTAACTCAGTGGATTGAGAGCCAGGCCTAGATATGGGAGGTCCTAGGTTCAAATCTAGCCTCAGACACTTCCCAGCTGTGTGACCCTGGGCAAGTCACTTGACCCCCATTGCCTAGCCCTTATCATTCTTCTGCCTTGGAGCCAATATACAGTATTGACTCTAAGATGGAAGGTAAGGGTTTAAAAAACTTAAAATTAAACAAACAAAAAAGCAAATAAATAAATGGATGAATGAATAAAGAAAGAAAGAAAGAATTTTAAAATGATTACATGAAAAAAAGGAAGGGAAGTGATTTAGCTGACCTATCCTTAAATTTCAGTAGCTACCAGTCTCTCATCTCTGGTATTCTAAAAGATCTTCAGTCTTTCCCTGAGATTATACAGCACAATATAAAGTACTAAATAGGTGATATTTCTCTTTTAATTATACAATAAAATACACTTAACAGTCAGGCAAATGACACAATGGATAGAGAATTGGACCTGGAATTTGGAAGACCTGAGTTCAAATCTAGCATCAGACCCATAACTGTATGACTCTCAACTCAACTTCCAGCTTCCTGAGTTTTCTGAACTACTTATCAAGGTCTTTGGGAAGATAAACTGAGATAATAATTGTAAGGTGCTTTGCAAACCTTGAGGCAATGTATAAATACTACCTAGTATTAATACATAACATATCAATATGTTAGTGATTTACTAACATCACCAAATCTCTCTAAATACTCTCTTAAAATAGAAAGTAAATCATTAAGTATGTATAATGTTAGAGCAGTGAGGTAGTACAGTGGATAGAATGCCAGACCTAAGGTTGGGAAGACCTGGGTTCAAATGCAGCCTCCGATATTTCCTAGTTTTGTAACTCAGTGCAAGTCACTTAGCCCCAGTTGCCTAACCCTTACCACTCTTTTAACTTAGAAGTGATGTTTAATATCAATTCTAAGGCAGAAGGTAATGGTTTAATTAACAATATATATATATATATAATGTTTCATGTTAGAAAACAGACAGAATAGGGCAAAGATTTCTTTTTTAATTATTCAATAAAAATAAATCACCAATCAGAGTAGACCTGAAATCTTTAAGTTCTATTATCTATCCAAGGAAAGTCCAGACATCTCATGAGTAGACATTCCATATTGAAAACAAGACAATTTTCCCTTAATAAATTATGTTGATGAGAAGCATAGAACTTAGAGTGGGAAGAGAGTTTAAAGATCTTCTAACCTAAATCTTCATATTGCAGATGAAGAAATAGATTTATAGAGATGATAAGATTTCCCTAGGGACATAGAGAATAATAAGTGTCAAACCTAGTACTTAAATTCAGACCTTTTTCCACCAAGAGCATTAAATATTTTTTCTTCTATACCAGGATGCCAAAAAAATAGGTAATAGTCAGTCACCAGCTTGAGGACAAGGATTAAACTGTTTTTCATCTCCAGTTTAGGCTAATGACTTACAAACTGGGAGTGAGAGACTAGTCCATACCTCTGAGGAAATTTCTTTTACTCATAGAAATCAGCGACTCATCTGCAATTTAAAGTCTTAAAGAATTTTCTGGGACAGGGAAAGTTAAGTAATTTTACTCCTATTCACAAAATTAGTAGGTGAATGTGACAAAACTTGAACCGCCAGGTCTTCTAAATCTAAAGCTGACCTGCTCGTGGCCCTTCTTCCCTACATTTGCTAAGAACGTACATGCTTTTTATATTGATTTGACTCGACTTGAATTTGAAGGATGAAGAGAACAGTAATTTAAAGAAAACGGAGGCAAATCATTGATTTCAAAGCACTTCCTCTCCAGATACTAGTTTTCTCCCAAACTTAGACTCAAATTAATTTCATGTCTCTTGTAACACACATTTCTACAGAAGAATTTGCTGCTTTTAATTGCATTAAAAAGAGGGTATTCGTGAACCAACTAGAGTAGAAACATTTGGCACAGTTAAGAAACTGAAAAACAGACCAAAATAAAGTTAGAATATTCTTTTTCTTGCTTTGTATCCCTTAAAGAAGCAATAAAAGGACACAAAGCCATCATGTTGTTGTGACTGGAAAATTAATCATGTCAAATATTCCCCTATACTAATCAAGTTATAAGTCTGGAATGGACTTATAAAAAACAGATGTTTACATTCTTGTTCTCCTTTGGTACTAATGTCAAGAGAAGAGAGCGCAGAGTGACTATGTCATGGCATACTTTGGGGAATGTAACACTTTGCGTTATTTTTTCAAATGAAGCCACAAAACTTGTGGTCAGCAAATAGGAAGGATGGAAAGGGTGAAAAAGAACATGAGGCCTAGTCTCATGTTCCTTATATAGGCAAAATCCTCATCAGCTGTAATGGAATGGGAAGTATGCTGCAAAGGAATAGCGAATTGGCTCACAACAAAGTGGGAGAGAACAAAAGACAACATATGTCTGGTAGCTTGTCCAGAGGGAGGCTCCCTTTTGGCTCATCTTATACAACAGTTCCCTAGAACTTTCTGTGGTTCTGATTTGGATCTGACTTTAATCATTATTCTCCTTGGAAGATCCTCAGGAGTGCCCCCAGGAGGATAGCCCAGGGGTGTGTTTGCAGCCTACTTTAATCTATTGATGACATGGCACCCAGGAGAACATTGACAGAGTTGGGGAGCAGAGGAGGGATCACAGACACTTGGACTGAGAATGATGTCTGTTCTTGGCAAATTCATGGAGCAGGAAAGGGTTTCTATTCAATGCATCACTACCTTTCTATTTATTCTTCCTTTTCCTTTCCTCAGGACCCAGGGTCCCCCAGCACGGCTTCCCACCATGGCATCTTTCCCAAGCTCTCAATCCCAACAAAATATTGGTGACAGTTTTGAGTTTAATGTGATCTTGTGTAGTTCTCCTAATCATTATTTTACAGGTGGAGAACCAGGTCGAGGGAAATAAAATTACAACAGAGGCTGTACACCTAGGAGGAAACTGAGTCAAGATTTGAAGCCAGTCCTGTGCCTTTTCTACTTCATCAGAACAATTCACTGGGATAAGCCTGGAGAATGTGCATTTTGGAACAGGCAGATATTTTCTTCAAATCACACCATGTAAATGATCTTCTTATGCCAAGACCTTCGGAAACAATAGAACTACACACACAGGAATCTTGAATGCTTCTCCCTACCCTAAGTGCTTCTCTTTCAGCCTCCATTCTTTGTTTCACTATTCCTCTCATTATTAGATTTTTTATTGTTCCAAATATAGTGTTTTATACATAGAACCATTCTAAGAAACACCTGACCCTGGCATTCAAGGCTCTTGAAAATCTGGTTCCAGCCTAACTGTTGGACTTTAACTCATACTATTCTCTTTCACATATTCTACATTCCACATTCTACATTCCAACAAAATAGACTAGATTTCTACTTCCATTCTTATCATGCCTTCTCCCATCTCTATAACTTTGCTCATTTTTTCCCATCATGCTCCAAATGGACCATCTCTTCTCCTACCAACTCTGTCTTTTGAAATCCTTCCCTTTATTCAAAGCTCAGATAAGAAACCATCTCCTCCAGAAAGACTGTTGATTTCCTCTCACCTCCTAGCAAGTAAAAGTCACCGAATCTAAGAGCTAGACTTCAGATGCTTCAGCTCATTTCATATCTGAATAAGAATCCACACTATGACAGGTTCAGCAGATGTTCATTCATCCAACCTTCCAAGGTGATCCATCCCAATAGTTCTGATTATTAGAAAGTTTTTCTTTTTCTCAAGCCTACATCTGCCTCTCTACAACTTCTCTCTATTGTTCCAAGTTCTGCCTTCTGGGCCAGACAGACTGAGCCTATTCCTTTTTTCAACATTGACAGTCTCCCAAATGCTTGAAGACAGCTGTCCCATCCACCTCTCACCCCAAGTCATCTCTCTCCCATGCTCTCTAAGCCCAGGTCCTTTAACCCTTCTCACGCCACAATCCCCACCACGTCCTCAGGGTCCTCTTTAGCTTGACCATGTTCTTTCTAAAACGTGACAACCAGAACTGAACACAATACTCCAGAAATGGGCTGACAAGGACAAAGTATTTAAGGATTATAATGCCCCTGCTCTGGAGATGATGTCCTAAGATCAATAGGTTGTTACCCTTCCCTCTTCAAATTTCTCAAAAAATGTTTCTCTTGACTCCTTTTTGGTACTTATTTCATTCTCCTTATGTTGATTACTTATATATAATTGTTTTACAAAGGACTGTGTCATCTCTATGTTTGTATCATGAGGCCTTGAAATGTCTCAGAGATGGAAGACAATTATAACAGTACAAGGGAAGGTAGCAGCTGAGTGGCTCAGTGGAGTTGGGAGGTCCTAGGTTCAAATCTGACCTTAGATACTTCCTAATGGTGTGACCTTGGGCAAGTCACAAATTGTCCAGCCTTTACCACTTTATTAATTAGAAATTTTGTACCTTTAGAAGCCATGGCCCAGAATTCTTTCCCCATCTCAAAATCCCTTTCCCTTTTTTGTTAACATGCATCTTTATGTTATGGTTTATATAGTTTTGTAATCTCCAACCTCTTCCTCCTGGGTGAGCTCTCTCTAGTTTTTTTTTTATCTTCCTTTGCTTCAAGTTAGTATTAATAAACTTTATAAATATTATACTTGGAGATATTGTATGTTAACTTTAATCTCTACACCACTCTTCTGCCTTGGAAGCAATACACACTATTGATTCTAAAACAGAAGGTAAAGGTTTAAGAAAAATAATAATGCAGAGGAACTCTGTCTTCCCAGTACAGATCAGCACCTTAACTGTAATTTAAAGTCTTTTTTTTAAAATTTTTTTTAGGATTTTTTTTATAAACCCTTGTACTTCAGTGTATTGTCTCATAGGTGGAAGATTGGTAAGGGTGGGCAATGGGGGTCAAGTGACTTGCCCAGGGTCACACAGCTGGGAAGTGGCTGAGGCCGGGTTTAAACCTAGGACCTCCTGTCTCTAGGCCTGACTCTCACTCCACTGAGCTACCCAGCTGCCCCCAATTTAAAGTCTTTTTTGTTTGTTTGTTTAAACCCTTACCTTCCATCTTAGAATCAACTTTTTGTATGGGTTCCAAGGCAGAAGAGCAGGGAGAGTTAGGCAATGGAGGTTAAGTGACCTGCTCAAGATCACCCAGCTAGGAAGTGTCTGAGGCCAGAATTGAACCCAGAAACTCCCATCTCTGGACCTGGCTCTCAATCCACTGAACCATCTAGCTGCCCCCAATTTAAAGTCGTAAGGTGAGAGCAAGAGGTTAAGATCACAGAGTCAACACAGATCAGAAGCAGGACTCCGTTCCTGATACTAAGTCCAGCCCTCTATCTATTTCCTGCATTGGTACCTGTGACCTTGAAAATTATAGTATCATAGATCTGGAGTCAGATCCTAAGAAACCATTTTTGTCCCAAATCCATTTTTGTAGATGAGGAAACTAAAGTCCCTGGAGGTTAAGGGATTTGCCCAAGATCACCCAGATAGAAAGAATCAGTTATATAATTTGATCCCAGAGATCTTCTGACTCCAGAGCCAGCTCTCTTACTATACCACACAGCCTCCCATCAATGCTTAGCAAATGTTTGTAGATCTGAAAAGATACCATACTCACATGATTCTTCCTACCCAAATTATTATATTTGTGAATTATCTATGATTTAGTTTTGATCCTTAACCACTTTTTCCATATCATTAATAAATTTCTATGCCATCTTCTTCCCTGTGCAGTCAATACACTTGGGGGAAAAAACCAGCTAATTTCATTATCAGCCTGAAAAAGGCATAATTAAAAAAACAAATGATTGTGGCAGGAGTGTAGGGAATATTTGGGTAAAAGCCTAGAGACATAGCCAAAGGAAATGATTTCTTAATTTTTAGCTTACTTATCTACTCTTCAACTTCAGTCATACAATATAAGGGTGATCCGACTCTAATGGTAAAAGAAATCAATATAATATGAAGCTACTTACACACACACACACACACACACACTTCCTCTCTATCTCTCTCTACCTGTCTGTTTCTGTCTCTCTCTCTCCGTCTCTGTCTCTCTGTCTCCCTCTCTGTCTGTCTCTCTGTCTCTCTCTCTCTGTCTCTGCCTGTCTCCCTCTGTCCCTGTCTCTGTCTCTGTCTGTCTCTGTCTGTCTCTCTGTCTCTCTGTCTCTCTCTCTCCCTGTGGCTCTGTTTTCCTTTGTCTCTGTCTCTCTATCTCTGCCTCCCTCTCTCTTTCTCTATCTCTCTCTTCCTCCACCCGCCTCTCTCTCTCTCTCTCTCTCTCTCTCTCTCTCTCTCTCTCTCTCTCTCTCTCTCTCTCTCTCCTCCTTATTAGTTGGACAAGTCAATGAATGTGGCACAGAAGTTTCTATTAGCCACAAGTGCTTTGGAAGAGTGTCAATGCTCTATGTATCCTTTCATATTTTAAGGCATTTATAAAGTGTCTTCTATGTGCCAGACACTATGACTAAGTGCTGGTACTGGGAAGGAGAATTGGGAAGAAAGGTTCTTCTGATTGTATGTTTTCCCCTTTTACTATCTTTCTTCTAAACCTTCTAAGTTTTTGAGACAAAAGCTCTGGATGATAGTTTTTTTAGTGCTATGGGACCCATTATGCTCCTTCCAATGGAACCCCTACACTCTTCAGAACTAAAGCTTCCTTAAATTAAGATGACGTTCATGGGCTCAGAGAATCATAAAATTCAGGGAATAAAAGGAATGTCGAAAAGTCAGGACAAGACAAGCTATTCAAGACAGATGAGAATCTGTCCTAATTTTAAATAAGAGGAGGAAATTCTACAACTTCCCTCCTTAACACATTCCAGCCTTCAACAACTCTCATTTTCAGAATATTTTTCCCGACATCTCTCCCACTACAGTTTAAATCTATTAATTCTTCTGTTTCAGAGGAAGACCAGCTGGTCATCACCTTCCAATTTCCTAATCTTTTTTTAATCTCTTAATTTATTATAAAAGTCAATTATAATGTGGGCATCAATGAGAAAAAAATGGAAAGGAGGTGGTGACTTTTGTTTTGTGTGGGATGTTTTCCCTCCTGCATATCTATTCCTAGTACAGTATCCTATTAATCAAACAGCTGTGAATTGTTCTGGTTTCCTTACCAGAAATCAAGGGAAATATTATGAAGGGCCTTCACTGTTTTACTATACTCAGGGAAATAAAAATTTTAATCTTGGGGAATCTGGATCAAAAATATCTCAGCTATTAAAGAGGCAGCAGATTGGCTATATTGTCAAAGGAATTCAAGTCCCACATCTGTCCTTTACTCTCTATAGATCCTTGGTCAAATTACTCGGCTTCCCTGGGGCCATGGATTTCTCATCTGCAAGATGAGGGGCTTGCATGCTTTCTAAGGTCCTTTTCTGCTCTAAGTCTATGACCAGATGATCTAATAGAAAAAATCCAATACATTCACAAGAGCCATTTTAATGAGGCAGAAAGATGATGGCACTATTAGTCATCTATACAGTTTGCAGGGATGGAGTAAATCAGTCATGCTAATCTGCAAGAGTTTATGAACCCACAGAACAAAATGTTATTCTTACAAGACCAGGCATCTAAAAAGAAATTCTGGTGGGCCTAAAATAAATGTCTGTTGAATGAATGAATTGAAGAAATAACAAATATTTGTTAATTTTCTGCAATGTATAAGGGACTAGGCTAGGCTCTGAGGCTACAACGACAAAAACGAGTAATCTCTGCTCTCAAAAAACCCTATATTCTGCTAGGGAAAACAATATGTACACAGATAAGTAAATATAGGATGATTTGAAGAGAAAGGGAACACTAACTAGAAGGAATCAGGAAAGGCTTTTTGTAGCATCAGGACATGAGCTGAGCCTTGAAGGAAGCTTCTTGTACAGTTGTTTTTTTTTTAAATTGTTTTTTTTAAACGCTTAACTTCTGTGTATTGACTTATAGGTGGAAGAGTGGTAAGGGTAGGCAATGGGGGTCAAGTGACTTGCCCAGGGTCACACAGCTGGGAAGTGTCTGAGGCCAGATTTGAACCTAGGACCTCCCGTCTCTAGACCTGGCTCTCAATCCACTGAGCTACCCAGCTGCCCCATTGTACAGTTGTTTTTAAGTCATATCTGACTCTTCTTGACCCCATATGGGACTTTCTTGGCAAAGATACTCACTGTTTGTCATTTCCTTCTCTAACTTATTTTACATATGCAGAAACTGAGGCAAGCAGAGTTAAGTAACTTGTCTGGGCTCACAGAGCTAGTCATATTTAACTCAAAAAGATGAGTCTTCCTGATCCAGGTCTAGCTGTCTATCCACTGTGCCACTTAGCTTCCAACTGAAGTAAGCTAAGGTTTCAAAAAAACATTTCAAACAGGAGGGACTTCAGGCAGAAAACAGATGAGTGAGAGATAAAATGTCAAGTTTGGGGAAGAACTAGTAGGCTGCTTTGGCCTGAGTGCACCAGGTAATATAAGAGAAATCTAACAAGGTAAGCAGATATCAGATTGTGGAGAATTTTTAATGTCAGGTTAAGATGTGTGTATTTTATCCCAGAGGCACTGAAGACTTTTGACCAGGGAAATAACATGAGAAGAGAGCGCTGTTTTGCAAATATCCATTTGGCAGCTGTGTGGAGGAAGGATAAGAGGAGGGAAAAAAAATCCTAAAAGAACGAAGCATACACATTTTGATGATGATGATGATGATGATGATGATGATGATGATGATGTCATTTTCTTGGACAAAGGATTTTATATTTGGTATTACTAGTTTTTCTTCCTGCTGCAGTACTTGCCTACATTCACACTGCCTTGCCTCTTACTATTTATTTGCCCTTGAGAATCTCTTGTCAGTTTTTTCATTTGTAGAATGGGTCTGGTTAGACTGGATGACCCTTTCAGTTCTGAAATGGTGCTTCTGTGTGCCTGGGCAGAGATGGAATGAGGAAGTATGGCCAGGACTCTTAAAAACTGCACTGCTTCACTCCAGAGTTCTAGTTCCAGGGAAATTCTTTACCTCATGTCTTAGCTGAGCCATCATCCCCAGGTGATGTCTTGCCATCCCTTCTTGAAAAATGTTTAGTTATGGCCCTTCACATGGGGTTATGCACACAAAATAAAATGTTGAATTTAGAAGAAAGATCTTTGCCCTTTCTCTCCTTCCCCCTTCCCCAGACCTGATTTCCTAGTTTTAAGGTCAAAGACTATTCCCAAAACATAAATGCATACCAAAGATCGGAAACGGCATCATTCTAAGCAGTTAGCCATATAGTAAAATAGAAAGATGAAAAAATCATAAATAGCCTTGCTGAGAGACACAGACAGAGACAGAGAGACAGACAGAGAGAGAGAGACAGACAGAGAGAGACAGACAGACAGAGAGAGAGAGAGAGAGACAGAGAGAGAGAGAGAGAGAGAGAGAGAGAGAGAGAGAGAGAGAGACAGAGAGAGAGAGAGAGATTCTACTTGACCCCAACAAATTCTCACCACAGACATTATAGACATCTTCCTATGGAAGTAAGAAGGAAGTATAATAACTTTACACATCAAAAAAGATGAGCTCACAGAATTTAGAGCTAGGAGGAACCTCAGAGATCATGTAGTCTATGGAATATTCACAGAAATCCTTCAAAGGTAGCACTTAGTTCAATGGCAACTTAAATTAAAATAAGTTTCTAACTAAATTCAACCTGAAAAAATCTTATTCAGTGTTTAGTCTTTCTGATTTAAGTTCAGTCAAGTGGAATACTTACTCCAACTGCAATTGGCAAACAATAGAAAATCACTTTCTTAAAAGTGTTTTAAACTAATCCAGTGGAACTAAAAGATCCTTGCATCCATTAAGTAAACCTTGTTTTTTTTTTCTGTATGGGTCAATAGTATCATTCTTCTCTGCAAATGCAAAATTGTTATTCCTGAAGCAATTGACTAAGGTCACTCTAAAATTGTGAGGGAACCAGAAAGCTTAATTCCTCAATGCTAGCATTCAGAGAGAGTAGGCAAGAAATCTTGAACTGAATGCCAGCAAATGGGTCCTAAGGTAGAGAGGAGGTAAAGATATGGCAGGAGGGAGCATTCTTTCTCATAAGTTTTTTTTCTTTAAATTCTGGGAAAAGAAAAGGTACAGTTCTTACAACAGAAGAGCCCAGCAAATATTCTACAATTTAAACAAAAACAGTTCATCAGTTTAAATCTTTTCAGAGATGTTGGTCTAATTCTTTTGTTGGTCAAGTTGACTTCGTATTTGTTTTTGCTGTTTCCTACACTTATTTCTCTGAAAAGATTATCTTTTCTTTTATAACTGAATATAATGAACCCAAAATGGCTAATTTTTATTCATCAGTTAACCAGAGTTTTGTTGTTGTTGTTGTTTTTTAAACTGTAAATGCTAATATTGCCCTCTGCTGGTTGATTCCTTAAATAAGTTGCTAGGTAGCTTTAGAAATAGTGTATTCTTTGGATCCCAGCATTTCAGAGATGAAAAAGACTTGAGGAAACAACTAGTCTGATTTCCTTCACTTTACGATGAAAGTGGCTTATCCAGCTTCCCATGTGTCACAGCTGAGACTAGCCACCATCTCCTAATTCAATCTTTTTCCATATGTGTTTGCACATATAACCAAATTTTCAATCTTTAGGAAAATATCTATACACTAGATTACAATTTGAGTCTAATAAAAATATTTGGAATTCCTTTAAAAACAAAACTACCTAAATCTAGACAATGATGATAAGCAAAGTCAGAAAAATGAACAACTCCATCAAAAAAAAAACAAAACTTAAAGCTATAGTAACACGTTTATATAAATTTTTAAGATTTGAAAAACATTTTCACAAAAATTCTAAGGTAGATAGTGAAAATATTACCTTCAACTGAGGCTATGGAGGTTGCTATTCACAATCACTATCAATATCTCAGGCAGTATTTGAACCCAGGGCCCCTGCTCCAGGTCCAGTACGACATCCATTGCTTGGATTCATTCTCCCGACATAGCTCTTGTCATATGAATGCTTTGCCTAGGGGTGTGACAATGAAATTAAGAGAGGACTGTAATTTTACAGAAGAGAAAACCGAGACCCAGGAAGAGGTAGGTAGCTAAAATTCAGAAAGATTAAGTGATTATTCAAGGCTATAGA
This sequence comes from Gracilinanus agilis, assembly GCF_016433145.1. Classification (NCBI taxonomy): domain Eukaryota; kingdom Metazoa; phylum Chordata; class Mammalia; order Didelphimorphia; family Didelphidae; genus Gracilinanus; species Gracilinanus agilis. The sequence goes on along the minus strand of NC_058133.1, from coordinate 82,214,632 downwards.
GCAGGTACCGATTCTAGCACTCTATCCACCACACCATCACGTTCTCATTCAGAAGTTGCCGTTAAGACTTTTTTTTTATAACTCTTCACCCTCTGTTTTGAGTTTTGAATCCTTGAACAAAGTGTGTCTTCCATCTCCATGTGAGTTGGTCTCCTGGTAAAATAAGACAACCCGGTGTCACGAGTCATGGAACCCTTTCCAGCTTTCTCGGTGAAGCATGAGACATGTGACAAGTCCTTTGGACTTAACGACTTTACCAGGACTTTTTGTGAAGCTTGACTGCAGTGTATGGCATTTTTTAACAATGTTGGTGAAGTTCTCATTTTATTCGCCACTTGAAAGATGCTACAGCAAAGCGTGAGTGGAATGGAAAAGCTGAGGCCCCTGTGTGTATGGCTACAGTACCAGATTCTTCATGAGAAACAGCTGTGCCTGTAAGTTTAATTCTGTGATCCATTTATTGACATTCTTGTCCTCTTGCCAGTGCTAGCTGCTGGCCAGCTGTCCTCATCGTATTTTAATTGAAGAAGCTCCCATCCCATCAAGAAATGTGCTGTGGAAAGATGGGCAACACCTGTCTCCTACTGGTCCAGCACTTAGCACGGTGCCTGGCACATGGCAGGAGCTGAATAAATGCTTGTTGACTGGCTGCTCCTCTACCCAGCCCATCCATTCATTTCCTTGCCTTTAACTGAGAATCATCCTTTTTTCCCCTCTGATGTGAATAAGACTGAGCCAGAAGATTAATCTTTTCCCACTAGACAGACATTGCAATCATATTCAGTGGAATGGAAATAATAGCTATTTGTAGACCTGGAAGTTTTTTTTCCAACTATAGCAAGAGGGTAACATTAAAATTGGAGAACAAACAAGAGACACGATATGCCTTCAAGGTCATTTATATGAATAATCCATTTGTTAATGTAGATTCCAATTCAGCTATGCCTTAGTTTCACAAGTTGGGGATGAAAAATTCATCTCACCATCATCTCTCACCATCATCTGATGAAGTGGCTTGTCTCTAGTCTTGTCACTGGAGAAAAGGCAGATGAGTCCACTTCAAGGTCTATAATTGTAATAATTACCAGAATTTATCTTTTAGGATTAAAGGGTCATTTAAATACTTCACTGAAACAGAGTAGATCTTCATGGGAAGAAAGTAAAAAAGACATAAAAAGGGAGATAAGTTGGAGACCATAGTGTGAGTTAGAAAACCACTTGATTTCATTTGTAGATGTGACTAAATATTTTATAAAGGGGTAGGGTTGCATATTTACATATTTGACTGGCAACAGTTTCTCCAGTCACATGAGGAAAATTGCTAAAAAACAATGACTAGACACCAAGAAAGAATAGTCATTCAATTAAATTGTATTAATTGTCTGCTGTGCATAGAGTGCTAAAGGGCACAGAAATTAGCTAAAACATGATTCCTCCTCTCATGAAGATTATCATATAAAATAAGAATGAGAGATAAGATCACCTCTTAAGTTCAAGAAGCACAAAACAAAATCCAGCATGAAGTCTTAGGGTAGAAGTTGTTACTGATAAGTAACCAAGGAGAACTTCTTAAAGTAGGCAGCATTTGAATTATTCTTCGACAGATAAGTAAAAATAGGAATGGAGGGCATTCCAGGTACTGGTATAATTGGTCCCTCTGAATGACCTCCATGTTCTCACAGAGTTTTAGTATCCAAAGATCCTCATATTAGGAATGAGAGTCTTTGGATTCCATGTTCCAGAAGGTGCTGGATTACCCATCCCAGAATGTTGTGCATAGGTTGAACAATACACAAGATCAGAAAAGGTAAAAGCTAAGGAAAGTTTCCTGATGCTGACAATCCACAGGATGAGTTGAATGACAGAGTTGAAGAAGGCAAAAACTTGATGCATGTGATTTGGGGGAATAACTAGTGAGATTGCTTTCTGTTTAATTCACCCTTTTTTATTTACCTTACAAATACAATCTATTTTAACAAAATACCCATTTGCAATACTGTAATGTCACTCTGAATTCAGACTGAAACTTACTATATTTAATTTTCTTTTCTTTTTTATCTGATGTCTCTTCCACAAAATGACTAATATGGGAAAAGATTTTACGTGATTATACCTGGGAGAGGATTTAGAACCCAAAACTTTAAAAAATGAATGTTTAAAAAATTGTATTTACATGTAATATGGGGAAATGAAATAGTATTTTTAAAAATTAAGAATAAGATAAATGCCAAAACTAAAGTAATGTAAACTATGATTGTGCATTTGTATTTATTTGCTTTTGTCTTTGGAGTGACTGAAAAATACTGTGATATCACCTGATTGGGTTCTGACTGATCTTGGAGAAGCTGAGAAGAAACTAGAATTATAGACCATGCTATAGGCTTAAAACTAGAAAGATCCTCAGGGATCATCTAGTCCAGTGTTTACTTGGGAGGACAGTAGGGGACAAAGATGTATAGGAGGATCTCCTATACAATAGTGAATGGTCACGGGAAGAGAAAATCAAAGTCCTTATGACAGAAGAGGTCTTCCAAAAATTAGATGAAAATATATACTTTTTCACCTGAGAAAGAGAAAATTTTTATGACTTATTCAAATCACAAGAAGTCCCTGGCTCATAATCAGTGGTGATTATCTAACGGATCTACATAGGTTATAAGAACTTGAACGTTTCTTAAAGCATTACTTAGTGTTAGCTGAACCAAATACATCAGGAGACAGATAGGTTCAGTAGGCAGACAACAAAGCAGGTTTTTAGGGTGTAGAGTATCTGGAAATATGAAATATGAACTAAGAGAATAAAGATAAGGTAACATCAGATTGTGGGAGACCTCAAAAGCCAGGCACAGGAGTCTGAATTTCATCTGGCAATAGAGAGACATTGAAGATTATTTTTAGCAGGGGAGCAACATGGCCAGATTCACAGATGAGAAAGATTGTTCTGGCAGCAGTATGCCGGGGGGATATTAGAGTGAAAAGAGAGTAAAGGTGGGGAGCCTTTGAATAAATGAATAATGGGAAAAGTCCATTAAGTTGGAATAATGGAAACATTGGAAAATAATGGAAAAAGTTATTAAGTGCAGAGTTTAGTCGGAGATGGTAAGTGGAATCATAAATCATTTGATAGATATAGGGTTTCCAAGAATGGAATTATGGGTTTGATTACTATTCTGAGAGCTACAGGTGGCAAAGTAAGGGGATTGGGAAGAGAATGCCCTGTGGCATAACTGGAAGATGGCAGTAATCGATAGCAATAATATGGCATGTCTGGGCTAGACTAGTTATGATGAGGCTCACTCATTGAGGTGAGAGAGGCCAGAGTACAGAAAGATGGCATGGGCATAGCTGAGGAGTCTGAGCATCATGGTAGGGCTGGGTCAAGCTAGTGAAAGTAGACCAAACAGGTGGTAATGAGGGTCTGTGTTCAAGTGCTGACAATTTTTTAAATTCAAAGATACTTTATTTTCCCAATTACATGTATAACAATTTTCAACATGTTTTCCAAAAGTATAAGATCTAAACTATTTCCTTCCTCCCACTCATAGATGGTAAGCAATTTGATCTGGGCTGTACATGTATTAACATGCAAAACACTTCCATATTGTTCATTGTTATAAGAGCTCATTCATACATAGTCAAAAGCTCAAAACAAAACTGTAAATACACTGATGTGAAAGTTAGCATGCTTTGATTTGCATCCAACCCCAGCAGTTCTTTCTCTGGAGATGAATAACATTCCCCATCATAAGTCCTTCAGAATTGTCCCAGATGGTTGCACTGCTGAGAGTAGCCAAGTCTTTCACAGTTGATCATCTTATAATATTGCTGTTACTACATACAGTCTTCTCCTGGTTCTGTTTGTTTCTCTCTGCATCAGTTCATGTAGGCCTTTCCAACTTTTTCTAAAATCATATTGCTTATCATTTCTTGAATTATTGAAGCACAATAGTATTTCATCACCAACATATACCACAATTTATTAAGCCATTCCCAAATTGATGGAGATCCCCTCAATTTCCAATTCTTTGGTAGCAAATTTTTAAGCTTATATTGTATACAAAAAAGTATTCTAAGTTCTTTTCAATCAACAAGAATTTGTAGCTGAATTAATTATAGTTCAGCTAGATCTTGATTTCTCTTGCCATTTCCATAATGGCTTAATGAAACAGCCCAACTCAGTAGCAGCTATATCAGAATCCTATGGTTCCCTTAGAAGTCCAATAAAGATAGGGTTATAGAAGTAAGTTTGAACTTCTTTCTTGAAACCAGTCAGTATAATTAGCCACCATATTGGCTAATGGTGGATTTTACATCTGGAGGTATATGGGAGACAGAGAGAGAGAGAGAGAGAGAGAGAGAGAGAGAGAGAGAGAGAGAGAGAGAGAGAGAGAGAGAGAGAGAGAGAGAGAG
>NC_058133.1:82172371-82209900 GCF_016433145.1 Gracilinanus agilis | reverse complement strand
GAGAGAGAGAGAGAGAGAGAGAGAGAGAGAGAGAGAGAGAGAGAGAGAGAGAGAGAGAGAGAGAGAGAGAGAGAGAGAGAGAGAGTGAGAGATATGACCAATAGACTTTACTGGAATTCTTGGTCAGTGGCTTCCACTGATAATAAATACCCTTACATTAGTGAAGAAAACACTAAGAGAAAATATTTTCTAGCAATCATTGCTTCCAGGTATAGCTGTAATTAATATTTTTACAGGGAATATAAATGATTGATCAGGGGGAAGAAGAAATCAGCATAGACCATGGATGTACTCTATCCAAGGAGAGGGGTTAATCTGGTCCTAACATCTCTTGGATGTTAAGAGGGAAGACAGACAAAGAAGGATTGTATTTTGAATATAAAACTCTTGGAATGTCAGCTGCCAGGTACAGAGCATCAGAAGACAATAGGTTGAAGTATGGGGAGTGGTGACCAAGGGAAGTGTATTCCCTCCTCAAAATATCAGTGACTTGAGGCAAATCCCTGTTTGTCCTAGGCTAGGGATATTCTGCTGCCAAGACTGATAAAAATGTATATTATAGAAATATTCCTTAAATATGTGGTCACAAATATTCTAGCCCATACTTTCTAGTTTCTACGTTTTTCTTCTTTCCTTGATCTTTGAGATCTCTGGATCATATAAAACCTAGATGTCCTAACAAAAACCATCCAGAATGAGATCAAAACTAAATTCAGTCTTGATCCTTATTCTTTTTTTAATAATCAATAATAGAGTTTTTGAAAAGAGAAATAAAGTACAAAGGGCAGAGAACTTAAGGTCAAATTTCCTTTTTTTCCCTTTCTCCAAGAGGATATTTTAAGATACTGGACTATCTGAAAAGGTCTCATTTGGAAAAGAGATTAAACATATTTTGTGAAGCACCAGAGGGCAGAACTAAGATAAAAAATTGGAAATATTATGGAGAAATGGAAAAATTCTAGAGAAGCATTTTTATATAAGGAAGAAGTTTCTAACATTTAAAGTTGTTCTATAAGAGAATGCTTCCTGAGGTATTATACTCAGTGTTATAAAAAAGATTCGAGTAAAGTCTTAAAAAAACCACCTTTTCAGGATAATATAAAGGAGACTCCTAGGTTGGACAGGAGACTCCTGGATTGGATGAGATACTGAACTAGACGACTTCTAAGTTCCCATACAATACAGTGGGAAATGGGACAGAGAGGACATATTACCAGTCAATAAGAAAAATATATAGTATAGCTAGCTAAGTTCTAGTTTTATTGAATAAACAAAAGGTGAAATGATGCCATATTGGTAAAGGCATACTGCTATCAAATTACATTAGGAGGGGAAATTATACTTGATTGGCTGCTGTGTGAATGTTCTTTTCTAATCTCTGTATATTTAACATCATAAATGACAACTAGGTAAAGTAGTTAAAAGTTAACTGTTTTTATGGAAAAAATTAGTTCTTTAATAAAATATGTGAAAATTATTTCTCAAATATAAGAAAGGTCTATTGCTAGCATTACATATGCTTATAGACTCTCAAAGCATGCTTAAAATGAAATTTTTAATACTTAAATTTTTGAAGAAGTAAATTTAATAATGATGGTGATGACCAGCACATACTTCCAAGACTAGGTTGTTTTTATTTATATTTTTTTTTACCAAGAGTATTAAATAGTTCAAGTTTATTATATATGTTTTGTACAGTTTAGAAACTTATTTGGATTTTTATGACATTTTTCAAGTATATGAAAAATATCTACTTGACATCTAAGTGAAATTCAAGTGGCCCATGTTTTTAAAACTTCTTGAAATCTCATCTCCAAAATGAAGCCTTTCCAGACTGACAATGAGGTGGTGATTTCCTGTCCCTTTACCTCTTCTCTGCCTTCTTGACACACATCATAAATTTTATTCTGCAGTCAGTCATTTTGGAGAAATCTTGGAGAATGGGAGAGGTAACCAAAGCCAAAGCTGTCTTATTTTTTTAAAGAGTAAAAAAGATAGATTCTAGAAATGATAGTGTTTTGAGTGGTACAAGACAGGAAGCACTCATTAAGCATGTGCCAGGCACTAAGATTCATCTGTTATCCCTCATTCTAACCACAAGACCAATCAGACATTTCCTCAATGACATTTCCTACATTTTTTAAAATTGAAATGCAGTATTTTAATCAAATAATTATTTTTCTTTTAAAAATTTTATAAATTTATTTCTTTGTTGATTACATTAAAATCCCCAGCTATCTCTCCTTCCTCCCCTTACCACACTAAAGGAGGCATCAGTGACAAAAAAAATAATAAAGGCTCTATCAATTATGTCTTTCACATTTCTATTTATCAGTTCATTCTCTGAAGGTGGACATTCACAAGTTATTCATCAAACGTTAATTCTGTATCTACATATAGGTCTTTCCAAGTACTTAAAAGCTTCTTAAGTCACAGTAGTATTTTTTTCACAATCATATGCCACAACTTCTTTAGACATTACCCAATTGATGGACATCTCTCAATTTCCAGTTCTTTGCCACCTCAAAAAAAGCTGCTATAAATATTTAGGAACACATATTTGTTTTTTTTTCTTTTCCCTTGATCTCCTTGGGAAACAGACCCAATAGTAGTATTGCCAGACCTAAAGCTATACAGTTTTATGATTTTTATGATTCTCTGTCCATAATTCCAGATTGCATAAACATGTCATCATTGGAAATATGTGCAGCCTGTTTGCCCACATGCATTTCTCCACTGCCCACTGAGTCATCTGAAAATTCTCTCAAGAGAATGTAGGAAACAAAGATAAATCAAACCAGAAAACATCACTCAGAAGCATTTAAGTTGAAAAGATGGGTCTTTTTATTGAGAGTACAGAAAACATGCTTTCCAATGGTATAATATCACTGTCATGGAGGATTCTTGGATAAGGTAGGAAAGAAGGAATCCCTGTCGATGATGATGTCTTATAGATAAACCATATTTACAGCTCAAATTGTGCTAATTATATTAAGTCCCTGAAAACATTATAGCACCTCTTCAATGAGATGCCCAACTATCCAAAAGATAGCTTACAGTCCAAATAGGAAAAATGGAATGGATGAAAAATGCTTATTTCTTAGACTATGATATATATGGGGATGGCCATGCCATTGAGTTAGTACATATATTTGGGATGTTCACTGAAGATTAGTCAGTCGAGCCATTAATCAAAAAGGAGCAAAAGAAGTGATTAGATTGTACTTGGGAAAATATACATAGACACAGAATATCTTCAATTCAGTTCAGTTGAACAAGCATTTTATTAACACCAACTATGTACAAAGTAACATGGAGAAACACGAGATGGATTATAGTAAAAAATTAAGTCAGAAAGGAATATCTTCCTGTTGTTAATGCCCTTCCCCTTGCCCTCAGGTAATTTTAGATTTACGTGTATATATCTTATATTGAGGCAGCATGGTGAAGTAGATAGAATAGTGACTTTGGAGTCAGAAAGACCTGGTTTCAAATCCTTCTTAAAATATCCTGTAACCATGGCCAAGTCATTTAACCACTCTGTGCCTCAATTTCTTCATCTTTAATATGAAAAAGTTAGATCTAATAAATTTCAGATTCTTTCAGATGCAAGTCTATGAGCCTGTGACTCATCTGTGTACATGTTACTGCACTCAGTTCAATGTAAATTTCTTGAGGAAAAGGACTGGTTTATTTTCGTTTTTTATATCCTCAAATGGGTAGCATAGAGAGCCTAGAGCAAAATAGGCAATTAGGGAATTCCTTTGAATTAAATTAAATTGAATTTATAGGCGGTTGAACAACTAGACCAGAACGCTATTAATTAATGGATCAGTTGACCCAAAGGAGATTCTTTAGTAAAGGTCATATATTTCAGGGCTTTCTCCTCAGTCTTATCCTATAAACTTGGAAAACTAGCACATAATACAAATCTAACATAATAATAGTAACAACATAATTATCAAAAATAATTATGATAATACCAATATTAATACTAATAATCACCATAGCTCTATGTAACAGGCATTGTACTAAGCATTTTATATATATATATATATATATAAAATCTCCTTTGATTCTCATAACAACTCTAGGAGGTAGGAACTGTTATTATCGCCATCTTATAGATGAGGAAACTGAGGCAAGCTGAGCTTAAGTAGCTTGTCCAGGGCCATATAGCTAGTAAGTGAACTCAAACCTTCCTGACTTAGGCTCAGTAGTCTCTTCATAGCACCATCTAACTGCTAACATATTGAATGAAACATTATTCAAAGCAATTATGACAGCCTGGAACAATGAACTAAAACTAACAATAGAAAAATTGATTTAGATCTTGTATTGCTTCAGTTTGTAGAGACTCTCTGGTGAGGAAACTTTCCTATTAATGCAGATTTATATCTATTCTACAACTTGGAGTCTGGGAGATTTTCCCTAAGGCCAGATCTTGCCTCCAAGGCATACTCAGCTGCCTCTAAAAGTGCAAGTTAAGAGTATTGAAAATAAAGTCCTGCATCTAAGGTCACAAAATCAATCAAATTAATATTCATTAAAGACCTGACTTGACGAAAGTTCATAAGAAAATGAGCAGAAAATTTGATTTATAAAAAGCTCATGATAAGACAACAGTGTAATGTAGCAAAAAAAAAAACAAAACCAACATAATACCATTTTCGGTACACGAATTCAATAAAATATCCAGATCGAGGGACTTAATAATTCTTTTTTTTTAATTTATTTCATTAATTTAGAATATTCTCCTATGGTTACATGATTCATGTTCTTTCCCTTCCCTCCTCTCTCTCCCCTCTCAGAGCCGATGAGCAATTCTACTGGGATTTCACGTGTCATTGTTCAAGACCTATTTCCATATTATTACTATTTGCAATAGAGTGATCATTTAAAGTCAACAACCCCAATCATATCCCCTTCGAACCATGTGATCAATCATGTTTTTCTGCTTCGTTCCTGCTCCCACAGTTCTTTCTCTGGATGTGGATGGGATTTAATAATTCTATGCTCAGTTATGGGCATCACATTTTTAGAGGGATATGACAAAATGGGGGAAAGCAACTTTGGTGTTAAGATATTTTGAAACAGAGAACGGAAGGCCAGGGGTGGAAAGGGAAAGAGAAGATGAAGGAAGGAAAAGGAAAATAAAGGAAGGGAATAAAAAGCAAGTGAAATCAAAGGAAGAGAAGGGAAGGGATGTCAAGGAAAGGAAAGGAAAAGAAAGAGAAAGGAAGGCAATGAAGGACAAGAGAAAATTAAACACTTTGCAAATACCTTTGTAAGAATTTGAGTAGTCTAGCAATAAAATGTCACATTTCAAAACAGAAGAAATATTGAAGCAGAAAGTGAATTATTATCTATGTAAAATACTTGACTATATTGATTGGGAGATAGAAGTCTATGAATCTCTCCCAGTAATCATCATCATCATCATCATCATCATCATCATCATCATCATTGCTACCCTTTCATATGATTCTTTAAAACTCATAAAGCACTTTACCTATATTTTCTCATTTCAGCATCAAAATAGTAATTTGATTCAGTAGATATTGCTATCCTCATTTTGCAGATGAAAAACTGAGATTCAGAGAAGTTAAATGACTTGCCACTTGTTACACAATTAGGTTCAGAATCAGAATTCAGACTCAGATCTTTCATGGTGCCAAGGCCCTACAGGTAAATGCTTTTCTCTGTATTCTTTATTCTTAGGGAAAAAGGGGTAGCAGTCCTTGATCAGAGAACTGGATAGGTCTGATGAGCTGATAGTAAGATTCAATGGGGATTGGTAGAAGGCCAAAAATTTGTCCCCAGGTGGATGGGAAGGAAGGTCTATTGAATATACAAGAGGCCAGTGATTTGTCTTCAGTTGGAAGGAAGGTGTCTGGTAAAAGGCTTGGAAGCCAAAAACATGTCTTTAAAAGAACAAGAGGCCAAGAAATCTGTCCAGAGAGGGTTGATAGTACTGGAAAAGAGAGGGGGAAAATCCATCTTTTTTACAAAGATTATGAAGTATGACAAAGCCCAACATTTATGTGTGTGTCAACTTATTGTATTTTATTCTGTTGATGAGATCTGTCTTAGATTCTAAGTTCCTAGGGGAGAGAGGCTGTGCTTAAAGATGCTAATAATAGTATTCTACGAGACACTGGAGAATTTTTAGATAAGATTTGGCAATGGAGAAGAGTTCTTAAATCTGCATTCCTGATTTTTACTATCACCTAAAATTCTGGCTTATCTTCAAGTATGGTCTATGAAGGTGAGATAAATCTAATTGGAAGGTACTCATCATTGTCCCTTAGCATTCCTTCAGAAATAATCTTTCTCCCTGCCTAGTAGGGGTACTTTAGTTTTTATTGATTATTTTCAAATTGTTTTTCAAAGACCCTTTTTTTTCTTCTTTTCTCCCCCAGTCTTATCTCTTCCAACTAGTGGCTTGAACTTTCCTTGCTGTGCTTCCAGCTACATATCACTTCAAGTGCAAGAAAACTCATGGAATTAATTTTTTTTAAGGAAAGTCATTTTTCAAATATCCTAAGGGAGCTTATGGCTTAAAGGAATGATGAAGCAAATTCTTTTGTAAAGTTAAAAATTACTTTAAGGTAAGAAATCATTTCCTTAATATATCTGTTTTATAAAGTCAAGAGTTGTAAAAACTGGATCGTCTTTATACTTCTAGTTTTTTTTTGTACCACATACCCAATATCGGCTAAATTGGCAAAGCATTTAGTGTCTTTCTTGAAGTTGAATCATTGAGCCTTTGCCCATCCTGGAGATCTAACCCCTTCATTTTACAAAGGAGGAAACTTTGACCTGAAGAACCTAAATGACTTGTCTAGGATCACACGGCTAGTTAGCAGAGAGCTGGTCTCCAGCCAGCTCTTCTGACTTTCTTGGCGTGATGCTCTCTCCAGTTGTGTCTGTAGTTAATTCAGATTCACTATCATGACTGAAGCCGGCTTCCTTCCCTTTCTCTGCCCATTTCGATCTTTATTGAGAGTACTAGAGATAAGAACCACATCACTACATGCACGCAATGTCTGGCTAACTTCAAAGTGATTTGATAGAGTCTTATTCTGACTTCCCTGCCAACAGAATAAACATAGTTTGGCCTCTGAAGCAAACTGGACTTGTCATGTGGTTTAGACTGCTTTGCACCTTGTTAACATATAATACTCATCAACAAAGCAACCATTTTGGCAGCGTTTTGAGCCAAACTCCTGCTCAGTGTGTGAGTACTTTTAACTATATGAATTATCATGGGGCCACAGGGCGAGGGTTCAAAATAAAGTTGTGGAAAATTCAGACTTTAATAAATAGCGGAAATAGATGCTTTGGTCCAATATGTCATGTTTCCAGTCAAAACAAAGTAGTGGCATAGGTATACTTTGTCTTAATGATGATAGCAAACATCTGGGGTGATCTATAAACATCTGGGTCTAATTTAATCCGAGTCAGTGAGCATTTAGTAAGAGCCTACTATGTGTCAGGGACCCTCCCAGGATAATGATATAAGAAAACGTAACAGGGTACTGGTCAAGCAGAGCCCCAAGCAAAGGCTGCTTCCTAGGAACATGAGGAGGCTTGGTAAGCCTTCTTCTGGAAATGTGTGATGACATGCTTTGATGGGGATATGACTGGGGAAGTAGACTCTAAATGATCACCCTAGTACAGATATCAATAATATGGAAAAAGGTCTTGATCAATGACACATGTAAAACCCAGTGGAATTGCATGTTGGCTATGGGGGGGGGTGGGGAAGAAGAGAGGGAAAGAACATGAATCATGTAACTATGGAAAAATGTTCTAAATTAATTAAATAAAAATTAAAAAAATAAATGATCACTCTAATACAAGTATTAATAATATGGAAATAGGTCTTGGTCAATGATACATGTAATACCCAGTGGAATTACTCATTGTTTCTGGGAGGGAGGAAGGAGGAAGAGAGGGAAAGAACATGAGTCATGGAACCATGGGAAAATAGTCCAAATTAGTTAATTAAATGATTTAATATTTTTAATAAAAAAGAAATGTGTAATGACATGGAATAGAAGACCCTGCTCCCTTTCAGAGTATGAGCAGTTAGCTATTCTATAATCATCTCTTGTCTACTGGTACGAAGAGAATAAGAAGACTTCTGACTGACTTCTGAGCCAGAACGGAGGATGATGACAACACGGTTCACTTTTATGTCTGGCTAAGTTCGAGGGAGGAAGCAAGAGCTGCTATGAGTCACGGCCACACGATTGCTTCTGTCTCTTTTGTATCAATGATCCAACAATATTTATTAAGCACCTACTGTGTTCCAGGGCATTGGGCAAGGAATGTGGCTATTCTTTCCTGCCTTATATGAAAATATGTTGGAGAAAGAACAGACTAGGCTGTGAGCTTGTGAGTGTCCAGAGCACCAGGTGTCCAGTGAGGGGAGTTTGTTTATGTCCAAGGTTGCAGCCAGGGCAGCAGTGAGGAGGGAGTTATGGGATCCAGCCTCGCAGTGAATCAGAGCTGGCGGTCAGATCACTATTTCCTGTAGCAAACTCATCCATCCCTTCTGCTGCCCTGGGAAGGAGATTTGGAAAGGTGGATGCTTTGTAGCAATCTCCTTAAGTATGAACCCACTCTCTTTAGGAACTGAGGTAAGAGAGGAGTATTCTCCCTGGCCATGGGGCACTGTGCGGTTTGTTTTTCTGTCCCTCTTCTCTCTTCTCAGTAAATGCCTTTGTCAAAGCTAGGGACAGCCAGGTAACACAATGAAAAGAGTGCCAGACCTGGAGTCAGGAGGACTTGGGTTCAAAGCTGGCTTCACCTACCTTCTAACTGTATGACTCTGGGCAAGTCCCTTAATCCCTATTGCCTGGCCCTTAGTACTCTTCTCTCTTAGATTTGATACTCAAAGAAGGGAAGGGTTGATTAAAAAAAAATTTTATCTGATGTTGAATGTTAAATTATACTCCATATAATTGGAAGAAAATGATAATAAAGGAAGATAATCATTGTAAATGGCCATTGATATTGGAGAGAACAAATCAGTATAGGGTCTTGGGCCAGTGGCATTACTGAGGAACGCCATACCCCTTTTCAGGGGTATCTTAGAGAGAGGGATCTAACTAGGTGGTTTAGTGGATTGAGAGCCAGGCCAAGAGAGAAGAGGTTCTGAGTTCAAATGCGACCTCAGATTTGTGTGACGCTCGGAAAGGCATTAGCTTCTAATCCCTATTCCTGCTCTTCTGCCTTAGAACCAATACAAAGTATTGCTTCTAAGATAGAAAGTAAAGGTTTAAAAAAAATGGTCTTACCTCCAAGAACTGAAGCAGAGCGAAAGGAGCAGAGCCAGAAGAACATTGTACACAGAGACTGATACACTGTGGTAAAATAGAATGTAATGGACTTCTGTACCAGCAGCAATGCAATGATCCAGTACAATTCTGAGGGATTTATGGAAAAGAAAGCTACCCACATTCAGAGGAAGAACTGCAGGAGTGGAAACATAGAAGAAAAACAACTGCTTGAACACATGGGTTGAGGCGGACATGATTGGGGATGTAGACTCGAAACTACCACACCAATGCAACTAACAACAATTTGGAAATAGGTTTTGATCAAGGACACATGTTAAAACCAGTGGAAATGCGCAGCAGCAATGGGGGGGTGGGAGCTCGGGGGGTGAAGGGGAAAATAAGAGCATGAATCATGTAACCATGTTAACTTTTCTAAAAAATAAAAACTATTAAATGAAAAAAAATGGTCTTAGAAAGAGATCTAAGCCAGCCTTATTCTGGTGGAACCCAACTCAGGACTGTGAATAGAAGTTAGTATAAAGATTTCCAGAGCATATAAAGACTATGAAAATGAATAAAGTCCCTTTCCTCAAGGAGCTGATTTTATTCTGAGGAGATAATATATGCACCATTAAGTAATTATAAAATGCATAAAAAGAAAATATAAAATGAGTTCAAGGAAGGAATTTTTAACAACTTTTAAGTTAACAAATGATATGCTAGGGGTTGACTACTTAATTTAAAATCTTCATCTTGGTACACCACGTGGCTCAGTGGATAGAGAGCCAGAAGTGGAGACAAGAGGTGCAGGGTTCAAATCTAGCCACAGATATTTTCTAGATGTGTGACCCTGGGCAAGTCACTCACCTTGTTTGTCTCAGTTCCCTCATTTGTAAAATGAGATAAAGAAGGAAATGGCAACTACTCCAGTATCTCTGCCAAGAAAATTCTAAATGGGGTCACGAAGAGTCAGATTTTACTGCAGTTAGGTGGCACAGTGGGTAGAGTGCTGGACTTAGAGTCAGGAAGACCTGAATTTGAATTTTGCCTCAGATATTTATTGTGTGACTATGGACAAGTCGCTTAACCTATTTTATACTCACCTTCCCCACTGGTAAAATTATATAATAGATATAATAGGATAATCATAGAAACCACCTTACAGACTTAGGATCAAATAAGATAAAATAGGTAAAATGCTTTGCTATATAAAACCTGCACTATATTCACTTTATATTTATACTCTGTGTGTATGTGTGTGTATGTGTGTGTATGTGTGTGTGTATTATAGGTATTTGTATCCCCTGTTAGAAAATAAGCTCCTTATGAGTTACATTATTTCATTTTTTGTACCTGTATCCTAAGGTAGCACTGGTACATAGTAGACACTTAAACATTTACTGAATGATTAGCTGAAATCACCATTAGAGAGCAAAGACAATTGGATATGGAGTCAGGCTCTGGATTAAGAAGCCCAGCTCTGCCATTTGTTACCTGTGTGACCTTGGGCAAGTCATTTAACTCCTCGGTGACTCAGTTTCCTCATTTATAAAATTCCTGTGGCACATCCTACCTCTAAATATATGATCCTCTGAAGAAATTGGATAAAAGTACAAGTTTATTATGACAGTATATTTGTCTCTTAATTTGCTGAACTTTTAACCATGGGCTACTTATCTCCATTGTGTGAGTTCAGCTTTGTCCCAAACCCTAAAGCCAATCCCAATTTTAGATCAGGGAAAATAAAGAGCCAAAGATTACTAGCTCATTAGTCTTGCCCCTACACCTGCTTTGATCTTGTAACTTTCTTCTATTAACAAATGCTCTTGCCTTTCTCATCTAGACCAATTCTCTATCTTATACCCCCGTTCTAATAAATGAGTCCTTGTCTGGTTCCCACAGCTGAATTTCTGTCACCTAAATCTCTACTTAGGGTTAATTACATACATACATATGTATATGTACATATCTAGTATAAGAAATAATGCAACGTAGAGGAAAAATGCTAGTTTTTTTAGTTAAAGGACCTAAGCTCAAGCCTTAGCCCTGACTTTTAGTACGAAATTCTACACAGGAAGAGATAAAGCAGAGAAAGAAAGCAGCAGACCAATCCCCCTAATGAATATTGATGCAAATATTTTGAATAAAATGTTGGCAAAGAGATTAGAGCAATACACCACAAGTATCATACATTATGACCAGTCCGACATTAGAAAAATCATCAGGATAATTGACCATATCAAGTAGCAAAAACAACAGAAACCATATAATTACCTCAATAGATGCAGAAAACTCTTTCAACAAAATTCAATACTTATTCCTACTAAAAACACTAGAGAACATTGGAATAAATGGAACATTCCTGGAAATAATGAATAGCATCTATCTAAAAGCATCAGAAAATATTATTTGTTATGGAGAAAAACTAGAAGCCTTCCCTAAAAGATCAAGAGTGAAGCCAGGATGCCCATTGTGATCATGACTATTCAATATTGTACTAGAAATGCTAATTTTAGCAATAATAGAAAAGAGAAAAAATTTAAATAATTGGAATAGGCAATGAGGAAATAAAACTATGACTTTTTGCAGATGGTATGATAGTATAGTTAGAGTTTCCTAGAGAATCAACCAAAAAACTTTTCAAAACAATTAACTTTAGCAGAGTTGCAGGTTATAAAATAAATATATAAATCATCAGCATTTCTCTATACTACCAATAAAGCTCAGCAACAGATAGAAAAAAAAATCTCACTTAAAGCAACTGTAGAAAACATAAAATACTGCCAAGATAAACCTACAAATATTATCTGATCACAATTACAAAACACATTTCCCACAAATAAAATAAGTTCTAAACAACTGAAAAGCATAATTGCTCATGGAGAGGCTGAGCCAATATAATACTAATGACAATTCTAAAATAAATCAGTTTACCTATTCATTGCCATACCAATCAAACTACCCAAAATTATATCATAGAGCTAGAAAACAATAATAATAAAATTCATATGGAAAAACAAAAGGTCAAGAATATCAAAGGAATTAATTGGGGTGGGGTGGAGAATGAAGAAAGGTGGCTTAGCTGTACAGGACTGCAAATTGTATTATACAGCTTCAACCATAAAACAATCCAATACTGACTAAAAAACAGAGTAGTGGATCAATGGAATAGATTAGACATTCAACACAAAGCATTAAATGATCATAGTAACCTAATGTTTGACAAACCCAGAAGCAAATTTTGAGAAAAATTCACTATATGACAAAAACTGCCGAGAAAACTATAAAATAGTGTGACACAAATTAACATCTCACACTATATGCCAAATATATATGCATATATATATATATTAAAAATAGTCTAATCAAAATGGATACGTGATTTAGAAATAAAGAATGAAACCATAAACAAATGAAAGGAGCATAGACTAGTTTACTTGCCAGATATAGGAAGAAATTATATATCAAGTTACATTTGAAAGGTTTTGCACAAATAAGATTAGAGGGGAAACAACAAAAACACTTTATAGCAAGTGTCTCTGACAAAGGACTCATTTCTCATATATAGAGAAAATTGAGTCAAATTTATAAAAAATACAAGTGGCCAAAGGATATTCTCAGATGAAGAAATTAAAACTCTCTTTGGTCATATGAAAAAATGCTTCAAATTAGTATTAATTAGAGAAATGTGAATTAAATCAACTGAGACATCACTTCATATCTATCAGATTGGCTAATATGACAAAAAATGGAAAATGATAAATGTTGGAGAAAGGGATGTGGAAAAATTTGGGTTACTAATACCCTGTTGGTGGTGCTCTGAACTGATACAACCATGCTGAAAAGCAATTTGGAAGCATGCCCAAAGGGCCATGAAATTGTACATACTCTGACCAGCAATACCACTGCTAGGTCTGAATCACAAAGAGATCAAAGATAGGAAAAAAGACTTACTTGTACAAAAATATTTATAGCAGTTCTTTTCATGGTCTCAAAGAACTAGAAATTGAGGGGATATCCATCAACTGGAGAATGGCTAAACAAGTTGTGGTATATGATTGTAACAGATTACTATTGTGCTCTAAAAAAATAATAAACAAGATGATCACAAAAAACCTGGTAATACCAAGTGAGCAGAACCAGGAGAATATTTTACACAGTAACAGCAATAAAGGATGATGTGAATGATTTAATGTTATCAGCAATGCAAGGATCCAGGACAGATGGACTGTATTATACAGCTTCAACCATCAAAACAATCTGGTACTGGCTAAGAAATAGAGTCCTGCAATGGACTCATGATGAAAAAGGCTATCCACTGTTGTAGAAAAAACGGATGAAATCTGAATGCAGATAGAAGCATGTCATTGTTCACTTTATTTCCTCCGTGAATTTTTCTCTAATGTAAGGGACATATGCATCTTGTTTCACAACATGTTGAACATGGAAATACATAATATATAATAACACATGTACAGCCTATATCATATTACCTGCCATCTTGGGGAAGGGGGAGATTTAGGAGGAATGGAGAGAACGTGGATCGTAAAATGCCAGAAAATAATGACTGAAAATTATACTGCCATGTCATCTGGAAAAAAAAACAACTTGTAAAAAACCTAAACCCTGGGCAGCTTTCTTTGAGCGAAATAATAACTGCAACACTCAGGGCCATTGGGAAGATCAGATGGGATAATGTATATAAAGTGCTTTGTAAACCTTAAATCACTACATGTCATCTATTTTGGGGATAATAATTGTTGTACCACTTACCTCACAAGGATGTTGTGGGCAAAATACTTAGTAAATCTCAAAGAACTGTGTAAATGTGAATTACTCTTGTTATAAACACTATTATTATAAACTCCACTGACTTCATACTCTGCACACCTGCTGGGACATCTGCCTACTAAATGCTGCTAGCCCTCTGAGATGGCAAATTGTTCACAATGTCTGAACTTTCTCCTTGCTTATAGAACTATATGATTTTAGAGCTCAAAGGCGAATGAGGAACCATCAGCAGATGATGAAATGAAGTCCATAGAGATGAAATGACTTGGTTAATGTCACTTAGCTCATGAGTAGTGAAGCTGGGATTTGAATCCAGGTTGCCTGACTCCATATCTGGCAACTACACTACACCATATTGCTTTGGAGACATTGTCTAATTTCTGGATCCCAACCATCCTTGGCCTGGCTTTGCCCATGACCAAGTGGGCCTTATGGATGTCATTGCACTTTGCCAAGGTTTTGATTTTCTGATTTGTAAAATAAATGGGGCTGAACTAGAGCATCTTGAAACTCCTTTCTAACTCTAGTGATCTATGAAGTACACACAACTTTTCAGGAACCTACACATTCTGAAAAATTAGGTTTACCTATAACCACCAAATCAGTTGCCTCAATCCATCATTCTACTTAGGTAAGGGAAAGAAAAACACTCTTAAAAGCTGGGTCCACATAGACAATAGCAATGTCTTTTAATTAATTCATCTCTCCTAATTGAATTGAAAGACATTATAATAAAATGGAATGTATATTGCAATAGAAATCTGAAGGTCAGTTCTGCTAACTGTTTACTCAGGCAAATCATTTCACCTGGCTAGCCTTGTTTCCTTATGTTTCTTCATCTATAAAATGGGAGGGCCTTTTGGAAAGAATTCCCCAAATTTCTCTCTAAAAAACTCTAAAATTCCATGATCTCTAAGTAGTCAAGTCAAAATGTTTGACCCAGTTGAAAGCAAAACAAAATGCCCCTTTAATTAACTTTGTAATTCATTAAGTAAAAATAATATAGGAAGGATTAAAACAAATTCAGTCAAGACTCGAGGCCTATGTGACATTATGCCTGATAAATGGGTGCCTTTACATTACTTAATAGCTTCTAATAGGTTCCTATTTTAAATAATTGTTCTTGCCATGTAGGTGCTAAGGTTAGTTGTTATTTTTTGTGTCTCTAGTATGATGGACCTTGAATAAGAAAGATCTGGGTTCAAAATTAGCCTCAGTAACTTACTAGCTGTGTGCTTCTGGGAAAGAGACTTAACCTTGTTTGTGTCAGTTTCTTCATCTGTAAAATGGTCTGGAAAAGGAAATGGCAAACCACTCTAGTATCTGTGCCAAGAAAACTCCAAATAGGGTCACAAAGGGTCAGATACAACTGAAAGAACTGAAAAAAATGAAAAATTCCAGTGCCTTGAAAAAAATCCCTAGTTCCTCACCTTAGTTATGGTTCTGGATATCTAGAAATAGAGATAGCTTAATAAACACACTAATACCCTAGATAACCCTGCCTTAGGACAATGTTAAAGTATGGTCCAAGCTGACACAAACTCCCAAAGTTTGATCATTGTTTCTTAATGTTCAAAGCAACATTATAGCCTATGAATCCCTGCTCCTTTCCCTGTCCCCATTAGTGTTCGTTATTCCCAACTTTAAGAATTTGCCTGAAATTGGAATAAAGCTTTAGCTCTTCTTACAATCTTTCATTTTCATGAGATTATAAAGATTAATAATATTCTCTTCAAAATATTATGTTACTTCTTAGCAAAAAACACTATCTGTGAACTCAAGACTCTCATTATACACAAAATCATGAAGTATTGACTGTCAAGAAGAGACCAAGAATTTAAAAGATAAAAATAGAGCACTTTTTGCTCTTGAAAGTAATTTTAGTGCAAAAAAGCAGAAATAATAAATGCAACCTTTTCAGATCTTAATGCAATAAAAATAATAAGTAGCAAGGGTACATGGAGAGGCAAATCAAAAATTAATTGGAAGTCAAATACTATGATTCTCCAAAATTGGTTAAAGAACAAATCATAGAAACAATTAATAATTTCATTGAAGAGAATGACAATGATGAGACATCCTATCAAAATCAATGGGATGCAACTAAAGCAGTACTCAGGAGGAAATTGATATCCTTGAGTCCATATATTAACAAATTAGGGAAGGTTAGAGTCAATGAATTGGGCATACAAATTAAAAAAACTAGAAAATGAACAAATTAAAAATCCCCAGATGAAAACAAAATTAGAAATCCTAAAAATTAAAGGAGAAATTAATAAAATTGAAAGTAAAAGAATGATCGAATTAATAAATGAGACCAGAAGCTGGTACATTGAAAAAAACAAATAAAATAGATAAAGTACTAGTTAATCTAATAAAAAAGGAAAGAAAATCAAATTAATAGTATCAAAGATGAAAAAGGAGGCCTCACCTCTAATGAAGAGGAAATTAAGGCAATAATTAAAAGCTATTTTGCCCAATTATATGGTAATAAATACGGCCATCTAGGTGCTATAGATGAACATTTACAAAAATATAAATTACCTAAATGAACAGAAGAAGAAATAGAATACTTAAATAATCCCATATCAGAAAAAGAAATTGAACGCACCATCAAAGAACTCCCTAAGAAAAAATTCCCAGGGCCTGATGAATTCACAAGTGAATTCTATCAAACATTCAAAGAACAACTAATCCCAATACTATACAAACTATTTGACATAATAAGCAAAGAAGGAGTTCTACCAAATTCCTTTTATGACACAAATATGGTACTGATTCCAAAGCCAGGCAGGTCAAAACAGAGAAAGAAAACTACAGACCAATCTCCTTCATGAACATAGATGCAAAAATCTTAAATATAATACTAGCAAAAAGACTCCAGCAAGTGATCACAAGGGTTATTCATTATGATCAGGTGGGATATATACCAGGAATGCAAGGATCTTTCAATATTAGGAAAACCATCCACATAATTGACCATATCAACAAGCAAACTAACAAAAACCATATGATTATCTCAATAGATGCTGAAAAAGCCTTTGACAAAATACAATACTCATTCCTACTGAAAACACTGGAAAGTATATGAATAAAAGGACTTTTTCTAAAAATAATAAACAATATATATCTAAAACCATCAATAAACATCATCTGCAATGGGGATAAATTAGAAGCCTTCCCAATAAGATCAGGAGTGAAATAAGGATGCCCATTATCACCTCTATTATTTAACATTGTACTAGAAACACTAGCAGTAACTCTTAGAGAAGAAAAAGAAATTGAAAATATTAAAATAGGCAATGAGGAGACCAGGCTATCACTCTTTGCAGATAATATGATGGTCTACCTAAAGAATCCTAGTGAATCAAGTAAAAAGCTAGTGAAAATAATCAATAACTTTGGCAAAGTGGCAGGATACAAAATAAATGCACATAAATCATCAATATTTCTATATATCTTCAACACATCTCAGCAGCAAGAGTTAGAAAGAGAAACACCATTTAAAATCACCAGTGATAGGCAAAGTTTTTAAAGAGAGGGCCAAAGGAAAGGAAATGCTCATCTGTCAGTCTGTTTCTAAGGCAACTCTTTCGAAATTTCATTGTATTGTCTCTTACTCATTGTATTCGTCAGATTAGGAATAATGTCTGCAATGGGATAGAACATTTTAGGTCCCAGCCCCATTCTCCCAACCCACCCCATCTGGCGCACAGGCCGTAGTTTGCCCATCACTGCCCAAAACAATATAAAATACTTATGTATCTATCTGCCAAGACAAACACAGGAATTATGTGAACACAACTACGAAACCCTTTCCACCCAATTAAAACTAGATTTAAACAACTGTAAAAACATTGATTTCTCATGATTCCACAAGCTAACGTAATAAAAATGGCCCTCCTGCCCAAATTAATTTATTTATTTAGTGCCATACCTATCAAACTACCAAGAAACTTTTTTACCAGATTAGAAAAAGCTATAACAAAGTTCATTTGGAAGAACAAAAGATCAAGAATATCAAGGGAAATAATGAAAAAAAAATGTGAAGGAACTTGGCCTAACAGTACCAGATCTTAAGCTATACTATAAAGCAGCAGTCATCAAAATAATATGATAATTGGCTAAGAGACAGAAGGGAGAATCAGTGGAATAGACTTGGGGTAAGTGACCTCAGCAAGACAGTCTATGAAAAAGCCAAAGATCCCAGCTTTTGGAACAAAAATCCACTATTTGACAAAAACTGCTGGAAAAATTGGAAAACAATATGGAAGAGATTAGATTTAGAACAACATCACACATCCCACACAAGTGAAATTCAGAATGGGTGAATGACTTGAATATAAAGAAGGAAACTGTAAATAAATAGGTAAACACAGAGTTGTATACTTGTCAGATCTTTGGGAAAGGAAAGATTTTAAGACTAAAAAAGAGTTAGAAAAAATTACAAAATGTTCAATAAATAATTTTGATTACATTAAATTAAAAAGGTTTTGTACAAACAAAACCAATGCTACCAAAATCAAAATGGAAGCAACAAATTGGGAAAAAACCTTTATAACAAAAACCTCTGACAAAGGTCTAATTACTCAAATTTATAAGGAACTAAATCAATTGTACACAAAATCAAGCCATTACCCAATTGATAAATGATCAAGGGACACGAATAGGCAATTTTCAGATAAAGAAATCAAAACTATCAATAAGCATATGAAAAAGTGTTCTAAATCTCTTATAATTAGAAAAATGCATATCAAAACATCTCTGAGGTACCACTTCACACCTAGCAGATTGGCTAACATGACAACAAAGGGAAGTAATAAATGTTGGAGGATATGCATTGGTGATGAAGTTGTGGATTGATCTAACCATTCTGTATGGCAATTTGGAATTATGTCCAAAGGGCTTTAAAAGGCTGTCTGCCTTTTGATCCAGACTTACCACTGCTGGAGTTTGTACCCTAAAGAGATAATAGGGGGAAAGACTTCTACAAAAATATTTATAGCCACGCTCTTTGTGGTGTCAAAAAATTGGAAAATGAGGGTATGCCCTTCAATTAGGGAATGGCTGAACAAATTGTGGTATCTGTTGGTGATGGAATACTATTGTGCCCAAAGGAATAATGAACTGGAGGTATTCCATGTGAACTGGAATGACCTCCAGGAATTGATACAGAGTGAAAGGAGCAGAACCAGGAGAACATTATACACAGAGACTGATACATTGTGGTACAATCCAATATAATGGACTTCTCTACTAGCAGCAATGCAATGATCTAGGACAGTGGTTCCCAGATTTTTTTGGCCTACCGCCCCCTTTCCAGAAAAAAATATTACTTAGCTCCCTGGAAATTAATTTTTTTTAAATTTTAATAGCAATTAATAGGAAAGATAAACGCACCTGTGGCCATCACCACTTCCCTGGATCACTGCAGCACCCACCAGGGGGCAGTAGCACCCACTTTGGGAATCACTGATCTAGGACAACTCTGAGGGACTTATGAGAAAGAATATTATCCACATTCAGAGGAAGAATTCTGAGAGTAGAAACACAGAAGAAAAACAACTGCTTGATCACATGGGCTGTTGGGGATATTATTGGGGATGTAGACAGTAAATGATAACTTTAGTCCAACTATCAATAATATGGAATTAGGTCTTGATCAATACTACATATAAAACCCAGTGGAATTACATGTTGGCTGAGGGAGAGGGCTGGAAGGAGGAGAGGGAAAGAACACGAATTTTGTAACCATGGAAAAATATTCTAAATTAATTAATAACATAAAAATTTTCCAGAAAAAAAAAGTAATTTTAGACATCAAGCCAATGGTCATTTGTTGAGTGCTTACTATATGCTAGACACTATCTTTAGAGTTGGAGATAGAAAGAAAGGCAGAAACTTAACCTCAAGGATCTTAATCTAATGGGATAGATGGAAAGGAGTAGGAAAAAGAGAGGGACCAGGGAAAGCCTTTTTGTTTCCTTAGAAACCTATGAAAGATTTTCATCTAAAAGGATTCCTCCTCTAGAGAACCAAGTCTGGAGATGAGAAGTCCTGAGTTTAAATTTGGCCTCAAACACTTCCTAGCTCTGTGACTCTAAGCAAGTCATTTAACCCCAATTGACTTGCCCTTCTGCATGAGAACCAATAATTAGTATCAATTCTAAGCAGAAGTAAAGAGTTCAAAAATAATAATAAAATAAAATGATTCCTCCTCACAGAAGAATGGGAAATGTTCCTGGCCCAGGGGAGATAATGCATGATGGAAGCAGTAGCCAGAATTGCCTACAGGCTTCCATGAATTAGTAGAGTCGAAATAACATTAGTTTTCACACCCAGTCAAAAGAGAAGCAAGAAAAAAAGATTTACACTTTAAAAAAGCTACTCTCTCTGCCCTCATTAACTTGATCACAAATTGAGTTAAAGGCTGGAGCTATTATTTTATATTAGTCAACATCTGCTAATGAATAATTAGTTCCTCCATAAAGTGGAAAGAGAACCTAAATTTGTGGTTAGAGGACTTGAGCTCAAATCCTGATTCTATTTCTTACTCTCTGTTGGTAATAATAATAGCTGGTATTTATATACTACTTTACTTATGACATCTCTTTTGAACCTCACAAAAACTCTGTGAATTAGGTACTACAGGTATTATTATGCTCGTTTTATAGGTGAGGAGACTGAGGCTCAAAAAGGTTAATCAACTTGCCCATGGTCGTACAATGTTAGTAAAGATATTTAAGTCCCATTATCTCTTGACCCTAAATCCAGTATTCTTTTCAGACTATCTCAGCCTCTCTGGGTCTCAGTTTCCTCACCTGTGAAGTAGAAGACTTTAATTGTGATCTCTGAGATCCCTTCCAACTCTAAAGCCTTTGAAAGTTCCATGATCCCCTCTTCTCCCATAGACCATTTTTTCTAGGAATGACTGAAACAAATGCTGCCAAGTCACCTCTGAAAGGAAATTCTTCCCCATAAACCTAAAGCATAAGATCCAAAATGGAAACTGCAATACACAGTGAACGTAGTCATCTCCAACCAAGGTAAACCAAAGTAAAGCAGGGGCTTCTAGAAAGAACAATTTTTAAACGAGTTTTAAAAACAGGAGATTTCCGTTTTGCCCAACTGGCCACAAGGTGGAGACCTGCGATAAAGATTGGTTTCATCACTTGAGCTCAGTTGGAATATAGGTCACTCCCAAGTCCTTTAGAAATTTGAGTTGTTCTTTTCTTGGTCCTCACCACCACTATCGCCATCACCATAGCCATCACCTTCCTTCTCATCCTCCCTTTTGCTCCTGCTCCTGCTCCTGCCGCTGCTGCCTCTCCCCACCCCCCCCCCACCCCCATTCCCTTGGAGCGGACCATTCTGGTGCCTCTTTTGTGTAGCGGCGGCTGAGGAGATTCCAGGACCCGCCATGGCCGACGAGAAGCCGAAGGAAGGCGTCAAGACAAAAAACAACGACCACATTAATTTGAAGGTGGCAGGGCAAGATGGTTCGGTGGTGCAGTTTAAGATTAAGAGACACACACCATTTAGTAAACTGATGAAAGCCTATTGTGAACGACAGGGTTTGTCGATGAGGCAGATCCGATTCCGATTCGATGGGCAGCCAATCAATGAAACAGATACACCTGCGCAGTTGGAAATGGAGGATGAAGATACAATTGATGTGTTCCAGCAACAGACGGGAGGCATTTACTAAAAGGAGAACCCGCAACTCTACTCCAGAACTGTGCTCCCAAGGAAAACAGTCCATTCACAATTAGAAAACCAAGATTTGGTTCCTCCACATCCCAACTACCGCAGTATATACTTTTCTCTCTAATTTGATTCCCTTCCCCCATTCCTTTATTGTACATGAAGTAACTGGTGTATGTGCACAGGCATAATGCCGTTGTTTTGTTTTTTTTTAACTAGATGGCCGATGGTGTGTTTTGATCAACATCATATGGAGATGGGGAGGGGAAAAACAAACTGCTTCTGTGAAAATAGCCCTTTATTCAATTTTTATCTTTATATTCCCGTAAGTTATTTTGCTCTCACTGTTTTAAAAAAAAACCCACAAAAAAAATCCCTGCATACCTTGTTTGATTGGATAATTTCAATGTTTTTCTTTTATCATTGTGAAACCAAGGCCAATTTTATAACTTATTTTGTATGTAGCTGTTACATGTAGGGCAATTCCTGTCTCTCTGTAGGGATAAATTATTATAAAGAAAATGAGCCTAGATAGTTTTCCCTTCAAGTCAAACATTTTGTTTTTTTTAAATAAACTTCTTGTTTAAAATTAAAAAAAAGAAATGTGAGTTGTTAACTTGCTGGAGGAAGTATTTATCAAAGTTAGGTGATAGCGTGCTGCCCATTGATTAACCATCATTCTGAGTTAGAGGGGCACATGCATGGTGAGTATGGGTAAGGGTTTTTTTTCCCAAAACCAGAAGCACAGAGTCTAAGTTCAGTGTTTCTGATGACTTTTTCTATTAATAATATTTTTTTAAAAAACCCTTTACCTTCCATCTTAGAACCAATACTGTATTGGTTCTAAGGCAGAAGAGCTGTAAGGCCACTAGGCAAAGGGGGTTAAGTGACTTGCCCAGGGTCACACAGCTAGAAAGTGACTCAGGCCATATTTGAACCCAGGACCTCCCATCTGGCTCTCAATCCACTGAGCCACCCAGCTGTCCCCCTTCCACTAATAAACTAAAAACACACAGACATATAGCAATTGTACTGATAGAACATTGAACCTGAACTATGGGAAAATAGCAGTATTGTGAAAGTTACCTGACCCATAAATTGACAACAAAATCTTATGCCATTGCTTCCATTATTTAGCCATTTTTCATATCTACTTATGAACAATTGACTTGGACTCAGAATCACAGAATCTGAGCTTTGAAAGGAACTTTAGCAGCCATGTAGTCTAACCATACGTAAAAGGAATCTCCCTTATAATATGGTCTGTGACTGGCAAGCTAACTTCTCTTCAAAGATCAGCTAGGAATGAAGAGCCCGCCACCTCTCCAGGAAGTTTTTATTATTTATTTTTTACCACACCAAAAAGAAGTCTTTTTGATATCAAGCCTAAATTATTGTTTTTGCAACTTCTACCCATTGCTCCTGGTTAAACACTTTGGGCCAAAATAGAACAAGTATAATCCCACTTTCACATGGCAGCTCTCTGAACACTTGAAGAGATCTGTTGTTATCCCTTAAATATCCAGGCTAAACATTCCCAGTCTCTTCAACTGATTCTTATATGTCAAAAATTCAAGACCTTTTACCATCTTTATCAATATACTCTGTTAGTGCCCTTAAAGCAAAATTCAGTTTTCCACATGAGGATTGAAGAAGGTAAAAAAAATTATAATAACTTCCTATACCTAGGAGTTGTGCCCCTCTTAATAAGACCCAAGATCCAGGTGGTCTGGACAAAAATGACTTCAGTTAATTCCTTCTTTGACCTTAAGTCAAAAATTCTCTGTCATGTTTCCTTCTTCTGGTCCCTAGATTTCCTCACAGGTATACTTCTTAATATATGCTGCTACCCTTCCCCGTCTTACCTTTACTAAATTAAGGTATATCTATCCAGAGCAATAGTTCAAATCAAAAATTAGATTATTAAGTGCCTCCTATGAGCCAGACACTATGCTAAGTACAATGAATTACAAATAGAAAGCAAAACAAACAAAACAAAAAGGGGCTTATAATTTAATGGATGAATCATAATAGCAAGCATTTATATAGCACCTACTATATGCCAGGAGCTTTACAAATATTACCTTATTTTGATCCTCCTGACAACCCTGGGAGGTAGGGGCGATTATCACAGGACTGATTACTGGGTTTCATTTTACAGGGTCTCAATAAGGTCTCCAAGGTCAAATTTGTCCTTTTATATCAGAACTTGTGGATCTTCTTGATTATTGCCTAAATTTGGATATTGATGTGTAGACATTTTAGGGCATTTGTTAGATTTTGTCTCCTATAAATTACTGGATGTGTCTGTTGCTCTTCTTCCTTATTTTGGATTATTCTTTATGATATTTAATTTAAGAGAAGTTGTTGTCACTACCGTTAGGCTAGTTTTTCTTTTTAATGTATTGAACATTCTTCAGGACTTGTTTGGCTTAGGGTACTAAAGACTCTGGCTTTAGGTATAACTTTCTGGTTGATTGATCACAAAACAACCATAAGGAGCTCAAGTTTTGGGTGATTGTTTAGGAGGAAAATGATGAGCAATTTAGGCAAGGTGGTTTCATTCAGCTGAACCAACTTGAGTGTCTTCAATGTATTTCTTTATTGAATATACTTCTGCTGTGGCTATGCAAATTGCCTTTTGTCAAGTGCTGAATGACTTCCCAGTGTCTCTTTTGTTCCAACATCAAACCTAAAATCCCAGGGACTTATCCAAGTCTTGTCCAGTCCAGAACACAAGTTTTCAAAGTACTTTACATAAGTTATTTCATTTGTTATCATCACAATAACTCTGTGAGTTAGGTACTCTTGTAATCATCTCTATTTTATAGAGAGGAATTTGATGTTAAAAAAAATTTGAGGAACTTGCCAAGATTGTACAGTAAGTGTCTGGGACATGGTTCAAACTCAGGTCTTCCTGATTCCAAATGTCAACGTTCTATCAACTGTGCCACCTAGTTACCTCACATACATATTATACATAAACAGTCTTCTCTTTCCCCATATCCTTTTCATTTGAAAACCTTTTCAATTAGACTTTTAAGATACCTGGGAAATATATTATCACAAGTCTTTGTTAGACAAGAAATCTGTCAATGCCGTATTGTAATTGGGAAACCAAGAATCCACACCCCATTCTCAAAGGTTCCCTATGACAAGGGGTGGAGGAAGACAGCTCCTGGCTTACCAAATTAATTTTTCCCCTCTCTATCCCTTGCCACCAGTGAGTAAAATTCAAATGGTGCCTCCTTGTTTTTCACTTTCTTGCTCAGTGCTTACTATGCATTGGCAATATTTTCCCCTTCTCTATCCCTTGCCACCAGTGAGCAAAAATTCAAATGGTGCCTCTTTGTTCTTTGCTTTCTTGCCTAGGACTTATTATGCATTGGCAATATTTTTCCTGGAAGTTATCATTTGAGCCCATATAAATCCTCACAAGTGATGTGGAATGAAGAAGGGAGGTGGTTGTCATCTGCTTTGATAAATCTTGGAAGATTCGACATTATATTTTGGATACATGCCCTGGAAAGGCCGGACACCTCTCTATTACTATTATCAGAGGCTGACAGATGCCTTAGTACTTCTGAGCACGGAATTACTTGCTACTACTATTCTTATCTTTCTCTGCTCCTTGATGTTCTATTTCCCTGGTTGATTTTGTGGCTCTATCTTATTATTCTTTGGGAAGGGAGTCAGGGATAAGCAGCATCTTCCTTTTGAGAGCATCCAAATCTGTTCTCTTTAAAAGAGACAGTATTTGTTTAATGCTTACCACAGTACTTGTCACATAGTAGTTGTTTGATAAATGCCTGTTCCCTTCCCCAGCCCCTTTCAAGAAGAGCCTTAAATCTTATTTTAAGTAATCTCTGTAAAACTGTCCTTTGGTTTCCTTTTTTCTCTATATAACATTATTTCATTCAGTTCTTCCCTCCTCAATTTCAAATGTTTTTCTCTTCCATAGAAATCTGTGTCATATGCTTAAGGATTAAATTTAACAACCCAGAATGTTCTTTTGGTCTGTTGACCTCCAGGTGAAAAATCAGTCTACATTTGAACCACAGCTCCTGGTCACTTGCCTGAGGCAGTAATACAAACATCACACACATCACAAGTAAATGCACAATTTCCCACCTGAAGTCATTCTCCAAACTGATTTAGAATTTCAGACTTGTTTATTGAAACTATTTGTAGATGTTTAAACTTCAACCCTATGCACCTGGTTAAAATATTTTAAAGACAATTTCTCTTAAATTCCTTTCCTTTGACTCAATAACTCCATAGCCACAATCATCATACCCAACCCCCCTTTTTAGCCTTATACCAGTTTCCTGTGTATTTCAAAATCTCTCTTCCAGTGTCATCATTCAACTGAAACTTCCCTCTCCAAAGTTAGCATTGATCTAATGGTCAAATATGATGACATCTGCTCAATCTTGATCATTGCAATATTTGACATCATTGATCCCCTTACTCTCTCAACTTTCATATTTGGTTAAACCAGTATGTATGTAATCATAGCCTGTGACAATATGCTGACCAAATGATGCCAGACAGGGTGACTTCAATTTTTTTCCTTTCAGTCATCCGGTTGTTCTCATTTTCCCAGGAATTTTAGTTTTAGGATTTTACTTAGTGTTTTTATAAGTCATGTTTCAGTGAGTTTCTCTTGGCATTATTGCTATACCCCCTCCCTTACCCTTACCAATTAGAATGAATTAACTTTCCAAAGAACACTGATTCCTAAGGGATCATCTTCCTTGTAGACTAAGGATGTCAGTCAGAGATGGCCAAAGGCAATTTGATCTAGCCATCTAAGATTGCTTATATTTGAATGTTCCTTCTTTCCTTCTTTTCCACTTTTTCATTTTATTTATTTTAATCTTTTCTTTTTTCTTTTTTCTCTTTTTTATTTTCTTTCATCTCTTCCTTACTAAATCAAAATTTGCCTGCTTGTCTTTTTAAAATGTTATTATTGTCTTTTTAAAATATTTTATTTTCCCCATTATAAGTAATAATTTTCAACATACATTTTCTGAAATCATAAAATCTAAATTGTCTCCCTCCCTCTCTTCCCTTCCTGTTCCTAGTGATGGTATGTAATTTGATCTGGTTTATACATCTATTATAATGCAAAACTTATTTCCATATTGGTCATTGTTGTAAGAGAATACTCATATAAAACCAAAACCCCAAAATAAATGTGAAAAGTGAAAAATTGTATGCTTTGATCTGCATTGCTACACTGACAATTCTTTCACTTGAGGTATATAACATTCTTTGTCATAGGTCCTTTTGAATTGTCCCAGATCGTTTTATTGATGAAAGGAGCTAAATCTTTCAGAGTTGATAATTGTTCAATATCGCTATTACTATAGAGTTTTCTTCTGTTTCTGCTTATTTCACTCTGTATCGGTTAATGCAGATCTTTCCAGTTGTTTTTTTTTTTTTCTGAAATCGTCCTGATCATCATTTCTTATAACACAATAATTTACCATCACTGTCATATTTATTTAGCCCAGGGATCGACAACCTTTTTGGCCATGAGAGCCATAAACGCCACATTTTTAAAAATGTAATTTCGTGAGAGCTGTACAGTGCTCACAGTGCCGCTCCTGTAACAGCGCCTGGAAAAAAAATGGACTTTATGGCTCCTGCAGAAAGCATACGTTGCCGACCCCTGGTTTAGCCATCCCCCAATTGATGGACATCCCTTCAATTTCTAATTATTGGCCACCACAAAAAGAGCAGCTGAAATATTTCTATATCAGTGATTCCAATTGTCCCAGTTTGAAATAAGTACCCTGTAAGTATGAGATAAAATAGTGACAATCAGAACAAATTTTAATATCAGATGTTCAATAGAAAGTCACTATTGTTGCATTTTGATTTTAATATTTGTACATAAACACTGATTTTTTTGAGTATTATTTTGTATTTGTTGTACTTTAATACTTGGTGTACAGCTCCAGAAATGAAGTCTAGAAATCTCAAAAAATAAAATAAAATAAAATATTTTGTACAAGTAGATCATTTCTTCCCCCCCCCCCCCCATTTTATCTCTTTGAGATAAATCTTTCAGTGATATTAAAAGATCAAAGGGGTATGCACAGTTATATAGCCCTTTGGTCATAGTTCCAAATTGCCTCCAGAATGGTTAAATCAATTTACAACTCCACCAATAATGCATTAGTGACCCAATTTTGCCACATTCCCACCAACATTTATCATTTTCTTTTCTGTCATAACTGGCCAATTGGATTGGTA
The DNA here is from genome assembly GCF_016433145.1 of Gracilinanus agilis. Lineage (NCBI taxonomy): Eukaryota > Metazoa > Chordata > Mammalia > Didelphimorphia > Didelphidae > Gracilinanus > Gracilinanus agilis. Next base: position 82,181,851 of record NC_058133.1, on the reverse strand, counting down.
AAGTAATACCTCAGAGTTTTAATTTGCATTTCTCTAATCAATAGCAATTTAGAATATTTTATATAATTATTGATAGTTTTGATTTCTTCATTTAAAACTGCTTGTTCATATCATTTGGGAAATGGCTTATAAATTTGACTTAATTCTTTATGTATTTGAAAATTAGAACTTTATGAGAGAAATTTGCTGTAAAATTTCCACTCCAGGTTGTTGTTTCCTTTCTAATCTTGGTTACATTGGTTTTGTTTGCACAAAACCTTTTTAATTTAATAAAATAAAAATTGTTCATTTTTTATCTCATAATATTTTTATCTCTTGTTTGGTGCAAGTTTCAGTCCTTCCAAGGTGGTATGATGGCCTTTGGGCTGGGACCTCTGAAGACCACCTCCCACTGCTGATTCACCCCTCTTTCCCAAGGTTTGCTGATGGCTTGCAGGTCTCAGGGCATTGTGAACCACCTTATGCTGAGGTTTAGGGCTTCACCTCCTCCCCTTGTGCTAGTTTGTACCAGCTGGATGCACTGCAGATTGCCTTGCTTTAGAGCTTGGGGACTCGCCTCAGGCTTGACTAGGATTTAGAACTTTAAGGGCTGGTTTTAGGTGCTCTGCTGTTGGCTTAGGCAAAATCTCAGGGTCTCAAAGTTGTCTTGGACTCAGGTTTAGAACATGGAGAGGTAGGATGGGAGGACTTACTTAGATTATTCTCACGAAACTCCAACTCCAAAGATCCTTTGTCCTTGTAGCCCAGGATCCTGACTTTTCAGGGTTTCCCTGCCAGGCTGGTTGCACTATCTACCCTGGAATCCTGCCTCTGAGATCCCTATGATTTCTAAGGTCCAAGGACTCTACCCCCTGTACATAGCACTAAAAAAAAAGACAGATGAAACAAAATCCAAATTTTAAGTCTATTTCTCAGGACTCCAGAGCCTAAGGGATGGAGGAGGTGGCCATTTCCCCATCTTGCTTAATATGTGGTATCCACGTGTGAATGAGATCTTCATCCTTGGGTACCACTGGAAATAGACAAGGATGGTGCCTTCACTTAAGTAGATTGAAAGACACAGTCAGGTGTGGCTATGTAGTTTATAGAGACTTCTTTCACCACATAGTATGAGAACATAGGATGGCTTCTAGAAGCAGGTAGTTCCCAGGTGTTTCTCACATTTTTTACCCCAGCTTAGATCATCTGGAATGTGCCAACTGTCACTTTACAACAATAGTGATTTCTCCTTAAATTAACCTCCTCCCAACATTGAACCCTTCTATTTATAAAAGAAGACTTTTAAGCAAAGGTAATTTGACCTCCAGTCTGACAATGTGCATCAAATTCTATTCATTGTCCTTTCCTCTCCAATGAAAGGAAGGATGTTAGGGGGCAGATAGGTGGCTAAGTGGGTTGAGAGTCAAGTCTAGAGACTTGAAAGGTCCCAAATTCAAATCTGGCCTCAGACACTTCCTACCTGTGTGACCCTGGGCAAGTCACTTAACCCTCATTGCTGAACCCTTACCACTCCTGCCTTAGAACCAATACATTGTATTGATTCTAAGAGAGAAGGCAAAGGTTAAAAACAAAACAAAACAAAACAAAACAGGAAGGAAGGAAGGAGATTCATTTCCTTATCAGTTCTCCCTATGCAAAACTGTAGAATAAAAATCTCAGAGCTTTTGAACAAAATGAAAGTAGGCAGACAATACTCCAAAATATCAATGGCATAAAAAGATAGGAATCTAAGGGGGGAAGTAGCACATCTTTATACATGTTAAATAGTTAAGAAAGAAATACTTGATTAAATAGGGGCCACATCTGAGGTCTTTGTCTAAAGTGCTACCTTCATGGGGGGCTGTACAAATAAATAAAATTCCAGGAGTAGGGGAGATGAAACTATTTGGGCGTGAGGGTGGGGGCAAGGGCTGTTTGGATCAGCCCTTCTCCTCTCATAACTCCCATTGCACCAAAATATATCAAGAACATGGTACTTTACCCTGAAAATGGGGTGGCATTTGCTAGTGTAAGTTAGATTTTGAAGGCTTATAACTTGAGTTATTGTAAAGTGGTGCAATTTCTGTATTGTCAATGTTTCTCAAAAAGCAATCTCAAAATTCACGTTATGCTTAAAATGTTCTCTAACATATCAATCATGTTGGAACAAATTCACATTTTTAAAATACACATTAAAGGAGAACTACCAGTACCTGGACTGCTTATCACAATTCATCAGTTTGATGGCTCTGTAGTGTTATCATTTACATTATTATAGGAGTTATATTTATTATTCTCTTGGTTCTTCCTTCTTCCTTCTACATCACATCATAAGGCCTTTGCATGTTTCTCTGAATTCCTCATGTCTATCAAGTTGAACAGAATAGACATAACCAAGCACTACAATTTGTTCAGCCATTCTTCAATTGATGGGCACCCATTGTGTTCAATGATCTTTAAAAGAACAATGGATAGTGGTTCAGCACATTTTATAGTTCTTTCAATTCCCTGAAATATAGTTTATTTGAGTCTGGTGACCTGAATTCATCAAGGGCAGCTAGTTACTATTGTTTCGTCATTTATATTGGGTTTTACTCCACATTCAACATTTTTGCTTTGCTCACTAAAGACAAAAGATCATTTATTTTCAGCAGATGTTAGCTGCTTGAATAAAGAGGCTGTTTAGGGTAATTTGGGGAGGGGAGAAAATCTTTGTTTCCCCAACACCAAAATACCTATAAACATTATTTTAATTAATCCAATTCCCCACTTTCCAAGAGGTTGAAACAAGGAACTCAGTTGAATAAACTATGAATCAGTCTTGTCTAATTTCCAGAAACTGGAGAATGAATTTGAAAGAAGATCAAATTTGAAGACTCAGAGATCCACTCCAAGCTACTCTAGCCATTCCTAAATATAGGTAAAGATTGAATTTATCTATGAATCAGGTTTTATGTTTCCCCAAAGACTTAGTTTACTAAAAATAGGATGACTCCTTAAACACCTGCAATCACCTTTCAATCATCCAGGTGTCTGTGACTGCGGATATTCTTCTGTTTCCAAGCGTTTGTAAACTCACATATCATCCTCCCAAAATCTATATAAGCACCTTGTATTCTGTAGTTCAGTGGAAGTCCCAGGACTGAAGTTCTGTGCACCTTCCTAGATCAATCTAGTTACCTCAATTCAAGACCTTATTATTACAACTTTTGTAATTCTGTGATATTTAGGTTGACTTTCCTTAAACATAGAAATTGTTTATTAACTATATGCTGAATTACATGGAATTTTCCTTTTGCAGAATAAACAGAAGCGAAGAAGGATTTAAGTAGATGACTTCCCAGAGGATGCGTTCAATACTTTAGAGACTTTCTTCATGGTTTTTCAGTATCATTTCATACCTCAGGAGTAGCTAGTATTCCTCTTGTTCTATCTTATAATCTTTGACTAAAATTATAGCTACAGTTTTATTTACTTTTTATATTGAGGTGGCAAATGGAAGGACAATACAGAAACCATAATGGCAACAAGCAATTAGTCACTCAACCATAACTTAAATGAAATTCCATCTCATTTTTGATTGATATAGTTTGATATATCCTGAGAGTTTTCCTGTTCATTTTAGTATAAATGAATTAATACGTATAAATTCTTCTATACCAGTTATTTATACATATATATGTATATATATATTTATCTTCCATTTTCAAATTAACTGGTCTATTTATTTTTGTATTACATTTTTTCTATTTCCATATATCTTAATTTACTTTCAAACCATGTAAACCCACCCAAGAATTTACTCCTAGCTTTCTCTTATGAAGGATTAATTTTCTGTAGCTTTTCCCCCCTAAATTCCACTACTAAAACTACCATTCCAAATAAATAAACAAATAAATAGAGAAATGAGTGAATAGATTAAAATTTGAAAAATATAAGTGCTTTGGAAATCTACACATAAGTAAATCTAAAATACAGTCGTTAGCAATACAACATAAGAACACCAAGTATTGTTTGGGGTTAAGTTTTTATTTTTTTTCTTCTTCCAAATGACAAAAAAAAAAAAAAACCCAGAATGATCTTGGCTGCCTATATTGTGAGTGGTAACTGAAATTCAATCTTTTTTTCCTTAGATGAACATCAAAGTTTGGGATGCTGGTCTGCATTTGAGAAACCTTTGATCTTGTGCACCTTGATTTGGAATCAGCTTGGAAATCTCAGAAGAATGTGCTGACAGTTCCGCAAGCTTTCTGGCCTCAGCCGGGCTAGACATACCAAGCAAACAACCTGCTACCTTGGAAGTTTAGAAATCCCACTTCCTGTCCAGGACCACAGCAGAAGGGTTGGGAAAACATAAAAACGTGAAACAGTTTAATGATCTTTTAAAAACCATCCAATACTTGTGTTAAGGTTCATTCAGGTTAGTTACTTTAGGAGGATAAAGCGATGTCAGTTGGTTAATAAATATTTATTAAGTGACCCCTTCATGTGCCAGGAACTTTACTAAGTGCTGGGGATACAAAGAAAAGCAAATGGCAGTCCCCATTTTTGAGGAGTTCACAGCCTCATGTGGTTACAGCCAGGGATTCATGATGGGTAAATGCTTATTATTAGAAATATCTAGAGACAGCAAATTCTTTCAGGGATTTAGAGATTGCATGGGATTACACAATTTCAGAAAGATCTGAAAATCTTACCATCAATGTAGGACAATTTTACTCAGAAGAAGTAACATCCCAAAGGAGTACCCTATGAAATGGAGGAAGTGTTTGGTTGATGGTCAACTTTAGAGTGGTTTGATAGGACAAATAAGCCAACACAAAGCTCCCCAATCCACCACTACTAAAAGTAATTTTTTCTCAGGCAGCAAGGTAGTACAATACATAAAGTGTTGGACCTGAAGTCAAGAAGATCTGGGTTTAAATCATTCCTCATTCAATTACTAACTGTGTGACCCTGTTTTGGTCATTTAACTTCTATCTGCCTCAGTTTCCTCATCTATAAAATAGAGGGTAATACTAGCACTTACCTCTCAGGCTTCTTGTGTAGTTAAATTATATAATTTTTGAACAATGTTTTACAAACTTTAAATTGCCACATAAATGCTAATTAAATCTAATCAAATTATATGCACTTATATGTAATTATATTATTTTATAGCTAATATAATTATATTATAACTTTAATTATAATAATAATGATGATGATGATTAAAACTTAACAAAAGCACTGTGTCCAACATGCCAGTTTTATTGTAAGTATCAACTATGGGCCAGGCACTGTGCAAGACATTCGGATAGAAAGAAAGACAAAAGACAATCTCAAGGAGCTCCCAGTCTATCCACAGCCTGACCAAAGAATTGTCCTTTGAAACTGCTTCAATATCTTTTCATATTTCAATGCTCTCAAGATCAACCTTTGAATAAACTGTGAAGAAACTGAAGTTTATTTTTGCAGCTTTCTAATCACTCGGTCTACTTATCCACAACTGTACTATGGTTGGCTGAGTTCTACTACTTCCTTTCTAAGATGGAAACCAGGAATGCAGAGTCATAAACATGAACTCTTGCCATGTGAGGAAAAACCTGATCTCCTTTCTCCATTAAAAGCCACAGCAGAAAACCAAGGACCTCACTTCCATTTCTGCCTAAAAAAAGAAATTGCAGAAGGGTCTTCCTGGTAGCTCTCCATTCTTATCTGCTGATGTGGCCTCTTGGAGCTATTTAGTAAGAAGATTCTTACCTTCCCACCCCTATGGGTTAGTTCTTCTCAGAACCTCCATTTTAAGGTGGCATCATTCTTCTCTGGCTCTTTTCCTGACTCTTTGGACTTTGTCTACCAGGTCTCCAGATTTGAGCCCTCTTTGCCCATGTTTCTAGCTTCCTTTAATGCTTCGCTTTCTCCCATCAGAGTGTAATCTTGAGAGCTAAGATTGTTTTTTTTTTCTGTTTGTATTGGTGGTCCTTGTATTTGGAGCCATACTATCTAGCACAGTAAATACTTAATAAATGCTTATTAATTTGACTGGATTGAAAGAGAGGAGATGTGAGTTGTTTTTTTCCTTAAGCACAACATTTCTATACTTATTTCATGGGTGACTTGTTTCCCAATACTTTTAAGTCAGCACCTTCCCATTAGGTACTAAGTTTACTATGTACCACATATAGAAAATAAAGTTAGTCTTAGGAGTAATAATCTGTGCCAAACTCAGAAAAAGAATCACATGCTCTGTTGATGAAGAGGGCAGCTGAAATGGTAATGAATTCTATTGTAAGAACATCTCCAAAATCTTGCCAGAAGCTATATGTCAATCTCAAAATTATTTTCATTTCTGAAGCAAAATGGCTTCCAAAAATGCAAGCATAAGCATACATATTAAGTAAGTCTCAAAGCCAAATATAGTAACCTTTGAAACAACCTCTGCAAGGTACTAATCAGAGTCTATCCTTGATGTCACATTTATATGTAATTGAAGGATTAAAATGAATTTGAAAAAATGAAAATCTCTAGATTCTATTTCAATGACAAGTCATTGCAGAAAACAATCCAGAAATGAAGCCAAAAAGCAAGAAAACAAAAAAAAAAATCTTTGTTGCTGTAGGAATGGACAAATTTTTACCTTGCATAGAATAAGCTGATTTCATATGTTAATTCTTTCTGTCTGAATTCTCCAATTGATTGGCATAACTTGTGATGCTTCTGCTCTTAGTCTCTAAGTTTGACATCTTCTCCATGGAGAGAAAGTGTGTTTCTGGCAGCTGAACTCTAGTTGTGAGGTTCACACTCAGAGTTCTCTATATTTCAAGTTTCTAGAACTCTAAGTTTAGTGCTAAGGCCATCTGCTCTTCTAAGCATTTGAGAAGGATGCTTTCTTTTCAACAGTTAAAAAAGAGTTTTAAAATGTTTTTCATATATATATAATATCTAAGCACATTTGAATGTGATTTATTTATGTATTATAATTTATATTATACATTTATTATATCATTACATATTTATTTTATGTTATATATAAATTGCATAACTTAAAATTATATATAGTCTTTTGCATAATATTGGAGAGAAAGTTGAAAGTGTCTTTAAAAACAGGAAATTATCTTTGAGGTTGTCAATCACAGAAAAATGTTACTTATATCTATTTTAACAGGTATATTTTCTTCTTCAAAGTTATAATATTTCTAAATAGACTCATATAAACACAAATTCATTGTAAATGAAGATAATATAGAAGCAGTAGGAGTTTTTTACATCTCCAAGTCACAAAAAAAAGAATCATGGTTTATTATTTTTAGAAAGCAAAATAAGAATATAAAGGAATTATTTTAATTCACTGATTCAATTCACAATTTTAAGTACCTATTATTCAAAAGGCATTATATTAGACACTAGCAAGATTTAAAAATGCATAATTTCTTCCCTATAAAGAGTTTAAATCCTACTAGAGTAGATATGATGAATACACAAATAATTCATAGCTTATGTTGACCAAAAAAGTTCTGAAATGAAGGAAAGGTTCAGATTCCTTGTCTTAGCTAGACTTCCCTGTTTTACTCGAAAAGGGAGTAGAGGAGTATTGTAGAAATTTGAGGTTTGTGGTAGCTGGGTAACTGGAGTACTCATGAAGAAGCAGCTAAAATCTCACCTGTGAGAATTCTTTCCTTGTCTCCCTTAATGCTTTCCTCTGAAATTACCTCCAATTAATGTTTTATGGATCTTGTTTGTACTTGGTTTTTCACATGTTGTCTTCTTTATTATATTATGAACTCTTCAAGTCTAAGGAATATTTTCAAAACTTTAAAAAACACTCACATACAAAAACAAACACACACACAATGATTGTATTGTTTATTCTGATTAAATACATTAGCTACACACTAAGGGAGAGCACTGTGACAGTAATGCCATGCCACTATATTCACCTATTCCCCTCCCACTCTTATAGTTTTTGCCTTTCCTGATGTGCTAACACAGTTCTGATATGACTTAGGAAATCATTAGTCATACACTGAGCTTTCTATATACACAGATAATAGTGACCATCTTTAGTGCATCTATGGATAATAACAAAAAGGAACAATATTATATAGACTTCTGAGTTGTAAGGTAGTTTCACTTGATGGGAAGTTTATTATTCTTTTACATATCAACTGAAGGACCAGGAAGAACCAATTATTCTGCCATCTTGAAGATCATCTCTTCACAAGAATGTTGAGGGGGATAAACAGGGTTAATGTTCCTGTGGGAATGATTTTGCTCTTCAACACTATCATAGGTACATTATTTTGAAAAGAGTTTAATAAATATGTAGCACAATCTAGTATGAAACAGTATTCCTGTTTTGTTTTCCCTCTCCCCTTGAATTTCATTATGTTTTTTGGTAGAATACAAAAGGCAAAAACTAAAATCACACTTTTTTCCCCTCTATTTTTCTTTCATCACTGAGTTTTACTGAACAATGCATGGGCCATTTCTAGCATAGGTTTTCTGCTTGGTAATTACTGCTGGGGAGGAGTTTTGAAAAATGTTCTCTAAGTGAATTGAAACAGATTCATTAATTCATTCATTTACTTAGTTAATTCAGATTATTCAGAGGACGGATAAATACTAAAGAAGAATCTTAAATTCTTTTGTCACTTAATATGAAGTTGAGACTCCTTGGAAAAGATTGTGATGTTGAGAAAGACTGCAGGCAAAAAAAGAAAGAGATAGTAGAGGAAGAGACAGGAACAGCAAACTAAGGGAGAGGGTCAAATCCAGCCTTTGGCCTGTTTTTGTAGGACTTGTAAACTAAGAATGTTAATTTATACATTTTTAACAAAAATGTAAACAGTAAAATGTCTTATGATGTAAAATTATTTGAATTAATGATAGAGCCACCAAGACACATAATAAGAGATTTTTCCAAAGTTTGAAGGTAAGTCAACAACATATCTATGTTTCTTTACTGAATAGTGGAATCAAAAAATAGGTTCAAGTTCCCACTGCATATCCCCTCATATTATTGTGACTTACCATGTTTTCCTAATAATATGGTTTTTTTCCTCTGTAAGCCTAGGCACCAATAACCATCAGGGAAAAAATGTATATGCTCATAAATTAATGCTTTTTAATGTCCAGTGGAATGTAGGTTATTTTCTTATCAAATTCAATAGCAAAGCTTTGTATTTATTATGCAATGGCATTCTAGCTATGCTAAAAAGAATATAATATAAATCAATCATACCAGACTAAGCCCTCATCACAATATTCCCAACTCATAGGAAACCAGCCATCAGAAATTAGAAAAATTAGAAAATGTAAACCAGAATATTTCATCACAGCATAATTTCCTTGTGGAGATCTCTTTATCATCTCTGATAATCTGATGACAGTTTAGTTGATAAGGAAATAAGGACAGGACAAGGGAAATGTCTTTTACTTCATGCTTCCAGCTCTGGCTCCAGGAGCATGCAGTTTATTTTATATATATATATATATATATATATATATATATATATATAT
>NC_058133.1:82118906-82171979 GCF_016433145.1 Gracilinanus agilis | reverse complement strand
CAGGAGAAAGAAAATGAGAACAACTAGACTAGTGGTTAGCCCATGCTGTTCCGAATTCTGCGGGCTTGGAAGTTTATTATATACTGATTTCAAGCAAAGAACACAAAAAAGAATCACAGTTGTGAAGGGGTAATAAATCACACATAACCCATTGAAGTCTAAAGAGTAAAGGTGCAAAGACAAATGGTCAAATTTCAACCACCAACTTAGTAGGGGATAATTCTGGGAGAGGAAATACCCCATGGAGATGCTCACTAGTCAAATCCTGCATTTGGCCAAATGAAGTCCAGACTAAAGGAGCCAGTTCTAATCTAAATATGCAATCTTATCTAAGTAACATTTGTTAGGATTCAGGCTTCTCAATTATCAAGGAAAGGAGTCATTAACTCAGTAGATGCTGGTCTGCCACTTCAAAGCTCTCCAATAAGAATTCTAAGAAAGGTGGGGATCAAAGACTGAGTCAAAAGAGGAGCCTCAGATTTTTATCTTAGATGGCCCATTCTGTCTGACCTGACATGCAGTGCAGAAAAATCATACACAGTTTTACTTGCTGATGATTTTGTAATGGGATCCAGATAAAATATCTGTTACAGACTCTGTTTCTCTAAATGACTCCTAATAGCCTCTTGGAGGGATCAAGTTGATTTCGGATTAACCTACCTGCTGGTACCAGAGCTTTTTGGGGCTCAGGTGACCAGGACCAAACACAAAGACTGCCTCAGTCTGGATTGGTCACGTAGGGAATCCAGATAACAGGCCCTAAATTTGATCCTATTTCTCCAATGGCATTTCTACATCCAACGGCTCTTCACATAAAAACCTTTATTACCGAGTACCTTCCTACTTTTCTGCTTTATTCCCTTTCAAACACTTTGCAAGAATACACAGACCTATGTTCAGTTTCTCACTCAATGCCTATATATTGGGTATCCTCCTTTCCTGTTTCTTCTTCCTTGCCATTTTCTAGTTTCCCTGACTTCCTTCAAGAGTTAGCCCAAATAGTTGCTTTTTTTTTTCAGGAAGACTTTCCAGATCTCCCAGACCCCAATGCCTTTCTCTGAGATTAAAGCAACAATAACTACAGCAACAAATATTCTTATGGAGCAAGAAAAGTAGAACAAGAACAATGTATACCCCAATTACAGTTATGGAAATAAGAGCAACATTAAAAAATGACAATACTCAAATCAGATAAAATAAAAAATGTGTTGTTTTTTTCCAGATGAAAGGAGAAACAGAAATACACAATGACTACAATAATATAAAGAATAAGAAATCTATATGGCAATAGATCAAATACAAAGATCAATGACAAAACTCACTTCTTCTCTGTTAGAAATATATTTGGTCAATCATAATATTCATGAATCATTCTATCCTCCTTTAAGGTTTGAAATGCACTTTATAAATATCTGGGTTGATCCTCACAGTAACGCTAGGAGGTGAGTGCTATTATTAGTTCCATTTTACAAATAATGAAATAGAGAATGAAAGAGATTAAATGACATGCCCAGGGTCACACAACTCATGAGTGTCTGAGGCTTGATTTGAACTTCAGATTTCCCTGATGCCACATTTTATCCACTGTTCCATATCTGTCTTTCCATAGGAAAATTACCTTCCATCACCTCTGTGTATCTCTTCTATAGACAGAATTATATGCATGTGGTCTATACCATTAGAATGTGAACTCCATGAAGGTAGAGCCAGTGTTTTTGCCATTCCTAGTATCCCTGGTGCTTAATTATTGTGATAGAATGATTTTAGAATATTATGATTAGCCAAATATATTTCTAACAGAGAAGTGTGTTTTGCCATTGGTCATTGTATTTGATCTACTGCCATACAGATTTCTTGTTCTTTACATTGTTGTAGTCATTGTGTATTTCTGGTTCTCCTTTCATCTAGAAAAAAATTGTTATTTTATCTGATCTGAGTAGTCAACTTTTAATGTTGTCCTCATTTCCATAACTTTAATTAGGGTGCACATTGTTCTTGTTCTACTTTTCTTGCTCTGTATCATTTTATAAAGGTACATAAATATTTCTCTGAATCCCTCGTATTTGTCACTCTTTATGACACAATAATAGGACGACATTGATAGAATACAACTTTCTCAGCTGTTTCCCAATCAAAGGATCTGAAGGTCAAAGATTTAGAGTTATGAGGATCTTAAAGGATATGGAATGTAACCCTTTTGAGACCCCATTTTGCTGCTCAATCTGTGGTGATGAATACCAAGTAGCATATCAAGATGCAGGAATTGGTCATTATTTATTATAGCATTTATGTATTTCTCAACCAGTTAATATGCATAAAATTTTGCTACCATTTTTATTAGGTTCCTATCTTTTTTAAAAAATATATCACTGATGAAATTTTGAGTGGTGTGCCCCTAATTCCATTTTTCTCATGAGCTCTGTGGTTTTTATTGTGCAATTTTGCATAGTACAGTGCTTTCTGAGAACACGAATGTTGGGTATAGCAGAACTGCCTGTAATTGGCTTTCATTGCAAATATCAATTTTCTTTTGTACTGTATTTTATTTTATAGACAAAAATATTATTCAGAGGAGGTATCCATGGACCTCACTAAACTGCTAACGGTGATATAGCACACAAAAATAGGTTAAGAATGCATGATCTATTTTGATGCATTCATAATAAATTCTAACTCACTTTGGCTACCTCATTAGAATAAAAGATTCACTCAACTATGTAGGGTCATTACCCTTCAGTGTAATAGAGCCAAGCAACTGAGTTTTGACTACTTTATTTCCCTGAATCAGGCCAAAGTTGGAACTCCACATCAGGGAAAAGGTAGGAACATGTGGCTCTGTATTCTTTTAGTGTGAATGAATATTACCTTTTTGTTCAGTTGATAATTTCTGTTTTTTAGCTTTAAGGTAATTATTGTAACTGAGTCTCTGTTTCTTGAAATCTCAGACAAGACAGATAGAAGAGACATATCATGGTGCTAAGTGCCCTTCCTCTGAGATTACTTCCCACAGTATATATCTTATATTCACAAATTTGTTTGCATATTATTTCACCAATGAGAACATGTGAGCTTCTTGCTTTGTATCCCCAGCATTTAACAGTGTCTGGCACATAGTAAATATTTAATAAATCAACTGGCTGACATCTTAAATGGAATCACTTTTTAATTTATCCCCCCTGTTCAAAAGAAAATATAAATAATAAATTAGTCCTGTGCTACAGTAAGACAAATAACATTTTCCCTTAGAAGAATTTGCCTTTTCCAAGGTAGAAGAATCTACCTTTATTTAAGATGAAAATACCTTTATCCAATAAGTTACCTTTTTTGAGGAAATATGGCATAATAGATAATTTAGAGGACTTGGACTCTGGAAAATTTGAATTTGATTTCTACCTCTAATACTTACTATCTATGACCTAGTAAGTCACTTAATCTTTCTGAATCTCGGTTTTGTCATCCATAAAATAGAAATGACAATAGTTGTAAAGAGAGTACTCTTTGTAATGGATGAATTTTGATAAGTCGGTAAGATTTATTTCTATATTTCTAATATATTGAATTATTTCTATTTCTGATTTTTTAATTGAGGTTCAGGTTTGTTCCTTAGATCTCTTGACTCATTTCTTCATTCCTAGCAAATTCAAGATATGATGCACCCTAGAGTATCTTCCATTATAGGATGATAAAAAGGTGGGATTATGGGTTTTCTCTTTTCCAGTAAATAGAAATCAGTTTAAGCCTAGAGCTCTTGAATCTTAAGTTGAAAAGTATTAAACAAAATCACTCCCAACTAGGAAGCATATGATTCCTCTTTCTAGACATGTGATTCTCTACCATCAATCAAGGAATTGGGGCAGGACTGAGAGACCACCAACTTATTGGCTATTAACAAATTTAAGATATCTTGGAATATTTAGGAGAGAACTGAATAATGAGCTTCCAAAACTGCATTTAATGATCATGTGGTAGAATTTCTTTGTCTTTGATCATTGAGAGAGAGCAGTGAGCAATTCATTTTTCTTATGTGGATCCCAATTTCTCAGAATGTTTTAATCATCACAAAGTACTGGTCTTGGAACCAGGAATACTTAGATTCAAGTCTTGCTTCTGACACTTAACTCTTGCTGGGGAAAGTAATCATTGGAAGATTACTTCTTGGTTCTCTGGACATCTCTCTAACACTATAATTTACAGAAAAGGTGCTGTCCTTTATTGGTTAAGGGAGTTTCTCATCTAGGCATTCCCCATGTCCATTAAATCCCAAGTCTAGACTCTTTCTCCCCTAACATCTTTAGTACTTTCCTGATAGGCATGTTGTGAGAATTAAATGAGAAAGGTATGTAAAACACTCTATAAACTTGAAAATACTTTACAAATTTCAGATGATTGTGTTGGTGGTTGTGTTTATATCATGGTTTTTTCTCCAGCTTGGAAAAATTCAGTTCATATGTCTGAGACAGTACAGATGAACAAGTTGGGCCCAGAATTTCAAGGAAAAGGAGAGCAGCTTAGACAGTTTTCAGTAAAGTTCATTTAAAGACTCCAAATTTCTGTTGGGAAAAAATAATTTTAAAAAAAGGTCAGTATTCTATCCACATTGATATATCTTCCAGACATGGAACACAGCATGTTCTGAAGAATTGAAAGTGAACTTCACAACATAGGCAATGGAGAACCATACAATGGGGATGGCATTTTGTAGCATGAAACCAATAAGGAATTTCAAAGTACAACAGAAGGAAACTATGGGATCAGAGAAATACAGGCTGTTCAATAATGGAGACAAAAAATGATAACTAGGCAGCATGAGTATGCAACTTGTATCCTCCTGATGTCAAGAGAAAGCCAAGAAAGCCTTAAGCACATTGAATGGATGCACCTTGGTGAACCTATGAGAGACCAACTATACCTTGGAAGAGGTAAGCCAATGAGCTCAGCACTACTTGGGAAAATGCAACCTCCTCATCTTCACTGGGTACCTTCCTACAGGAACACAGGTAACACAGGTTAGGAAGACCTGAGATCAAAATCTTCATCTGACATTAACAGTTTGACTCTTGACATGTTTCTTCACCTCTAAAATGAGAGAGTTGCAATCAATTCTTTCTCCCTATCTTTCCCCTCTTGTTCAGAAAATTGTAATCAAATGAATACTACTAACGCCTCTGGAAAAAGAGTCTCAAAGGGCTGTCTTCTTGTCCTAATAACTATGTCTCTTCCCATTTCCCAATCCTAAATATTTTCTCTGGCTGTCTATCATGCCTGGGATGCTCTCTCTTCTCATCTTCAACTCCTAATTTCCTTGGCTTCCTTCAAGCCTCAGTGAAAATCTCTCCTTAAACATCAAGCTTTCCTGATCTCCCTAACTGCTAGTGCCTTTCCTCTGAGATCACCTACAATTTAAACTATATATATATTGGATGTACATAATGTTATGATGATATTAACAGATAATTTGGAGAAGCAGATAAATGTGTCAGGGCCAAATAGAGCTTCAAGTCAAGTCACAGATTGACAGGCTTCAGTGAGGAAGGAGGGGGTAAAACACTCCTGGATCTCAAACCCCTCCCCCCTAAACAGTTGCTGGTTTCAGTTGGTAATGAAAGCAGGAATGAGATTCTTCTGGTAAGTTTCTGTTATGGCTGAAACCCCAATGATGTTCCTTTTCTTTAATTTATATTCCTCACAGATCTGATAGATGAGTAAAAAGAAGCTAGTTATCTAACTGATGAGGACAGAGAAGATCTTCTTAAACTGGCAGCAGACAGGATTCAAACTAGATGTCCAGACTGAGTTGTGAGTATTCCCCAAATAATTTCCAGGCACAGATTTGAAGGTAAAGGTTATATTAGGAAATAACATGGAAAACTAGAGAGGTTAATGAAGGTATTTGAATAAGGAAAGGTGATCCTGAACTATTAAGATTGAAGCTGCCCTTCCCCCCTCACCAGAGGGGTGAAGACACCAAACTGAACTTGTTAGATAATTTATATATCTAATTACTAAATCACTAGGTAATTATATATTGATATTAATGAAGAATAATATTAACAAGCAGGCTAACCCTGAGTAGAAACCACTGGCTTATGCTATAATGGCCACCTCAGGTGAACCCCCAAGTCTGGAGTAGTAAGCAGGGTGTCTGCTCACTTCAACCTCCACAAATTAACTGTCTCAAACCCTTCTCAACTGCCCCCTCCCCCAAAGTTCTCCAGGGGGTCCCCTGGAATTCTGGGTGAGGCTGTCCCTGTACCTTTGCAGGGATTCCATGCTTTGCATCTCCACACAACAATAGTTGTTTGAAAATTGCCTCTCCTATTAGAATATGAGCTCCTCTAGGGACTGTCTTTTACCATTCTCAGATATTGAAGATGGAAGATATTTGGAATCATCCACTGCCTCCCAAGCCGGGACCAGTCATTCTGGCTTTTGTCTTGCCACTGGACTTGGATGAATCTGGAAGAGAGAGTGAAGTTGATGGCTTTGTACAACTCTGTCCCATCTCAATCCAATTCCTTCAAAACAAGGGATGAATATGAGTATTGGGTCTTAGACATAGTAAGCAGAGCGCTGCTTATTGACCTAACTTAAATATTTGAGCAATAACTGTACCACGAACTAAAGCAATTAGGAAAAAGCAAACAAGTTTAGCACAATGGCTTCTCAAGTCTAATAGCTGAAGATGCATTTCTACACTTTGTAGACAATAATATCCAACAGTCCAAAATTTTCTACACTGGCAAAATTCAGTTTTCAAAACTATTAAAGAACTCAGTGTTTTTCATGCTGATTCAGGGTATGAAATTACTATATTATGTACCCTTTGAGAATCAGATCATTGAGATTTAAGGCTAGAAGGACAACTTGGAGACCATTGAGTCCAACCCCCTCATTTTACAGATAAGGGAATTAAGATGCTGAGAGATTAAATGAATAACCCAGGGTCACATGGCTAATAAGTTTCTGAAACAGTATTTGAACCCATTTTCCTTTCCCTAGATTCAGCTCTCTAGAATTGTACACCTCGTTCTCTTACCATATAAACAGGCAGTAGGTGTAGACCTCAAAGGAGGTCAATGGATCCTCAAGTAAAACAAATGCTTCGAAGTATTTATCTCCTTCTTGAAATCTATTAGACTTTACTTGGAATTTGCAATCTGGCATTGAACACAAACTTAGCTTTCTTGTTAATGTTTCTTGACTCACCCTTCGGCATGGGTCCTCTTCTCCCTCCTTGCATTCTAGCTTCCATGCTATTATGACACTTGTGTTAATTCCTTCCCCACCACACTATTCCTGCTAAGGCTTGCTATGGATGCCCTAAAAAGTTCCCCATATTTCCTGTTTCATCTTAGTCATAAAACGGGGAACTATAAGGTGAAATATGAAACCATTATTATTCTAAATTACCCACAACTCAGGAGTAGAAATACAGAAGAAAAACAGCTGCTTGATTACATAGTTTGATGGGGATATGATTGGGAATGTAGACTCTAAATGATCACCCTAGTGCAAATATAGATATTATGGAAATAGGTCTTGATCAATGACACATGTAAAACCCAGTGGAATTGCTTATTGACTACCGAAGGGGGTGAGAGGAGGGGAGGAAAAGAACATGATTCATGTAACCATGGAAAAATCTTCTAAATCAAATAAATAAACAAACGAACTAACAAATAAATTACCCACAACTCTTATGTAATAATAACAATGATAATAAATGCTTATATTTATGTAAATAAAAAATAATTTGCAGAGTACTTTCTTCCCAAAGACTCTATGATTTAGGTACATGAATATTATTATCTCCATTTTTGAGAGGAGGACCCTGAAGTTAGAAAAGGTTAAGTTTCTTGTGTATAATCATGTAGTTAAGAAGCTTATCTTATAATAAACTTATATCCAGGTCTCCTAACTCTCAGATCCAAGGTTCTAACCAGTTTACCATGCTACTGAAAATGGCTTTTATTTACAAAGTATAATTTAATTAGTTGAACAAATTATGAGGATGATAGGAACACACACTTAAAGCTGGAAAGAATCATCAAGTTTAACTCCCTCTTTTTTACAGATGATGAAAAAGACTTTAAGTGACTTTCCCAGGGTCATGAAAAGATAGCATGGAGTTGGGTAGTTTAATGGTTCCCAAAATGTGGTATAGGGCTATGTGAGGGTACCCCCAAATTTTTTCAAAGGGTCTGTGAGGTCAAAACTCAATAGTATTATTTCAATAATAATATTGATGTCTTCATTTTAAATAGGTAAAATATCAATAGATAAAACTCACATAAACAAAGGTTTTCTAGGGGGACTTCAACTTTTATGGATCCTTAAATTAAAAAAAAAATTTGAGACTCACTAGTGTAGTGAATAGAGTGCTCAAGTCAAGAAGTCAGGCAGTTCAAATTCCACCTCATATATTTTTAGTTGTGTCACCCTGGGCAAATTATTTAAGTTCATTAATGCTTCAGTTTCCTCACTGGAAAATAGAATGGATAGAGTGCTGGATGTGCAGTCAAGGAGTTTCATACACTAACTAGGTGACCCTGAGGTAGTCACTGAACCTCTGGTTGCTTCATTTCAAGTGCAAAGTGGTATTAATAAAAAGCACTTACCTTGAATTTATATTTGTAAAACACTTACCACAGTGCCTGGCACACAGTAGAGGCCATGTCAGTGGCTATTCCATTCTCTTCTCTTTAGTTTCTTCAGAAGAAGAAGCTGGTGGCAAAGTGTGTAGAGAGCAGGAAGACCCCAAACATCTATTAGCTGTGTGACCTCTGTTTCCCTCATTCTCCTCCACTGTAAAATGGGGATGATAACAACACCTACCTCCCAGGATTGTTGTAGGCGTGAAAGGAGATATTTTTAAAAAGCTCTCAGCTCAGTGCCTGGCATGTAGCAGGTACTGTATAAAAGCTCACTCTCTCTCCTTCCCTGTCTTTTGTAAAGTAAAGGGGTTCATCGCCACAGTCTGAGAGCATAAATGGCCTCTATAGGCTAAAGTTTAACCAAAAAGGAAGGAATGAAGCCCAGGCACTTAGACTCCAAATATTTACATGACACCTTGGTGAAATGTCTTAGAAAGAAAAAAATTAAGAAATAAAATTATATTCAAAGTATAGAAAGTAAACAACTGACTTCTTGGTGGCCACCCCGTGGAAATTTGCCTTAGTGAATAGATAGGAATGCTTATAACGGATATATCCAGTATTTGGAGTTAAACAATTCTGAAATATTGTACTCGGTGACAGCTGAAAACATTTCCTCAAGTTTATTTTTTTAACCGTGAGATATAATGTATTATTTATGAAGAAAGGCTTTGCTAATTTTTTAAAAAATAAGCATGAGGGGGCAGCTGAGTGGATCAGTGGATTGAGAGCCATGCCTAGAGAGCAGGAGGTCCTAGGTTCAAATCTGGCCTCAGACACTTCCTAGCTGTGTGACCCTGGGCAAGTCACTTAACCCTCATTGCCTAGCCCTTATGGCTCTTCTGCCCTGGAGGCAATACACAGTATTGACTCCAGGATGGAAAGTAAGGATTAAAAAAAAAGAAAGTAAGCATGAAGAGGACATCTAGGTGGCTCAGTAGACTGAGAGCCAAGACTGGAGACAGGAGGTTGTGGGGTTCATAACTGACCTCACACACTTCCTATCTGTGTGACCCTGAGCAACTCAAATGACTCCCATTTGCCTAGCCCTTACAACTCTTCTACCTTGGAGTCAATACCCAGTATTGATTCTAAAATGGAAGGTTAAAGATTTAAAAATTATTTTTAATTTAAAATTTAAAAAATAAAATAGAATAAAAGATAAAGTAAACATGAATCTGCTCATCTGAATTATCATGAATTCTGTGTCAGTACAGTTTGAATTAATGAGGTTTATAAATATTGCCAATCCTTAATTGCTACAGACTAACTCTCAAATTGAGGGATTAATCAATGTCCTTTACTTTTCTCTCTTATAAATTGCTATTTGGCCATTTTTTGCCTCTGACTTCCAAGGAACAAGCAAGGGAAGGAATGGAGATGAAACTAATGAATCCAATTTGTTTCTTTCTGGGAGTCTAGACTAAGAATTTGGTGGGGGAATGATGCAAGAGAGGAAAAAACAAAGGATTATCTTGGATTATGCATCTGACACGTGTAACCCATCCCCACATCAGGAGCTGACTTTGCTCATTCCATTTTTCCAGTGGAGAAGCAACCAAGGTGTTTCACAGTTCAAGGATAATTAAAGTGGTTATTAGGCTTGTTGAAGCCTTACTGGGAAGTTATGTAACAAGGGAAGTGGCTTATAGGTGCATCTGGGCCATCTGATGCCGTGAAGCACGTAATCTCTTCCTTTATAATACCTTAAAAATATGGGTGTGTGCATTTGATGCTACCCAGGGGGCAGCTTCGACTTGTATAACCAAACTGGCTTCATCTGCAGCCCTTCTGGCATCGCTACCCAGAATTATTCCAAGCTGTCCTCTTCGTTCTCATCTGATCAGCACAACGTAGAAACCATCAAGCCTACCAGTGGAAGTTCAGCCCGGGTCATTCGGGATTGTTTTTTTTCTTTCTGGTCAACGGATTTTCTCTATAAACTCATTTGTCCTGCCAAATGCAAGGGAAGCGTTATTGTCTTTTCATGTTTGAATTTCCCTGAAGGCTCCTGCTATCTTTGGAGTGGGGATGAAGTCAGGAACCTGTTTCACATACGTGTTTGTTTTTTCCTGGAAATGACCTGCTCAACACCATTAGTCCATAAAAGACCATGGAAAATTTTCCCAAAGGTTTAGATGATTTTTTTTTATGTTAAAGGAAGTGATTGTGCAAGGATATTTGAAACATTGTTGATTGATTAACATACCATTTTTATTACATATCCCATTCATAAAAAAGATTTTAAACATACATCACTAATACTCTGTATATTTTCTCATCTATAAATTATTTACATGTAATATTTACATACATGTACCTATTACCTAATCAAGTCAACAAGTATTTATTAAATCCCTGATAAGTGTAAAGCATTGTATTCAGTGCTGGGGATATAAAGAAAAGGCCAAAAAAAAAAAGTCTAATACTCTGGAGGTGTTAAACCCCAGAGTATAATGAAATAATGAATTTCTGGATATAAAAAAGAATGTCTTTTAAAAACAATACTATCCTCATATTGAATATCTATTAATTTATTATCTATTAAAATATCTATTAAATTAATATTTTAGGTAAAAATCTGAAGCTAGTCTTTCAACTGGAAAAACAAGCTTCCTTATAGAAATTCTGATATTTCCTTCCTTAATTCTGAATGGAAGAAGGACTACTAAATAATTCTGGTGCTCATTTCACTAATTTTTTGCCCAGGCTGTCATTCTAGAATAGAAAAAATAGCAGGACAAAAAATGCAGTGCAAAAATAAACAAAACCTTAAGGACTTTTTGAAGTCTTTGTTCATATTTCATAGGATCATGGATATAGAGTGAAAAGCAGTGTCAGAGCCCAGGCAGTCCATTCAATTCAATGATGAGGAAAATAAGACCCTGGGAAGTTAAGTGATTTCCTTACAGTCATCCAAAGGAAGATATGAAGCCAGCATGCCTTTCTCACTGTCCAATTATCTGGCAAGATAGCATGATGCAATAAAAAAGCATGCTGGTCCCAAAGTAGAAAGACTTAGGTTTAATATCTCCTAATACCCAACTATATGACCTAGCGAGCAAGTCATGGAAGCTCTCTGAATCCCAGTTTCCTTTGATAAAATGGAGACATCTCTATTTCACATGCCATTCAGAAGTTCAAATGAAATAATAAATGTAGGGGTTTGGGAAACTCAAATATAAATGTCTCATGTCATATTGTCAGAATTAGGGGCACCTTTGTAATCCCCTCATTTCCATTCAAATAGGAAATGTTTTGCTTTTCATGAGCTAATTCCTATGAAACCCTGGGACCTGCAAGGCACAATATCAATTTTTAGATATCATTTTTATTACTGATCTCTTAAAAATCATAACTCCCTCTTTAATATTTAAAAAAACTTTCTAATAAAAACATCAGCATTAAAATTTACACACTGAATTCAGCATGTTATGAAAATTATTTAAAAAGAAATCTATTTCCTAAGATTGGTCATCAATGTCCTTCAAGGCCAGTTACAATAAATCCAATCTTTTTTAGCCAGACTGGGGCTATCAGGCCCTGGTTTGATTGAAACAACTATACATAAAACAAACTGGAAAGTTTAACAACAAGAGCTGGCATTTATATAGTGGTTTAAGCTTTCCAAAATCTGTTTTTTAAACACTTTCTTTCTTAGTAACAACTGTAAGACAGAAGGGCAAAGGTTGGGCAACCCAAGTTAAGTGATTTGCCCAGGATCACAAAACTGAAGTCAGATTCGAACCTAGGTCTTCCTGACTCCAGACCTGGCTCTCATCCACTGTACCACCTACCTGTACTACTTTCCAAAGTTCTTTACACACTTATTAATTCATTTGACCCTCACAACAACCCTAGCAGATAGGTACTGTTACCATCTCCATTTAACTAATGAGGAAATTCAGTCACAGAGAGTTCAAATGACTTGTCCTAGGTAATACAGCTAGTATATATCTCAGGAAGAATTTGAACTCAGGATTTCCTGACTCCAAGTCATGTATTCCATCTACTTCATCACCAGATGAAAGATTAGAGATGTGAAATTTTCTTTTGGATTGACCACCCACTCATACACACACCTAACTTCAATGAGAAATAAGGAATACTAATTAGGATTAAAACATACATTTTTATAAAATGCCACATTAGTAGCTTATTTTAAATAAATATTTTCCTTTATAGAGGTTGACATTATCAAATAAATTCACACTTCTTCCTAATTAGCAATGAAGAAACCATGTGTGTTCCTTGTAAAACTATTGCCACTGGGGAGAAAGAAGATTTTAACTTCAAAGAAGGTGATTGTTTTTCATGATTTAAAAAAAAATATATATATATAAATATATGTCATGTCATCGCCTGGCAGAATTTTTGTGGTGGCACTAGAATTATATTCTTTTATAAACAGAGTTGTGCCATATGCGCCACAGCATTGTTGACATCAAGTATCCTATACAGATAATTATTTTGCAATAAAACCTATCTCTATTTTACCAAAACACCACCCTTATGTAATATGAAAATATGCAAGTCTAGAAGCAGTGACTCATCCCCATCTGCTACTACTCTAAAGCCAGTGATGGGCATCGTCATTGTTCATGCTTTCATAATCCCCTGCAGATCTATGTTTTGTTCTCTAGCTTTGTCCATCAACCCACTTTATGAGTCTTAAATCCATAAAGCTCCTGACTACCCTACAATTTATCTCATTACAAAGGTTTACTAGAGGACGATAATTCTCTTCACACTGCACATTGGTCAGGAATTAATTCCTAGCTGCTCTTTTGCAAGGATAGCAAGCCGCTTCTTGGACCAGTATAGCCCCCCTGAGTCAACAGTGAGCACATTAGTGAAATACAATTGCTAACTCATTGGATGATTCCAGTTAGTCACCGAGTATGAGCTATTTGCTGTTCCTCCAGTTGTTTAAAGATTCAATTTGTTTGCGGATAAACCAAGAGGGCATGAAAAAATGAAGCAATGAAGCAAAACATGCATGAGTTGCTAAGATATTGAGGAAAAATGAATATACATACATAATTCACCTTATACTATTTTTGTAAGGGAGAAAATAAATTTTACAACTTCATAAATTAAATAATATAATAGCAAATATAGAAAGCACTTGATTTTTATAGAATAGTATCCAGGAAGAATATGACCCTGAGCTAAAAATAAATATCTTTGGGCCTCAGTTTCCTCCTCTGTAAAATGAGTGGATTGAACTAGACCTGTGAGTTCCTTTCCAGTTTTGAATCTATGATCTTATAAAGAAAGGGAATTAATTTATGGCATAGCCAAGCAATATTCTCCAATCTCTATTTTCAGAGTAACCTACGTTTCTACAAGGAAAATATAAATTCTTTACAATTAGATCCAGTTCCAGACTAAATTATGAAGCAGTCACAGAATTTTAGATCCAAAAAGGACTTTCAAAGCTATTCTGCCTGACTTTTTAATTCAATTCAATTTAATTAACAAGCATAGATTAAGCACTCATAATATGCAAAGCCTTATTCTAGGTTCAAGGGAGTCAAAATCAAAAAAGAAAATCACTCTGTCCCTTAAGAAGCAGTATACTGTACTAGGTGTATGACCGCTGATAAGCCATCAGCTTCCTGTTTCAGTTCTGTTATCTATAAACTCAGGTCTATAGTAAATACCTTTCTCTGAAAGCTGCTGTCAAAGCCAAATGAGAAAAGGTTTTTAAGGCATTTTGGAAGTCAAGTCAAGAAGTCAATCAGCATTTATTAAGTACTTATTATATGCCAGGCACTGTGTAGGAACTTCTGGCTTCTAGCTTTAAGAGAGAAATGCTTAATAAATGCTTGTTGACTTCTTGACTTGACTTCCAAAGTTCCCTAAAGACATTAATTTAGCCTTTACAGAAATCCTACGAAGAAAATTGCTGAAGGAAAAGACTCTGGGAAGAAGTCAGCATGAGAATCCATCACATCCCTGTCTTCAGCTTGCTATACTAGTGATTTCAGGCAACTTCTCTTTAGTTGTGATACAGGATTATCTCTTTTGGTTGACCTGAATTATGTCACTTCCAATGGGAAAGGGCTTGCACTCTTTTTGGCTTGGTATATATTCTCCTACATATACTTTGACTTGATTCTGTTTTGCTATCAAAATAGATAAATGGGTTTCTCTGATAATTACTATGGATCTTCATTGTGAAATTGGAATATGGTAGGAAAAGGGTCAAGCTGTGGGTACAGAGCTTGAGATCCTGCTTCCCCTCAATGATGAAATAGTGATCAGAAGTTAAATTAAACCTGAAAAACCATATTCCCTAGACTTAAGTACTTGAGAGAGTGAATAGATATAATTCTGGTCCTGTATCCCTTCTTTCTGAGAAAAGTGGAGTGGTGGTCTCTAGCCCCAACTTCCTTCTTCCCCTCTTGGTAGGAATTAAAGTCCCATTGGGAGAGAAATGAGGCTTGTGATGCCTATTCTACCTCCCTTACAGTCACACAACACCCCCATGCTATATGTTGAGGACAACTCTTGCTACAGATGTATGAAGAAATTGTAACCTAGGTTGCCCCAAATCATGACTTGTTAGTAGTAGAGTCAATACTAATACCCAGGTCTCCTGGTTCTCAATGCAGTTTTCTTGGGAACTCTCCACTTTGTGGATAGAGAGAAGGGAAAAGTTAGCCAGAACCGCTTTCTTTTCCTGTTTTTTTTAAAGTAATTTACTCTCCCCCAATTACATGTAAAAACAATTTTTAACATTCATTTTTTAAAAATTTGAGTTCCAAATTCTCTCCCTCCTTTTTTCCCTCCCCTCCCCTCTCCCTGAAATGGTAAACAATCTGATAAAGAGTTCACATGTACAATCATGTAAAGCATTTCCCCACATTAATACTTTGGTAGAAGAAAACTCAAACAATAACCACCAAAAAAAAACTCCAAAATGAAGAAAGAAAGTGAAGCTTCAGTCTTCATTCAGACTCCATCAGTTCTTTCTCCTGAGACGGATGGCATTTTTCATCATGAGCCTTTTGAGATCACTTTAGAATAGATTATTGTGTTGCTGTGAATAGCTAAGTCATTCACAGTTGTTCATGATACAATATTGCTGTTACTGTGTGCCATATGCCTTTGGCTCTCTTTCTTCACTTTGCATCACTTCACATAAATCTTTCCAGGTTATTTTGTTATTGTCTTGTTTGTCGTTTCTTATGAAACAATAGTATTCCTTTACAATCATATACCATAACTTGTTCAACCATTCCCCCACTGATGGGCATTCCTTCCATTTCCATTTTGCCAACACAAAAATAGCTGCTTTAAATATTTTTGTATGAATAGTCTCTTTTTCCTTTTTAAAAAAATTTCTTTGGGATGCAGACCTAGTAGTAGTGTTCCTGGATCAAATAGTGTGCACAGTTTTATAGCCTTTTGTTTGATTATAATTCCAAATTGCAGAGCAATATTATAATGGATATTTAAGTAGAGTGGTGAGGTATGGGAGCGGGCAGTGAATCAAGTAGGGCACAGCTCTTAAAACTTGATTATGGGCAGAAATTCACAATTATATCCATGGTTTCAGGTTCCTTAGGGGAAGAAAATGAGTGTCAATCATCTTTCTTCATTCTTTGATAGTAGAAATCCTTCCATTATATATTCCTTATTTGTATATTCATTTGGTTTTGACATCCCAAAGCTCAATTCTTTTCTTCCCCTCTCCTACTTATAATTCCCACCTATGTTTTGGGTTCATGGCTTGCCAGAATTTATTGGGATTTGTGAAAGAAAATGCACTCAAAAGAGGAATGGGAATATCATGTCAGCAGGGATCATTGCTTTTGAACTGGAAGGGTTACATAAAAGGCAAGTGAGGAGTTCGGAGAGATGGGGTGATTTGCCCAGGATCACAGAGGTAGTAGGAAGTCTAGAATGATGCAATGTGTGTGCTTATAGCCAATCTCTCATAACATATGTTAACTTGTGTGATGGAAGTACCAATTAAACTTACATTTCTCAATTCTTGCAATCAAAATTTTAAAATCAATATATACAAAGAGTAAAACATCATCCCTCTCTAAGAACAAACCAATAACCTGTTTCTTAGAGATCCCAGGAAGTTTCTTTCTTATATGGGTTCACTACAAGGTTCCTTCTCTATCCCTCCAGAAGCCAAATGTTTCTTTCCTAAGTAGCAAGTCTCCATCAGTCAACACTGCCCTCAAGTGAACACTGGCTGCTCTAATCTCAAGTTCTTGGATGAAGGATGTGGATTTTAATATTAATATCCAATATTCCAAGTATTATATTTAAAAAGTTTATTAATAATAATTAAAGTAAAACACCTAACTAACCCAGCCCTCTCATGACAGAAAAAGAGGAAGAGAGAGGCAGAGCTTCAGAACTTATACAAACATGACCATGCAAATGTGGACAAAGGGAAAAGCATTCTAGGTAATACATAAAGGAATTTTGGGTAATGTAGTTTTAGGGGTTCAAGATATTTCTAATTATACAAGGAATCTATCTCAGTAAAGACCCAGAAGCAAGTTGGGGCCCAGGTGATTCTCTTGTAGTTTTAGCTGTTGGTATTCTTATTTTGTTTACCACATATTTGGGTTGGTAATTTATTATACAAGTTACTAAGTTGTTTATTCCATTTTTCTATTATTGGTGGTCCATCCTATGGGAGTCTCCTAAAAGGTTATTAGTTGTTTATAAACACATACATGTTGTTTAATAGATAATACCATGCAAATATTTTTCTTATTACTGAAAAATAACCATTTAATCACAAAAATGGAAGCTTAAAACAAAATGGAATCCGTCATGAAATTTGCCAAGTATTCCTACTGCCTACTTAGGATTTGTTACTTAGCCTCATGACCCGCTCTCTGTGACTCCTTTTAGAGTTTTCTTGGCAAATATACTGGAGTAGTTTCCCATTTCTTCTTCCAGCTCATTTTGCAGATGAGGAACTGAGGCAAATAAGATTTTGTGACTTGTTCAGAGTCAAATAGCTATCAAGATACTAAAACTTACTCTCATGGAAAGTAAAGGAGGTAACAGCTGAACCCTAATCTTTTGAGTCCGAATTCAGTGTTCTTTTCACTGTGCCATACTATCTCAGGGAGAATAGTTTCTCCTTCTGAATAACAAGGCATCTTTTCTCAAAGGAGCCTTTTTCTGGGGGGCAGCTAGAAAGTTCAATAGATAGAGAGCCAGGCCTGGAGGGGGTAATAGTGACCATAGACACTTCCTAGCTATGTGACACTGGGCAAGTGATTTAACTCCCATTGCCTAGCCTTTACTAGAACCTTAAAACATATTATTAATTCTAAGATGAAAGGTAAGGATTTTTAAAAAATGGAGCCTTTTTCTTCATAAGATTTATCCAATCTTTGCCCCATCTATTTTTAAACCAACTCAATGAGGAAAAAATGTTTATACATCCTTTGAACACTATCTTCCTTGATTCAGCTCATCTTTTAACGGGCCTCTGTTTCCCTATCTATGCCCCAAAAGGGGTATTGCTCAGGGGGCTATCAGATTTTTTGTGTTAAACTCTAATTTTCTGTACTAGTCATAACTCTGAGACAAACAGGGTTAAGTGACTTGCCCAGGGTCACATAGCTAGGAAGATTTAACATTTTACATATTAATTGTTAACTAAGTACTTAAATAGTCTCCCGGCAAAATAATACACAAATAATATTGTAGCACTTAGCAAAATACAAGTGCTCAAAAAGACAAGCTAATGGATGACCTGAGGGGATCTGATTAGGTTCCAAGTTCATATTTTTCTTATCCATCACTTCTGCTCGAAAAACCTGATCCTTTCTTGTAACTTTGGTTTCATTTCATGCTTTGAAAGATACCCATATTGCCATCATGGCTTAGTTTCTGAAACAGAATCAAAACACGTTTCTTATTTCTAGACACAGTTTTAAAAATTCAAGTGCATTTATTTTTTACAAGCAAAAAATGAAGTAAAACCCCTTTTTGCAGTCCAACTTGCTCATTTTTCAGATAAAGAAACTGAGGCTCTGAGACATTCAATGACCTGCCCATAAGTCACACAGTTGAGGCCAGGAGCATAACTGGGATTTTTAACCCAAGTCCTCAGATTCTCAAAGCAGTACTTTTTCCATTCTCTCATGATGCTTTTTTTTTTTTTGGTCATAAGATCTTTTTTTTAAATCTTACTTTATGTCTTAGTAACATCTCTAAGATAGAAGAGTAAGTGTTAGGCAATTGGGGTTAGATGACTTGCCCAGGTAACATAGCTCAAAAGTGTCTGAGGCCACAGTTGAACCCAAGTCCTCTAACTCCATGCCTGGTACTCTCTCCTCTGTGCCTCATATGATCTTTCATTAGAGTCAGTTTCTATAGCTCTCTTTCTTCATCTTGAATGAGAGAAACATCGACACAGTTATGAAGATCTGCAGGAAGAATATTTGTAGCTTTTGGCTATTTAAGCACATTTAAATTTCTTAGGAAATGCTTAATCATGACCACAAACAAAACAACAATGGGAATGTGTGAGAAAAAACTGTCACAAACTTATGACTGGGTTTCACAGGGGTGGGGGTGTACAGAAGAGGATGTATTCATTTTCCTTTATCTCAAAGAAATGTTTGTTTTCGTCTGTTCTTACTTCCTCTCCCACTTCCTACTAAATATATAACATTAGTAGCAGTCAAGTAGATGTTTAAGGGATTAATTTAGCAGCCGTATTGTCTCTGTTTCCTGTAATCACTGAGCAGATATTTTTTGCCTGGTGTTTAGTCCTTTAAACATTTCTGGAACCTTCTCTGCTCCTTCTTCCCACAATCAGCTCTCTACGCTTTCAAATCAAACGCTACAACACAGATGCCATGGTAATAAATAAAGTCACAGGTTAATAAGTTTGAGAAAGTTGCCTCCATCAGTATTAAATGATAACAATACCTTATATTTAAATAAAGTATTATATTATAAATACATGCATCATCTCCTCAGCTATAAAATAAGAGATTGGAGCAAGCTGGGAATTGGATTAAAAAGAGAGAAGGACCTATGGCAGAACTAGCAAGGCAATCTGCTTTAATGAAAAGATCTCTAGATTTGAAATCCTCATTCCCTTGATTACATATGTAGTAACATATATGTCTTTGGTCAAAAAATTTATTCTCCACGTTTCTCTTTAAGAGAAAAAATTACACAAGATGGTCTCTAAGCCTCTAAGTCTTTATAGTCTTTGAATTAGATCCTCAGTTAGCTAAGAATTAGAAATAGCAAGTGCCAATGATCAAGGAGTGGCTAGACAAATGTTGTGTATCAAAATAATAGAATATTATTGTGCTGTAAGAAATTATTAATATGAGGAATTACAAGAAACATGAAATGCGCAATAAATTCAATGAGGCAGCTACAAAACAAAGTTGCAGAGTGTTCATGTTGGAGTGAGGAAGACAAGAGTTCAAGTCCTATTTTAAATACTTCCCATCGCCATTACCCTGTCTCAGTTTGAGTTTTCTAATTCCTAATCCCTAAATAGGGATAATAACAAATAAATTCTTTTTAATAGTTAAACTTTAACATGAAAATATTGTAATCTGTGTCTACATCCTTTCTTTTTTCCATATCCCATTTGTCATCATCAATCAATTCTTTTTCTGAAAAACCTTACTTTTTGTTTTAGTAACAACTCTTAGAATGGCAAGGACTAGGCTAACAGAAGTTAAGTGACTTGTCGAGGGTCACATAGTTAGGAAGTATATGAGGTAGGATTTGAACCCAGGTCCCGCTAATTCCAGGTCTTGCACTCTATCTACTGTATTAGTAATCAATCAATTTCTTAGATGGGTCACAAAGAAGTCCTAGTTACATTCCATATGTTTAAAATCTCTGTTTCTCTATCTTTTATATATTTGCCCAAGACCATTGATTTAGGAATCAATGATTTTTTGTCTTCTAAAATATAATCCATTTCATTTTGTGATGATATTGCATACTAACCCTATCTAGAACCTCTAGATACTTTTTTCCAAAAAAAAATATTTATGATAACTAGAAATGAAACTTCTATATAGACTATAAGTTTGGGGGCTTCCCTTCCATATTACTGTCCATATTTTCTAGTATGTTTTTATCATTCTTATTTATTCTCATCTTAGCATTAGGTCTGCAAGTATTGATTTAATTTGGAGGGTCTTGGTGAGTTTATTGAATTGTCCTACTTCTTCATCCCTGGCAGCAAAGGATGGTATATAGGATGCCATTATTTTCAAGAGGATTTTTTTTTGTAGATATACATTATACATATTGTAATACAAGATGTCCAAATAGCCCTTTAAATGATGTTTCTTTTTGCTTTAGGGTTCATATTAGAGTCAAGTGGACAAAACCTTTTATTTATTTCTCCAAAGAAAATCAATGAGGAATCCTTCCATTTAGTTGCAACTTTATTCTATCATCTAGTTTTAGTAATATCCTGACTGTCACAACTGATGTGACTCAGTTCCACCTGTAGCATATTCATTGTCGGTCAGTGGATAATGAACTCACATTTAGAATTTCCATGACTTAGAATTCAGGTTTTTAATAGTCTAAAAACTACCTAAAGAACAACTAATACCAATACTATACAAACTATTTGACAAAATAAGCAAAGAAGGAGTTTTACCAAATTCCTTTTATGACACAAATATGGTATTTGATTCCAAAGCCAGGGAGATCAAAAACAGAAGGAAAACTACAGAACAATCTCCCTAATGAACATAGATACAAAAATCTTAAATAAAATACTAGCAAAAAGGCTCCAGCAAGTTATTTACTACGATAAGGTGGGATTTATACCAGGAATGCAAGAATGGTTTAATACTAGGAAACTCATGCACATAACTGACCATATCAATAATCAAACCAACAGAAATCACATGATAATCTCAATAGATGCAGAAAAAGCTTTTGACAAAATACAATACGCATTCCTATTGAAAACACTAGAAAGTATAGGAATAGAAGAGCAATTCCTCAAAATAATAAATAGTATATATTTTAAAACGATCAGCAAGTACCATCTGCAATGGGGACAAGTTAGAAGCTTGCCAATAATATCAGGAGTGAAGCAAGGATGCCCATCACCTCTATTATTTAATATTGCACTAGAAATGCTAGCAATAGCAATTAGAAAAGAAAAAGAAACTGAAGGGATTAAAGTAGGCAATGAGGAAACTAAACTATCACTCTTTGCAGATGATATGATGGTCTACTTAAAGAATCCCAGAAAATCCACTAAAAGGCTAATGGAAATAACTAACAACTTTAACAAAGTTGGAGGGTACAGGATAAGCTCACATAAATCGTCAGCATTTCTATACATTTCCAACAAAACTCAGCAGCAGGAGTTAGAAAGAGAAACTCCATTTAAAATCATACTAGGCAATATAAAATATTTAGGAATCTATCTGCCAAGAAAAACAGGAATTATTCGAACACAACTACAAAAAACTTTCCGCACAATTAAAACTAGATCAAAATAATTGAAAAAACATTCATTACTCATGGGTAGGATGAGCTAATATAATAAAAATGACAAACGTACCCAAATTAACCTACTTATTCAGGGTCATACCTATCAAACTACCAAAAAACTTTTTTATAGAATTAGAAAAAAAGTATAACAAAGTTCATCTGTGTTATGTTGATAAATAACAGATAATTTGGGAAAGCAGATAATTATGCCAGGGCCAATAACCTCCAAGTCACTTCTCCTCACAGACTGACAGGCTTCAGTGAGAAGGGAGGGGTCAGACACTCCTGACTCTCAAACCACCCCCAAGCAGTTGATTTTCAGTTGGGATAATGGAGACAGGTTGAGATTCTTCTAGCAAGTTTCTGTTTAGGCTAAACTCTTATGATATTCCCTTTCTTTAACTTATATTTCCCACAAATCTGATAGAGGAATAAGTAGAAGCTAGTTATCTAAATGTTGAGCACTGAGGTGGATCTGATCTTCTTAAAACTGGCAGCTGACAGGATTCCAGCTAGGTGGTAACAATGAGCAGTGAGTATCCCCAAATAATTCCCAGGCACAGATATTGAAAGTGAAGCTTATATTAAGAAGGAAAGGGAAAAGCTAGAGGGAGTAATTAGGTTTGGGATAAGAAAAGGGTAACCCTGATCTGTTAGGTTGAAGCTGCCCCTCCGCCCCCCAGGGAAAATTAGATTTAGATCAGCATCTTATACCCTATACCAAGATAAATTCAAAATGGGTAAATGACTTAAACATAAAGAATGAAGTCATAAATAAATTAGGTGAACATAGAATGGTATATCTGTCAGATCTATGGGAAAGGAAGGAACTTAAGACCAAGTAAGAGAGAGAGAACATTACAAAATGTAAAATGAATGATTTTGGCTATATCAAATTAAAAAGATTTTGTACAAACAAAACTAATGTGACCAAAATTAGAAGGAAAGCAATAAACTAGGGGAAAATATTTATAACAAAACTGTCTCACAAAGGTTTTATTTCCCAAATATATAAGGAACTAAGTTAAATTTACAAAAAATCAAGCCATTCCCCAGTTGTCAAATGGTCAAGGGACATGAATAGGCAGTTTTCACATGAAGAAATCAAAACTATCAATAAGCACATGAAAGTGTTTTAAATCCCTCCTGATTAGAGAAATGCAAATTAAAACAACATTGAGGTACCACCTTACACCTAGCAGACTGGCTGATATGGCAGCAAAGGAAAGTGATAAATGTTGGAAGGGATGTGGCAAAATTGCAACACTAATTCACTGCTGGTGAAGTTGTAAATTGATTCAACCATTCTGGAAAGCAATTTGGAATTATGCACAAAGGGCAATAAAAAAATATGCATACCCTTTGATCCAGTCATACTACTGCTGGGTTTGTACCCCAAGGAGATAATAAGAAAAATACTTGTACAAAAATATTTATTGCTGAGCTCTTTGTGGTGGCAAAAAATTAGAAAATGAGGGGGTGTCCATCGATTGGGGAATGGTTGAACAAATTGTGGTATCTGATGGTGATGGAATACTATTGTGCTGAAAGGAATGGTGAACTGGAAGAATTCCATGTGAACTGGAAAGCCCTCCAGGGATTGATGCAGAGTGAAAGGAGCAGAACCAGGAAAATATTGTGCACAAAGACGGACACACTGTGGTACAAATGAATGTAATAGACTTTTCTACTAGCAGCAATGCAACAACCCAGGATAATACAGAGGAACCTATGAGAAAGAATGCTATCCTCACCCAGAGAAAGAACTGTGGAAAAAGAAACACAGAAGAAAAACATACGATTGATCACGTGGTTCAATTGAGGATATGATTAGGGTTTTGATGTTAAACTCTACTGCACTCTACTGCAAATATGAATAACATGGAAGTAGGTTTTGAACAACGATGCATGTATAACTCAGTGGGATTGCTTGTCAGCATCCAGAGTGGGGAGAGAAGAGATGGGGTGGAATCATGAGTCATGTAACCATGGAAAAATATTCCAGATAAATTTAAAAAATAAAAATAAAATCTATCTTGACATCATGATCATTATAGAAACAGAAGAGGCTACAAAGAGTTGAGGGCCATTTTGTATTTTTCTGTTTCATAGATAGCTATCACCAGAGTTCACCACCAAATTGTTAGCCTACTAGTACAAAACTTCTTTGTACCTAGTTACTTTGGTCTTCAGTAAATGGATTCAGTATTTTGCTGCTGAAAGTTTTCACAATCTTTTCCAATATGGTAGAACCTGTCTAAGCTTGTTTTCAAGAACTTGGGGTCATCTCCACACCACAATAAGATATCACAGCAGGAATTTGTGAAGAATGGTAAATATGTTACACCCTCTAGCAAATTCAGTGCCTCACAATCAGTACTCTCTCATTTGTGATAATATATAGTGATTATCTCTCATTCATTCATTTTTTATTCTTCCTAGTGTTGATGAGGAAAGGGCATCTTTTTGGGAAAAATATATTTTATCCTATTTTCTGGCATCTAATTGGTTCAGTGGATAGAGTGTTGGACTTAAGAGTCAGGAAGATTTGAGTTCAAATTTGACCTTAGACATGTACTACCTATATGATCTTGGTCAAGTCACTTAATATTTCTCAACCTCAGATTCTTCCTCCTTTGTAAAATGAGGTTAATAATAGTACCTACCTACCAGGATTGTTGTGAGAAACAAATGAGATAAAGTGCTATACAAATGCTAGCTATTATTTTTATTTTAATTATTTAACCTTCTAACTTAAGAGAAGATGAATGTCAGCAACATTTATCCTCTATCCCATGAATTTTTTTATCTCAACATTCTTTTATTTCAGGTCTTCTCTTTCCTTTTTCTTGTAAAAAGGAAGAAAAAGAGAAATGGAAAAGAAAGAAAGAAATATAAAAAGAAGGAGAGAGTGGGAAGTGAAAGAGAAGTCATGGGGGAGGGAAATGATAGTTGTCTCCAAATATATGAAGGGTTGTCATGTGGAACAAGGATTAGACTTGTTCTGTATAGTTCCAAAGGGCAGAGCTAGATCCAGTGGGTGGGTAGAAGTTACAGGGAGGTGGAATTCACTCAATATAAAAAATAACTTTCAAACAATTAAGAGTTGTTCAGAAGTGGAATGTGCTGCCTTATTAAATAGTGTAGCTCAGAATATGTTCATGCAGGCTGGATGAGCCCCTATTCGAGAGGAGATGCCTCTTTTGAAGGATGGGAGGGACTTCATGACTTACTAAGGTCCTTTAAAAAGATAAGAATTCTATGTACACAAATAACTGAAGTTTTAAAATCAAATATCTGAAGAAGTAATCATGCCCCTATAATATTTTTATAAAGCCTCCATTAAGGAAATGGCACATAAAAGGAACGTTGGAGTTGTATTACCAAAAAGAGAATGGATGGGAGAGTAAAAAGACCCTGGGCTCAGGGTCTAAAGACTTGGGATTGAAACCCCTCTCCAAGCCCTAGCTACATGTATGTCAAAAGTCATAAGGCACTCTGAATATATTTCCTCACCTATAACATTTATTTTAAGTAGCTTGCAGGTTGTTTGAGTAAAGAGCTCTGTACACCTCAAAAGCATGATAGAAATGTGAGTTGATTATTCTCAGAGAATCAGCCCCTGCATTATAGGGTCTGTAACATTGCTCTTCTTGCTTAAATATGTCACTTATCTTGGATAATAATCAGTCACTGCCACATTGACAACAAAGAGACAAGTCAGAAGTTTTCCACTATGTAAAGACACCATGGGACAAAAACACAATTATGGTCTTAAGTCCGCTGCAATTTAAGAAGAAAAGAAAGATTAGAGTTCTCCCTAAAAGACACATCATGCCTGTTTAATTATCTATTCAGGTAGATTTCTCTAGAGAATACTAGAACAGATGTTCAGTATATATAAAGGTCATATTTCTGGTGCATGAAGGCTGATGTATTTATATCTTGCCATTTGCATCAGCTGATTTAAAAACAAGCTGAGGAACATTTAGGCCAAGTGCTCAGGGATTTCTAAAGAGCCTGCATTTCTCGAACTTCTTTCTCTTATGGCTTCTCCTTTATCAGTCTTTTATTGCCACAAAATTGAGATGCTAGATGCTAGATAGTTAAATTAACCTGAAAAAATAATATGGATTTGGGGAAAAATTGTTTTCAAAAACTCATTTCATAATATTGGTCCTAGAGAAAAGTACAAGATGAATCCCACTGGTGGAATCCATTCTGTAGATGGAAGCCTTTCCCTTCTTTAAAAAAATAATTTTTTTAAAAAGCTAGGAGAGGGTAGAGATGGAAGGAGCCCAATCTGAACTGAAATGTTATATTTATCATCAACAACTTTTATAGCTGACTAAAAACTATTAAAAGTGAATCCACTAGGGGTACATTTTGTGATGCCTGCAAAGCTGGTGCTGACAGTGACAGCAGGACCTGCTTATTTGGTTCCACTGTACCTAGGAAGGAATATTGGGACCTTCCTAGTACTTCCAACAAAGGGAGCTTGAAATGTAGAAACCCAGCCACCTCCTACCACAGGAGGGGGCAATTTCATCAATTTCCAATCAGCTGTTATAAACAAACAAAAAGTCTTTAAAGTGTAGGAAAGGCAGAGAAACTAAGAAACCAGCCCCAAAGGTGGGAGGTAGCTACCTTATTAGTTTTCAAGTTAGGAGACCTCTCTTAGGCAGGGCTTCAAAGGAATATAAAGGGGAACTAGATACTTGACTGTCTTCACTCTGGCAAGAAAGTAACTAACATAATTGTTTCCTCCAAGTCTGTGCTTGCCCTTGTAGCCACAACTGAAAGATAATTATCAGAACTCCTAGGGACAAGCTGAACCTCTCTGAACAATGACAATTTTTTCAGCTCTACCCCCAGAGAGAGCCAGAATAAATGGGAGAAATGGGGGAGGATTTCTTCTTCTTCTTTTTTTAATCTAAACCCATCACTTTTCAAGCATGCACCCCTAGTATCAAGGTTAATAGTGTTTGCACATGAATTTAGTACTCCTTTGGGGTCAAAATCAATGAATGTGTCAAGATGATATGATCAAAAAGAGGACTGACAGCCATCTACTTCAGTTATCTTTAATACTCTTTTCATCATCATAAGTTTTGCTGATTCATTTAACTGTTAACCAACAAATATTATTCTTGGCAAGGCTTAGAAAGAGGAAGAAGAAAGTACATTTTGTTGTGTTAGAAGCTAGCAGCTAGTCTTCTCCATTCTGGTTAGTGGATGGTGTAAAGGGGGGGGGGGGGAGACACAAAAGTCCTTGGGTCCCATTAATGGCTCAAGGTCAGGTCAGGTCAGGTCCACTCATTAGATACTTACATGAAGCCCTGATCTCATCTCTGTGGATGCTTCCTTCACTAATCCAGACGCTAACCTCGCCACACATTATTACAACAATCATTTCAAACATGTCTTTTAATACATACTCCATGAAGTATCACCCAATTGAACAATCAAATAATTATCTTCCCACACATTCCTACACTTAAGGTAACATCAGGATAAACCTTTTCCCTTGGGCAGATCCATCTCACTTCTAATTCAGCCAAGTTCTTGATAAATTCTGTGCTCCTGGTAGTGCCTTAAGTCTGGAACACCCTTTCTTCTCTAATGTAATAGTATCCTAACCCATTTGCCAGTTCTCCTCCAAGAAGCCTACCTAGTTCATGCTAGGTCAAGTTGATTTATTAATATAATTTTTTAAGTATTACAGAAGCCTTTTAAAATTTTTAAAGTATTTTTAAAGTATTACAGATGTATTACTTTGAAAAAGGTAATGAAATCTGGAATTTTCCTGATAAACACTACCTTTGCCACATATTTTGCCATATATATGGCATATTTGTTTTATTGTTTGTTTTTGTTTTTAAAATGTCTAAACATTATTTTCCCAATGAGATTGTAAACTTTCTAAGTGAAAGAAACATATATGGTAATCAAGGAGTTTATAAGCAGTGGAAATGGTGCTGGCCTGAGAGTCAAGACCCATGGTCTCTGTTTTATTTGAGAGAATGGTGAGTTTTGTGCTGGACCAAAGTGAAGCACCAAGTTACTGGCAGGTAGACAGGAATATAAATGGGGCAGAGAATAATCATATGCCTGTAATCACCTACTCTCCTTTTTTGCCCCTGTTTTATGTGCATGCTAATTAGACTCTACATATTCCTCGGGAGTTTTTTGTGGTTAGAGTTCCAAAAATGGGTTTGGAGTAACAAAGACACGTAATCAGGAACCTAAAAGGAAATAAGAGAATCCCAAATGAGAGCGTTTTCTGGAACTTAAGCATGAAAAATATTCAAAGTGACTTGATTTTAGCTTAGAGGCTTTGCTGACTTTGATAGTTGCCCAGTAGGCTTCAATGACTCATAGTCTTCAACGAAGAGAGCATCACCCCACCTATGTCAGGGCAGGGAGAGGCTTTCTAGCCACTGCATGTGAGTAGATTAAGGCAGAGAATAAGAGATATATTTTTTAAAAGACTAAATAACCACAAACTACTTGATCAAAGCAGGGAACAAACTTGGCAACTTGAAGACTAGTAAGAATAATGATGATAATTATATTAATGATGCACCTTAAAATGTACAAAATCCTTTAGAGCTGAACCTCACAACTTTGTGAGGTAGATACTATTATACCCATTTTACATTTTCAGAGAAGTTTAGTGACTTATCCCAAGCCACACAGCTAGTTAGTGCCTATGATAGGATTCAAACTTAAGTTTTCCTGAATTCAGGCACAGTACTTTATTCACCATGCCAGCTGAGATGATGCAACAGACAGCAGAATCACACCACCTGCTAGAGAGTATTACCAAAGGATATCAGTGCCTCTGCAGAATCAGAAGTGTGAATTGTTCTGTCTTTTTTCACCTTCTAGTTACACATTTTCTCTGCCACTGTGTCCTTATCCATTGCTGGTATGAAAACCTGTGGAAGAGTATCCTCTATGTGTATACAGTTTTTCTTGTCTGATTAAATTTTTTTGTTGTTTTGATCTAACATGTCCTCTAATTGACTAGTAAAAACCCACAAATCAATGGATTCTCATTCACTGATCTATCAATATTTATTAAATACTTACAGCATACCAGATATCATGCTTGATTCTAAAGATTTAAAGACAAAAATAAAAGTCCCTGTCCTCATATAACTTACATTCTTTTAGAGGAAATAGTATCTGCATAAATAAGTAGATTCAAATTACATTCAAAGTAAATTTTGTGATTTTAGGTGGTGGCACTGGCAGCTCAGGGGAGCCTAGGAAGTGATCAGGAAAAACCTCTTACTACAGATGGAATTTGAAATGAGCTTTGAGGAAGCTAAGGATTCTAAGATTTTCATGTGAAGAGGAAGGACATTCCAGGCTTTGAGGACAGCCAGTGCTAACAGAAACAGGAGATGGAACACCACGTAAAAACAGAGGAAACAGATCAGTTTGGGTAGAATGGACAGCATGTGAAGGTGAGTATTGTATACTAAATCTTGAATGATAGGCTGGAACCAGATTGTTAAGGACTTTAAATACCACATAGGTGAAATTTGTATTTTATCCAAAAGTAATAGGAAGTCACCAAAGCTTTTGGTACAAGAAGTTTGGTCCTATATCAAAAGACTTTTGAAGCACATGATGAAACCTGAGATGCCTTCTCTAATGGAGGGAGGGAAAAAAAGTGAGAGATTTCCAAGAACTTTAATGTAACAAACAAAAATATAAATAAAGAAAAGAAAATTCAGGGTGGGAGGAGGAATGATACTTTGGCAGTGAATTGGTAGGTGGATTTCAGAAGAGAGACCAATTTACAAAGGTGGAAGCAAGAGCTTAACAAGGGCCTGAACTAGGTTGATAACTGTATAAGTGGTGAGGAAGGGAATAAATGTGAGAAATGTTAGAGAAGTAGAACTGATCAGATTTGGCAATTGATTAGATGTGGAAGAGAAAGTAGAATTGAGGATGATTCTGAGTTTGTGAATGTTGATAACTATAAAGACTGTGGTGCCCCACAAAAGAAATGGTTTGGGGTAGATGCCGATTCATTGAGTTCCTCAAACTTATGATTGCTTTTCTAGAAGCTTACAGAAGAAGGGGGCCCCAGGAGATACTATTTCTAACTAGGGAGAATGAATTAGTTATGTGTCGGTATTGCCTAACTAGAACTGTAATCTAATAATATGAATTTGACCAAATCACTGAAGTATTTGGCCCTTCAGTTTTCTTATCTTTAAGACAAAGGGGAAGAGTTGATTAAATTATTTTTAAGATTGAGAGAACATTCATTAAGTACTTACTTTGTGTTAGGCACTGTGCTAAAAATTAGGGTTATCAAACAAGCAAAAAAAGAGAGTTCTTACCCTCAAGGACTTTACATCCTAATGGGAGAAGACAACACAAAACAAATACTGTGCTAAATATTAGGACTA
Organism: Gracilinanus agilis; assembly: GCF_016433145.1. Taxonomy (NCBI): domain Eukaryota; kingdom Metazoa; phylum Chordata; class Mammalia; order Didelphimorphia; family Didelphidae; genus Gracilinanus; species Gracilinanus agilis. The sequence continues at coordinate 82,141,393 of NC_058133.1, read as the reverse complement.
TAATATGAGTAAATAAGATGGTTCTTACTTTCAAGATGTTTACATCCTAATGGGGAAAGATGACACATAAAAGGGAGTGAGAGCGGGTGTTATAGGGGTGCAAATGGTGAACCCCTGGGTTCGGGAAGGAAACTATTCTCAAGAATGAGAGGACTCCAAACTTAGCTTAAAAGTAAAAAGAAAGATTTATTAGTAAGATAGGATTAATGGCCAGCAGGACAGCATGAGTGGAACAGCCATGGGAGGCTGCCCCCACCCCCGAATCCCTCAATCCTGGGGATTATATACTTTTACAAATGTGGGGACGTGATGCTGTGTCATGATGAGGATGTGATTCTAGAGTGGTAAACACTCAGGTATTCGGTGGGGGGGGGGGTTGGTCATCTGTTGGGGTCTGCCTGGAGACATAGGGGGTGGCCCTCATAGTTTAGGGGACAGATGGATGTCTGAGATACAACTTGATGTTATCAAAGAGGTGTATCTCTTTGTCTATCTCAACTTAAAGGAATTCCAAGGACAATGGTCTTTGCCTGGGGAGTCACGAGGGCAGGAAGGGGGAAGGGAATTCTCTTGTTCACAGCCTACCTGAGTTAAGGGGTACAGGGTCTCTGCCATCTCTGCACAATGCCCATGTCAGGGGGATACCTATATAGGAGCAAGGAAGTAGAGATGTCCAGAGAAAGAGTGAAGCCAAGAGGCCCTTAATGAAATGGTGGTCAGCTAAAGCCCCACTAATCTCTATAGGAGACCTCAGGGTGAAGGTATCTCAAGGGTATGCAAGCTACTGACCAGGAGGCAAAGTCCAGAGGATAAGTCTAAAAGTCATTCCTCCTCTTAATAGTTTAGAATTCCTTTGTATATTAATCACCCATTGTACATTATGGATCCTTTTGAACTGATACAAAATGAAGTAAAGCAGAGCTAAGGAGACAACATTCACAATGAATACAAGATAAATGGAAAGAACAACCTTCCCAAAAATTTTTAAAAGAACATTACTAAATTACAGAGATATAAGAAGATAGGCAGCTGGGTGGCTCAGTGGACTGAGAGCCAAGCCTAGAGATGGGAGATCATAAGTTCAAATCTGACCTCAGACACTTACTAGCTGTATGACCCTGGGCAAGTTACTTAACCACCCATTACCTAGCCCTTCCTGCTCTTCCACCTTGGAACCCATACAAAGAATTGATTCTAATATGGAAGGTAAGGGTTTAAAAAAGAAGATAGATCACTCCATTCCTTTGAGGTTGTGGGAAATGCACAGGAATGGGAAATTAGGTAAATTTCCAGATTTAAAAAAATATATTGATTAGTTTGTCTAATTGTTTTCCTCTTTAAAAATTCCTTATTGTAAGTAAAGGACAGTTCTCTGAGAGAGGGATGGTATGAATACTGAAGGAAATTTAGTTGCCATTAAAACAAAAGATATAAATGAAATTTTATTTTTACTTATTTATTTATTTTTAAACCCTTACCTTCCATCTTGGAATCAATACTGTGTATTGGTTCCAAGGCAGAAGAGCAGGAAGGGCTAGGCAATGGGGGGGGGGGGGGGGAGGAGGGGTTAAGTGACTTGCCCAGGGTCACACCGCTAGGAGGTGTCTGAGGCCATATTTGAACCTAGGACCTCCCATCTCTAGGCCTGGCTCTCAATCCACTGAGCTACCCAGCTGCCCCCAAAATTTTATTTTTAAAAGAGAGGTAGCCAGGTGAGGGACAGTTAGGTGGTTCAGTGAATAGAGAGCCAGATCTGGAGACAGTAAGTATTGGCTTCATCCACTTCTTAGCTGTGTGACTTTGGGCAAGTCGCCCTTTCCCCCTACCCCCCCCCCCAGTTCCCTAGTCTTTACCACTCTTCTGCCTTGGAACCAATACTTAGTGTAAATTCTAAGTCATAAGATAAGGATTTTAAAGGGAGGGAGGAGGGTTTACAGCTAGGTGGTATAATAGACAGAGTGTTAGACTGATGTCAGGAAGACCTGAGATTGGATCCTGACAGAAACATGTAAGAGCTGTGACCCTGGGGAAATCACTTTGTCTCTCTGCTGCCTCAGTTCCCTCATTTGAAAAATAAGAATAAAAATAGCTCCTACTTCGCAGATATGTTGTGAGGTTCAAGGAAGATAGCAAGTATATATAGGTCTTCACAAACCTTAAAGTTCTGAATTCTATATTCTTAAAAAGAAAAGAAAGGTGAAGCTAGTAAGGAGCCTGCAACGTTGTCCAGTCTGGTATCAGACCCAGGAGCCAACAAAACACACCAAAAGCTGAAATGTTATGCTGTGGATATCTTTAAAAGAACCATTTCTCCTGAGCCCACGTGTATTGTAACGCATTACATTTTCTCTAAGGCTCTAAGAAAGCTTTATCACTTTTGTTTCAACTAGCCAGCACTCCCTAGAAAACCTGGGGTATATTTCCAATAAAACTAAGAACAATTCCTCCCCTGCAGCCTGAACCTCAGGGAAAGGTTATGTGATGAGCTATTGTTTACAGGGCCATTGTGTCTGGGCACATAAATGTTAATGAAATAATCACTCCACAGGAACTTAATACACTCTGGGAACTATTCTTGAGGATTGTACCCAGGGAACCAAATATTGAAACATGAAACAACTGGACATGAACAGGAAAACAACCCTGGCTGTTATCTCTTATTGAGTCTATTTTCTCCTAGAGAAGCCTGAGAGAAGAAGAAAAAAAAACCCAACAAGTAACTTAGTTTGAAGTTTCTGCCTTCTACAATTCTGAGAAAAGCATCCCCCCACACCCCGTTGGGGGCGTTTTCAAATTCCATGCTATTGAAGACTTTTTTTTCTACTCCCTTTTCTCTAGTCCTAAAGGACTGTTTAATTCATAAAGAATTAGGTTATTTCATATTTCAAAAAGTATAAAGGTGAATCAATCAGTGATTGTTTATTGAGCATCTCCTCTTTGTCAACATTGTGATAGACACATTGTGGGATACAGAAAATTAGATGGTGAGGGGAGGCAACTTGATGTGAGGGGGAAGGTAGTTTTGATGTAGTGAAAAGAAACAATTTAAATGAATGTGGTGTGGGAAAATGTGGAATGAGAAGACATGGGTTCAAATTCTGGCTCTGGTTACTTATATTGTGATCATGGGAAAGCCACTTACTTTTCAGAAACTCCATTTTCTTATCTCCACAAATATGGAAGGTGAAGGCTTTCAGATTTAACAAATCACGATACTATTAAAAATGTATTCAAAAGCTGATGTCCATGAGCAAGGTGTTCATGGATTGGACTTATCTGGATATATTTGTGATTCATTAAATCTGAAACCCTTCAGAAGGATCTATGTTTTTTTTTGGGCAACTAGATGGTCCAGTGGATAAAGTTGCCAGGCATGGAGTCAGGAAGTTTTATCTTCCCTGAATTCAAATCCGAACTTAGACACCTATTAACTGTGTGATCCTGAGCAAGTCACTTAATTCTGGATGCCTCAGTTTTCTCATTTGTTAAATGAGCTGGAGAAGAAAATAGCAAAGCACTCAAGTATCTCCGCCAATCAATGGGGTCATGAAGAGATGGACGTGACTGAAATGACTGAACAGCAAATGATTTCATCAGGTAGAGAACTCTTGCTATGGATCATCCCAATTCTAGTAGAGATATCCTTCCCCCAAGGTAGGCACAGTGCTAGTTAGTTGCCTGAGGCAAATAAAGATTGTGACTTGCCCAGGACTACACAGCAAGCAAATACTAGAAGTTACATTTGAACACAGGTCTTCTTGATACTAAGACCAATATTATTCTCCACTATAATATACCACTTCTTATTTCTCTTACATAACACGGTGATAATATTATCTACCACACAGGATGTTCTAAGATACTTGGGAAATCTTTAAGTGTTATATAAATAAATGTATGCTATTATAAGAATATAATAGGGAAGAAAAGAATTGAATTAGAAATCAGGAGAACTGGTTTCTATTTTGATGGATAAACATTACTAATCTAAGATCCTGGGTAAGTCACTTCCCTCTCTCTCCATCCCACAGTACTCATCTGTAAAACAAAGAAAGTGGGCTAGAAGTATAGAATATTAGAGTTTAAAGTGGCCATTAGTGAGCTCCCAGTCCACATTCTCTCTCCCTCTCCTCATTTTTTTTGTTTATTTTTATTCAATTGTTTAGCTCTGTCTGATTCTTCATGACCTCATGGACTACAGCTATCCATGGGGTTTTCTTGGCAAGGATACTGGAATAGTTTGCCATTTTCTTCTCCAGTGAATCTTTCTGTCAGACAAACAGAGGATAAATAGCTTTCCCAGGGTCACATAATTAATTAAGTGTCTCAGGTCACATTTGAACTCAGGTCTTCCTGATTTCAACCTCAGCCTTAGTTTCCTCTTCAATTTATTAATGATAAAAATGAAATCCAAAGTGGTTAATGACTTACTTGAAGTCCTGCAAGTATTGTGAATCTCATTCCAACACTCTTCCACAACATCATGAACACTTTCCAGAAATCCTTTAAAATGCCATTCAGTTCTCAGATAACCTAATCCCCAATCCTCAAGGAGTTTATAATATGAATTTGATGCTTGAAGCAACTACAGAAAAATGAAGTGCTCATTAATTCAGTTTCCTTTGAAAGGCAGTCTCTCATAGTGGAAAGAAGCTGGGCACAGAATCAGATGTCCTTGGTTTACAGTCTGCCACTGCCACTTATTAGCCAAGTAATTAAGAGTACACTTCTTGAGGGGCAGAGTCAAGATGGCAGAGTAGATACATGGATCCTCATGATCTTTACCAAATGATCCTCCAAAAAACAAAGATATAATGCCTCAAAAATGAATTCAGGAGCAGAATAACTCACAAAAAAATAAAGTGATTTTTCAGCCCAAAATAATTTAGAAGGCCATCAACAAGGGATCTAGTACACCAGAGTGGAGGCGAAATACAGTTCACTACGACAGGAGGCCCCACCTGGCAATATTAGATTTAAATTAATATCTCCAAGTTCTCATTTTCCATAAAGTTTATTAATAATCACTTGAAATAGAGAAAGCAGATATAGGTATAGATTTAAAGTCTCTTTTCTACTCTAAGTCTGACCATGTGTGGCTCATCTTGTAGCATTTTCCATCTGTCTCCCCTGTGGCATTCAGGGAAATAGAGACAGGTGGGGTCCACCAATACCTTTTTATTCACATTCATGGATGCAGTGCTGGCATGCAATATGGGATGAACCATGTCAGCAATCCAGGAGGGACAGGGGATGAAATGCCTGCTACACAATCCCCCCTGTGATTCTATTAGGAGATGAGCATGTTGAAATCTCCCAGATTTACATGCATAGTCTCCCCAGTGAAACATTTCACATAAACAGCTTATACCTCTAAAGATTCTGACTAAAGGTGCACAACTTATTGCATTTACAAAGGGGAAGTTACAACAATTTGGGGATGAGAGGGAAAGAAAAGAGGAAGAAAACAAAAAATGATTGATAGAAGCATTGACAAAAAGCCAATTAGGGGACAGTCCCCTTTGGCATAAGAGTTTACATTCAGAATAAGTATGTCCAACCCTCTTCAGTTCAGTTCATTATATCCCAAAGTTCATTCTGACTCTTTTGATGCAGTGTGTGGTTTCTGCAGACATTCTTATAGCACCTTCTCCAAAAAGATATGCTTCCTTGATTTGAGGTATTGGTGAGTTTCCCTGAAATTTTTCCAAAAGATTTTAAACCTTGGATTTTGTTTTTATTTTATCCAAAATTTAAGTTTTACTCTTTTATTTGGGATATTTTGGGGGGTTATTGTTTTTCTTTTGACAATTGATATACCTCATAACTCAGCCATGTATCCCAGGGTGATTCTGGAGTTGGTCAACACCCTCCTCAGGGAGGATTGTGTAATTATCCTAAAATCCAAGTAAAATCTTTTGGAGAAATTGCAGGAAAAGAAACTCACCAACACCATGAATCAAGAAAGCTGATCTTTAAAAAAAGAGGGTGGAGGGGCAGCTGGGTGGCTCTGTCGATTGAGAGCCAGGCTCAGAGATGGGAGATTCCAGATTCAAATCTGGCCTCAGACACTTCCTAGCTGTGTGACCCTGGGAAAGTCACTTGACCCCCATTGCCTAGCCCTTACCACTTTTCTGCCTTGGAATCAATACACATTATTGATTCCAAGACAGAAAGTAAGGGTTTAAAAAGCAAGCAAACAAACAAAAAAGAAAACAGATCTTTTTGGAAAAGGTGCTATAAGAATGTCTGCAGAAACCACACACTGCATCAAAAGATCCAGAATGAACTTTGGGATATAATGAACTGAATTGAAGGGAGTTGAACATACTTATTCTGAGTATAAACTATTATTCCAAAGGGGCTGCCCACTAATTGGGTTTTTGTCAATGCGTCTATCAATCATTTTTTTTGTTTTCTTCCTCTTTTCTTTCCCTCTTATCCCCAAATTGTCGTAACTTCCCCTTTGTAAAGTGTGATAGGTTATGTACCTTTAGTCAGAATCTTTAGCTGTATAAGCTGTTTATGTGAAATGTTTCACTGCAGAGACTATGCATGGGAGATTTCAACATGCTCATCTCCCAATAGAATCACAGGGGGGATTGTGTAGCGGGCATTTCATCCTCTTCTCCTCCTGGATTGCTGACCTGGTTCATCCCATTTTGTGTGCCAGTGCTGCATCCATGAACATGAATAAAAAAGTGTGGGCTTTATTCCCTTGGAGGCGACAGTGGAGAACCATGGCTAAGTCAACCAGTAGAGAAACACATGGTCAGAGTTAGGTTAGATTAGGCTTAAATCTCTACATATCTGCTTTTTCTTTTTCCAGTGATTATTAATAAACTTTATTGAAAATAAATTGAAAATAAATACCTGAAGATATTAATTTAAATCTAACAACAATAGGCCTTGGATGCAGATGAAGCAAAGGGCTTCCAGATGTGTGGTAGGGGAGCGTGTCAGACAACTGTTCAGAAGGAAAATCCAAAGGGAGCTTTTGCTGGCTCTGGGGGCAAGACTCTTGTTACATTAGTCAGATGTAGAACCAGGTAGCAGTTCAGGGGTAGTATCTCAGAGAGAGGAAATACACTAGGAAACATAAGAACTTGTGGCCACAGGGGAGCAGGGAACCCTGGCCACAGGACCAAGGGGGGAAAGAGTGCTTGAGGTTACTCACAGACCAGAGCTCAGGCCAGGAAAGTATTAAACATGAACTCTCCTTATATCATAACACCTTGGAAAAACTGAAAGCAGACAGATCCCCAGAGCCAGTTCTGAAAACAGCTGCATAAAGAACATGAAGCTTGGAACAGTGCTACTTTTACCACAGTTGTTGAGCCTAACTTTAACAGCTTTTTTTTAAATTAAAAGAAAAAAAAAGACAGGAAAATGAGCAAACAGCAAGAAAAAAAAATTCAACATAGAATGTTATTTTAGTAACAGGAAAAAACAAAACACAAACTTGGAAGAAGATAACAAAGTCAATACTATTGCATCCATAGCCTACAAGAAAAACATTGATTGTTCTCAAGCTCAAAAAGAATTAATGGAGGAGCTCAAGAAGAATTTTAAAAATCAAATAAGAAAGACAAGGAAAATTAGGTTAATAAATGAGAGTGATACAGGAAAATCATGAAAAAAGAATCAACAATTTGGTAAAGGAGGCATAAAAACTGAAGAAATTAATCTTAAAAAAAAACACGACAGAATAGGCCAATTAGAAAAAGAAGAACAAAAATCTAGTGAAGAGAACTTCTTAAAAATCAGAATTGGCCAAATGAAAAAAGATATTAGAAAAAGAACTTCTTCAAATATCTAAGGCAGAAATGGTCCTGTGGGAAAAGAGATACAAAAATTCACTGAGGAAAAAGAACTTTTTATAAGTAGAACTGGACAAATGGAAAAGCAGATACAAAAGCTCACTTATAGGGAGCCATGCCTCTATATGATTTTTTAGGGTCCTGAGTGGCGTGGTGGCATAGGATGGTTAAGGCAGGAGAAAGAAAATGAGAACAACTAGACTAGTGGTTAGCCCATGCTGTTCCGAATTCTGCGGGCATGGAAATTTATTATATACTGATTTCAAGCAAAAAGGAGTCACAGTTGGTAAGGGGCAATAAATCACGCATAATCCATTGAAGTCTAAAGAATACAGATGCAAAGACAAATGGTCAAATTCCAAACCCCAATTCAGCAGGGGATAATTCTGGGAGAGGAAATATCCCGTGGAGATGCTCATCAATTGAAATCTGCATTCAGACTAAAGACTCAGGTTTTAATCTGAATATGGGATCAGCATTTGTTTAGGATTTAGGCTTCTTCAATTATCAAGGAAGGAAATCATCAACTCAATAGAAGCTGGTCTGCCACTTCAAAGCTTTCCAATAAGAATTGTAAAAAAGGTGGGGTTCAAAGACTGAGTCAAAAGAGGAGCCTCAGATTTTTATCTTAGATGGCCCATTCAGTCTGCATCCTGACATGCAGTGCAGAAAATCATACACACAGTTTTACTTGCTGATGATTTTGTAATGGGATCCAGATAAAATATCTGTTACAGACTCTGTTTCTCTAAATGACTCCAAATAGCCTCTTGGAGGGATCAAGTTGATTTTGGATTAACCTACCTGCTAGTACCAGAGCCTTTTGGGGCTCAGGTGACCAGGACCAAACACAAAGACTGCCTCAGTCTGGATTGGTCACGTAGGGAATCCAGATAACAGGCCCTAAATTTGATCCTATTTCTCCAATGGCTTTAATACATCGAACGGCTTCCCACACTCACTCAAGAAAATCATGCCTTAAAAATTAGAATTGGGCAAGTAGAAGCTAATGATTCCATAAGACATCAAAAAGCAAAATGAAAAAAATGAATTTTTTTTAAATAAAGGAAAAAGAAAATGTGAACTATCACACTAGGAAAATAACTGACTTAGAAAATAAATACAGGAAAGATAATCTAAGAATTAGTGAATTAACTGAAATCCATGATCAAAAAAAAGAGCTTAGTTGTTATCTGTCAAGAAATTATTAAGGAAAACTGCCCTGATATTCCAGAGCCAGAGGGCAAAATAGATATTGAAAGAATCTACCAAAAACCTCCTGAAAGAAATCCCAAAAGGTTAACTGCTAGGAATATTATAACCAAATTCCAAAATTCTCAGGGAAAGAAGAAAATATTGCAAAAAGCCAAAAAAAATTTAAATATCTTGTAGCCATAGTCAGGATAACACAACATTTAGCAGCTTTTACATCAAAGGACTGGAGGGCCTGGACTATGCTATTTCAGAGGACAAAGGAGCTAGGACTTCAACCAAGAGTCACTTACCCAGCAAACTGAGAATAATTCTTCAGGGGGGAAATGGATATTCAATGAAATAGAAGACTTCCAAACATTCCTACTGAAAAAAAAAATTAGGTGGAAATTTTGACTCTCAAATATAAGACTCAAGAGAATCATCAAAAGGTAGACAGGAAATAGAAATCAAAACACATTTAATAAGGCTAAATTGTATATGTCCCTATTTGGGGAGATGATTCTTATAATTCCTAAGGATTTTGTCATTATTAGGACAGTTTGAAGGAATATACCTAGACAAATGGCCTGGGAATGAGTTGAATAAGATGGAAAGATATTAAAAAATTTAAGACATGAGAAAGAGGAATACATTGGGAGGAAGGAGGGAAAAAAAATAGAATGTGGTAAATTATTGCACATAAAAGAGTCATGAAAGAGTGGTCACTGTGGGGAACATGGGGGTGGTGCAGAGGAACTTTACTCTCATCAGAACTGGCTCAATGAGGGAAGAACATATACAATCAAGAAAAGAGGTTAAATTAGGGGATGTGGAGGTCAGAAACTAAATGGAGGAAAATATGATGGAGAATAATATATTCTAATCATAATGGTGCAAGATGTTTTATAAGTCTAATAAAGGTATCAATTCTCAATGCATAGAAAAGAGGTTAAATTAGGGGATGTGGAGGTCAGAAACTAAATGGAGGAAAATATGATGGAGAATAATATATTCTAATCATAATGGTGCAAGATGTTTTATAAGTCTAATAAAGGTATCAATTCTCAATGCATAGAGAAATGAGTCTAATATATAAGAATACAAGTTGTTCCCCAATTGATAAATGTTCAGAGGACAAGAACAGGCAGTTCTTAGACAAAGTAATTAAAGTTCTCTTTAGTCACACCTAAAAAAAAGCTATAAATCACTATTAATTAGAGAAATGCAAATTAAAACAACTCTGAGGTACCACTCTGTACCTATCAGATAGGCTATTATGACAGAAAAGGAAAATAACAAAATTGGAAGGAATATGGGAAAGTTGAGACATGAATGAACAGTTGGGGTAGTTGTGAATTAATTCAATCATTCAGAAGAGCAATTGGGACCTATGCCCAAAGGGCTTTTAAACAATATATATCCTTCGCCCAGCAATACCATTACTAAGTTTCTATCCAAAAGGGAGTTTTTTTTTTAATGGACCTATATATACAAAAGCATTTAAAGCAGCTCCTTTTAAGGAGGCAGAGATTTGGAAAGTGAGTGGATACCCATCAATTAAGAAATGGCTAAGGAAGATATAATATATGATTGTAATGGAATTCTATTGTGCTATAAGATATGACAAATGGGAGGAGCTCAGGAAAACCTGGAAAGACTCATACAAACGGAAGCAGAGTGAAATAAGCAGAACCAGGAGAACACTGTACACAGTGACAGGAATACTTTGTAATGCAAGACTGAATAACAGCTATTCTCAAGAATACAATGATCCAAAACTTATCTCAAAGACTCCTGTTAAAAAATGCTACCTCCTTCCAGAGCAGGGGTCGGCAACCTATGGCTCTCGAGCCATTTCTGGTTCCACTTCCTGACTGGCCAGTCCAGGTAGATCCCCAGGATGTGCCTCAGGGGGCCATTCAGCCCCCGCCCCATATTCCAGCACCTTCTGCCTCTATCCTCCTCCTTCTACAGGTGTTTATGGCTCTCAAGGCCAAAAAGGTGCTGACCATTGTTCCAGAGGAAAAAGAATTGATGGAATCTGAATCCAGACCAAAGAAAACTTTTTTTCTTAATTTTTTTTTTCTACTTGAGTTTTCTTCCACAAATGGATTAATATGGGGAAATGTTTAAATGATTGCACATGTAAAATCTATATGATTTTATTGCTTATCATCTCACCAGGGATGGGAAGGCTGGGAGGAAGGAGGAAGGAAGAGAATTCTAGACTCAATATTCTTCGAAAAATATTGGAAATGATTTGTGCATGTATTAGGGGAAAAATAAAATAAAATTTAATTTTTAAAAAGAGTACATTTCTTCAGTTCTTTGGACCAAAGTTACTCCACCTATAAAACGGGGTGGGGGGAGAGGAGGAGGGCAAAATCCCAAATCAGAGTTGAAAGAAACTTTGAAGGTCACCTAGTCAAATCTACACCTAAATAAGAATTTCTTATATAACATGCCTGGCAAATAGTTAACCTGGTAAATAAATAACCATTTCTCCTTTGATCAAAGACATCAAAACAAGGTTGGTGGGGAAACTATCACTTCAGGCAATTTATTTTATTTTATTGTTCATTATTACTGTATTATTTATTTCATTTTCTTATTTTATTGACTCTTCATGACTCTTGGACCAATTGTCACTGGGGTTTTCTTGGCAGAGATACTGAGTGGTTTGCCATTTCCTTCCCCAATTGTTTGTAGGCAGGGGTTGTGACTTCTCTAGGGTCACACAACTAGGAAATGTCTGAGGATGATTTTGAACTCTGGTCTTTCTTACGACAGGGCCAGTGCTCTATTCTCTATGCCACCTAACTGTCCCATTTTACTTTAAGGTAGCTATAAATGTTAAAAAAATTTTTGTACAGAAAACCTAAATCTCTTAGCAACTCCTTCTTTTCCTCTTAATTCCACTCTCTGAGATTAAGAGGAAAAATGTTAACTCCTCTTCCACTTGACAGTTGTCATGACCACATGACATCTCCTCTGCTCCAAACTCAGCATCGCTAAGTCCTTCAATAAATTCTTTTGTGGACTTTTAGGAGCCTTCACAGTCTTGGATGCCATTTTCTGATTATTTTCCAATTTAACGACTGGCAGTGAGGACATTGAATACAACATTCTACTCTGCCCAGAGCAGAGAACAGTGGAAATATAACCTGTATAGACTTGGACTCTATGCTTTTTTTCCCCCTCTCTCTCTCTTTTCTTCTCTTCTCCACTCTCTGCTTCTTTTCTCCTTCCTCTCTTCTCCTCTTCTCTCTCCTCTTTTTCCCCCCTTCTCTCCCTCTTAGCAAAGACAGCATTTATCCAACTCGTTAGTAAAACAGAAATCAGAAAAAGTGTACGTAAAAGAATATATATCAAAGAAAATGGAATGAGAGAGCTCTCCCAGTGGGGGTGAGGTAACTTAGCTTACTCAAGAGAGGACACTGTCTTTCTTAAAAATGTATCCTAAATGATAAGGAAAAATATCTGTACAAAAATATTGGAAGTCTGGCCCCTGACCTTAACAGTCAACTAAAAGTACCCTCTCTAAAGTTACCAGTGATCTCTTAATTGACAAATCCAATGGTCTTTTCTCAGTTCCAATGCTTCTTGATATCTCTGCAGATTTTGACAGAATTGGTCATCCTCTTTTTCCTTCATACTCTCTTCCCTCTTGGCATTTGTAACATAATACTCTTCTGATTCTTCTCTTATATTTCTGGCTGGTCTGACCACTTCTAATTTTTTTACTGGATCTTCCCCTGAATCATATCTGCAAATTGTTTGTATCTTACAACACTGTCTCAATTTCTTCCTTCTATATTAGGGAAGGTATTGGCCAGCCACCAAAGTATAGCAAATTAAATAAAACTTCATTGTAAAAATGTAAAAACTATTCTTAGTTTGTAGGGCATACAAAAAACTGGCCTCTGAGCCTATGGCTGGCTGACCCCTTCTGACCCTATACTATTTCCTTTGTTGGTCTCATGGATATCCATGCTGGTCCCATGGATTCTGTTGTCATTTCTATGTAGTCAATTCTCAGATCTACTTATCCAACCCTAACCTTTCCTCTTAACCTCAAATCTCACAATGCCTAGGCTTAGCACAGTGCATGGCACATAGTAGGCTCTTAATAATTGTTTGTTGGCTTTATTCCTAGCTTTCCTAGCTTCCATATTACACTACTGGCTTGTATTGAGCAATGGGGGCTAAATCCTTTGGATATTTTCCAAATAAACAACTGACTAATACATTCCTGTCTTGTATTTTTGAAGTTGGATTTTTTAACCCAAGTGTAAGATGTAATATTTACTCCTATTTTTAAAATTCTCATTAGACCCTGTAGAAATCATTTTGGATCCTGACCTGTTCTCCTGTGTGCTAGGTAGGTCATCTAGCTTTGCCATCTGCCAATTTTATAACCATGCCATTCTGCTTTCATCCATGTGCTTGGGGAAAAAACCAACCAAATGAACAAAACAAAAACTTAAATACCACAGGATGAAACATAGATCCTTCAGATACTAATACTAGAGGCTCCTTTCCAAACCTATATACAGCCATTAATGAACACTCTTTGGGTCTAGCCATTCAGATAGTTCCAGATGTCACTGCTCCAACTTGTCCTCAAAAAATAAAAAGGATATTTTGTCAAACATTTTGCGAAAATCTAGGCAAACTGTAGTTTTAGCATTCCCCTTATCTATCTCTTGTAGTAATGCTGTCAAAAAAGGGAAATGAGTTTAATTGGCCCAGACTGTTTTGGATGAAGCAATGTTAACTTTTTGTGATCATCACTTCCTATGCTACATGTTCACTAACCATCTCATATTAATATATTTGTTCTAGAATTTTGCTAGTTTTCAAAGTTAAGGTGACTGACATAGTTTACAAACTTGACTTTTTCCTTTTAAAAAAATTATTTTAAAAAGAACATTTGACTTTCTCTAATCTTTCTCTTGTATTTTTAATAATTTCCTTTTAAAATTTTAATAATCATTAGAAATACATTCTATTATAAAAAAAGATTGTATATGAAGCCACAAACTTGCTATAGAGAGAGCTTTTGAAAATTTTAGCAAGGAAGTGACACTATTAATTACTCTGTGTTCCCTTCCAAATTTTTATGTATCTCTCTGGGTATTTTTTCAAGCTTTAAACATTCTCTTTTCTTTATTTTAGTTTTGTATCTTTCACTTTCTACTGACAACTGATCTCTTTCCTTTCTCCACATCCTCTAGCTCTCCATTGTAGTAAATTAGTAGTCTATACTTTACCAATCCTTCAAGAGATTTCACTGATTAACTGCAAGAGACTCAAGAATCATTTAATTAAGTTTAAATTTCTTTGTTTGTTTGATACATTAAATTACCCAGTTGACTCCTTTTCCTCCCAATTAGAGAAGACATCATTGAATTGAGAATCACTTCTGCTAGTTTTTCAGTATTTTGAATTATAGTACATCTAGACCTGGGAACATGGACTTGAGATTTTTTATTATCTCCTACTACACAAAACTAGAGTTTCAAATGTCTATGAAGTATTTTTGTTCTGTCAAACTCAATTCAATGAAAACGCTCTAAGTGACAATTGCAAAAAAGACACCCTACCAGGCCCTTTTCTTTTCAGTTCAAAGATCATTGTCCTTGGCAGACAATACAGAAACTAAATACTTCACAAATATATGGCAATTTAATATTTACAAAGTAAATTATCTAATTTGATATGCTGTGAATCAAGGAAGTGATTATTGGACATGAGATCCGGGATCTCATGGCAGCTGAGTGGTGTCGTAGATTGAATGCCAGACTTCAAGTCAGGAAGTACTGTGTTCAAACTAAAAGTTCAGTCTCAGACTAGCTTTGTGACCCTGGACAAGTCACATAGTCTGCCTCAGTTTCCTCATCTGTAAAATCTAGGTAATAATATAATAAAAAGACTTTCCTCCCAAAATTGTTATGAAGATAAAATGGGATATGTATAAAGCACTGTGCAAACCTTAAAGTGCTATATGAATACAGCTATCTTTTCCACATCAAGACTTTATCCATCATAGTTTCAATATAATGCAGGTGGACATAAGAAATTAAATGGGAATTTTGGAAGGGTTTTTGGAAGCTGCAGATGACACCAAAAAAGTTTAGAAATTCAGAAATGCATAGAATATAAGTATAGTATTATAAAATATGAATGTATTTTATCCCTTAATGCCATATATACACACAATTACTTTTTTCAGTTTAAAATGAGAAAAACATTAAAGTTTGCAAAAAGAACATGAAAGCAAGCAGATGACACACAAAACCTAGAAATGTAGAGATATCTTTAAAAGTTTATTAATTCATAAATGTATATTAGGTGCTGTAAATACCCCATAAAAGAAAAAGAAAAAATTCATACTTCTCTGGTATGAAGGGAGTGCCAAAAAATTTTCCATGAATTTTCCTGATCAGTAGGCACTGTCTTTTTTCTTTCTCTGCTTCCCTTTTGCCTTCTTCCTGAGCTCACTTAAAGAAGTAATGAAAGCAGAGTGGGCAGGGGGAGGCGGGGAGTCCCTATGATATAAAAGGAATACCTGTACTATCTTTCTATCATCATCATTATTATTATATTGGTTCTGCTACTTACTAATTATTAGAATTTAATGCAGTTTCTTTATGTCTGTTAGAGAGGGGTTGGGAAAAAGGAGTTGGTCCCCTCCACTAGGTCATCCGGTTCCCAGGCCAAGTCTACCTACTGCCTCTCCTAAAGAATTATAACACTGTAAAATCGTGTTAATTTAATATTCACTAGTATTCCACCAAGATGCTGGATTGGCCAACTGTTTTAAACATTGAGACATGTTGGTGCATACCTAGTTATAAAAACCAAACTAATTCAATAAAATTACCTCAAATTGCACTTCATTAACTAAGGAGGTAATTACTTACTTCATTAAGTAAGCTCAGCAAGGAGGCAAAAAACAGGGAAAGAAAAAATGCAGTGTCTACTGAAGCTGGGAGACTTATCCAGCTAAGGACAGTTATAAAGAAAGAAATCATCTACCAATTCTCTGCTTTGATTGAACAAAGCTATGTCTTGTATGAATGTCAGCCTTTGTTTTTTTAAATACTTCTTGTTCATTTCAAATTGGTGAGATCTCATTCCTCTAAGTTTACCCCTGAAAGCCCATCACCAAATGCTGGGAACTTTTATACATAAACATAAATGCAGCAGATCCAAAAAAACATGAAAAAGTAGATCTTCGGTGTTTTATCTTTCCCTTCAGAACTCCATACTGAAAAATAATCTAAAAACAAATTAAGAATTTCAGTGCATTAAACCGCAGTCTTGTCACCAATTTCTTAAGCTCAAAGAAGTAAAGCTCTATTTATGGTCAAAGGAGACAATCACAGAATCATACAAGTTGAGAATAGGAAAGATCCTCAGTGGTTATAGACTCTAAACCAAAGACAAAGGCTGTTCAGCTTCTGTTTGAAGACTTTCAAGGAGGAACTCACTACTTCTGGAATGTTCTAATGGTTAGGAAGTTTTGTCCTGACAGCAAGCCCAAATTGACCTCTTTGCAACTTCCCCACATTGTTTCTGGTTCTGCCTTTTGGGGTCAAGTGGAACAAACCTATTCCCTCTACCACAAAACAGCCTGCAAATACTTGCAGACAGCTATCATGCCCCTCTTGAGTCTTTTCCTAGTTCCTCTAACTAATCCTCATAGGAAGGAACCAAATTCTTCACCATCCAGGTGACTTTCCTCTTGAAACTCCCAAGCTTATCAGTGTCCTTAAACTGTGGTGTAGAGAAATGTACATAGTCTTCCAAATAACATCTGATGAGGACAGAATAGGTTGTTATTGCTGCCTCTCCATTCCTCAAAGCAATGCCCTTCCTAAAGGAGCCCAATATTCTATTAGCCTTTTTAGCTATTACACCACACTGCAACTTACTGAGTTTCCAGTCACTAAGAAACCCAAGATCTTTCTTCAGAATAACTGCTGTCTAACTATGCCTCCCCCCACTTAGATTTGGTAAGTTGATGCCAACCTGGGGTTGGATTGATTGGTAATGGGCTATTGATTAGCTTTGATTAATGATTAGGATCTGACTACATAACTGAATTTCCTTCCCAAGGGCCATGATAGAATGACCACTTAGGAAGGTACTTGTTATTAAACACTGTTTATCTATAGATTTGGAAAGGATAACAATATACAGGATTGGAAACCCTATTGCTCTATTGACTATTAAACTAATTGATAATCAGGACTGGAGGCTGCTAGGCTGGTGGAGGCTTGAGTTCTTCACCCTCTCTCTATCTCTGACCAGACCTGGCCATTTATCCCTCTTGAATTTCCTATTACTAAAGTCAGTAGAATGTTCTTGATAGTCAAGACACTTTGAGATCTCAACTCTCTTATTTTACATGTTAGCAGTCCAGGTTATCCTTCCCAGGTTAGTGTCATCTGCACATAAGATAAGCGTAACATCTATGTCTTTGTCCAAGTTGTTGATCAAAATGTTAAACTGAATATCATAGCTTACAAAAAAGACATTGCCAACTTCCATTCCTTGAAGAACACTCCTATTGGAAAAAGAAAAGCAAAAACAAAACCTTTGTAATAAACATGCATAGTCAAGTAAAACAAAGTCTCACATTGGCCAATTCCAAAAGACATGTTTCCTCCTGCACCAAAAGTACCATTATCTCCCTTTCAAGAATCATGGTTAGTCACTCTATTGACCAGAATTCTTAAGTCTTTCAAATTACTTGTTTTCATAGTATTGTTTTTACATAAATAATTCTCTCAGTTCTGCCCACTTCACTCTATATCCTAAGTTACACTACAATCATCCTTTTTATCATTTTATGGCAGAATAATATTCCATTATACTCATATACCACATATAATTTTTTCAGCAATTCCCTAATTGATATGTACCTCTTTAGCTTATACTTCTTTGCCACTACAAAAAAATTTACTATAAATATTTTATATGTATAGGACCTTTTCCTATTTCTTTAATCTCTTTAGGATATAGTGGCTTTTCTGTGTTCGAAAATATGCATCATATAGTAACTTGGGGCAACACAGTTCCAAATTCCTTTGCAGAATGGCTATACCAATTCAAATCTTTTTACCATGAGTGAATTAATATACAAATTTTTCTGCAGTCCTTCCAACATTTATCATTTTTCTCTTTTGGTCAGCTTTTCTAATTTGATGGCCATAAAGTAAGATCTAGGAATTGATTTAATTTTAATTTCTCTAATTATTAGTGATTTGGAGCATTTTAAAATATGGCTCTTGATCCTCTAGGCCCCTTATCCAGAGGAAAAAACAAGTGTCAGCTCAATACAATAGGAGACATTTTCATTACAGGAGATACAGGCCATCTTGGAAATGTAACTAAGATTCAAGACCAGAACAGTTTGGTTCCACTAAGAATCTTTCCCTTGCCTATAATTATTTATCAGCCACTGGTTACACACAAAGGTCCAACTAAAAGCTGGGGATGAATCCCACCACTCCTATCTCTAAAACTAGAATGAAGTGGGATGATTCCCTCCAACTGCAAAGCATTTCCCCCTACATATTGCCATTATCAATAAACTCGAAAGATTAACCAAGGAGCCCAATTTTCCCCAATATATTTCTAAACTGATTTAAATTTATAAAACAATCTGAACTGAATCAAATTTATAAGATCAAGAGCCATTCCCCAGTAGATATATGATCAAAGGTCATGAATAGGCAATTTTCAAAGAAAGAAATCCAAACTTATATAAACATGACAATAATGCTTCAGATTGCTGGCAATTAGAAAATTAAAATTAAAGTTCTGAAGTTTGATCTCCTTCCCATCAGATTTGCAAAATGACAAGTAGGAAACGCAGGAATACAGGCATAATATTACAATTTTGGAAGAGCCGTGAATAGAAAGCAATTTGGAATTATTCCTCAAAGGTAAGCAGACATGGAATAACCTTTGACTCAGTAATACCACTAGGCTCCTATGGGAGAAAGAGGGTGATCTAGGAATAAGTTAGCCAAAAGAAAAGGAAAGAAATTAAAATTTTCAAACATAATCTTTGAGGCATGTTTTTTTTTCCCAATGCATAAAGTAGACCAGAGGAAATACTAGAAAGAATCAGGGACAAACAGGATAAACTTTGAAAATTACATGTTGATTTGATTACATATTTAAAAAGAAAGGCAAGATGTTAAAAAATAGAGATTTACAGTTTCATGTACAATCTTTATTTTCTATTCTATTTGGATTTTTAAATGCAGAAAAAAAATTTAAACCTCATTGGGTATATTTGGATAAGGATATTAAAATTATCCAGGGCTCTTTTTAAAGCACTTAGCACAGTGCTTGGCACATAAAGTGCTATTATAAATGTTTATTCCCTTAGCTCTTTCCTACTCTTCCCTCAGGGAAACCAAGCATTTTCTGGTATCAGCATACTTCATGAGATGTAAAGGAACCAAAAATAATTAGTAGATCTAGCTTTTAGTGATAAGAAAGAACAAAACGTAATTTGCTTTTCAACCAACAATTGGTTCATTTTGCTTTTATTTCAGAAATGTTTGTGTATAGTGTTGGAGTCAGAAAGTCTTAAGTTTAAATCTTGTCTGACATTTACTAGCTATGTGATCTTTGGCAAATCATTTAACCTCTGCCTCAGTTTCCTCATCTTTAAAATGGTGATAATAGTAGCACATCTTTTACCTGAGAATCAAATGAGATAAACTATATAAAGCACCTTGTAAATCTTGAAGTGTTATATAAATACTAGTTCTTATTATTATTAAATTGGAAAGCCAACGAAGGTATTTGTAATTTACTTTGTTTTTCAGTCATGTCAGACTCTTCTTGACTCTCCTTGGGGTTTTCTTGGCAAAGATACTGGAGTAGTTTGTCATTTCCTTCTTCAGCAAAGGAGACAGGACTATCAGTAATTCAGTTTCATTCTCTTATTTTTTAAAATTACCTAACTTGGAAGAGTAAGGAACTTGTTTTACTGGAGAGATAGGGGACCTCGAAATATCATTTAGTCAATTCCCAATCCAACCTCTCATTTGAAATAAGATGAACTTATATTATTCCTGATCAGATGAAAATCTTTCCTATCTCCATTAATCTATAAAGTCCTCCTAAAATTTTTTTCTGCTTCTTTAACTTTCCTGACAGCCACAAGTAATACCATATTTTCCTCATTAAGGAGAAAGTTATTTTGTAAATTTTGGAGGCTATGACATTTATTATTTTTTTATTGAAGTCTTGTTTTTATTTCACTATCCTTTGGGGTATATCCCTCACCATCCCTTGTCCCTTGAGGTATATTCCTTGTAACAAAAAAATTAAAAAGGATAGGATCAACTAGGTGGCACAGTGAACAGCATCCAACCTGGAGTCAGCAAGATCTAAGTTCAGACTTTTCTTGCTATATGATCCTAGGCAACTCACTTAACCCTTAATTGTATTTGCCTCAGTTTTCTCATCTGTAAAATAAGCTAGATAAGGAAAGGACAAACCACTCCAATCTTTTTGCCATTAAGACCCCAAATGGGGTCATGAAGAGTTGGACAAGACTGAAACAATTAATAAAAATATTGGATTAGTTGCCAAGCAATCCAATTTTTCATATGAATTTTGCTATTTACTAGCTGTTTGTCTTTGAGAAAGTCACTTTATCTTTCTAGATCTTAGTTTCCACATCTATAAAACAGAGAGGCTAGAACAAATGAGTTCTAAGGTCTCTTCTAGGTCTAACATTTTATGAAAAGAAAAAGGGAGGAAAGAAGGAAAAACTGCATCTCAGAGCATTTCATTGCTCTAGGACCTGACTAAGAATGAGAAGAGCCAGGATTGACTTTGACATTATCTAACATCTAACTTCGTACCTCTCCTATTATAACTTGCTGTCCTGCTAAATTATATTATAACCTATAGTCACAATTTAATAATGATATCAAGATATTTAATAAAGGGTTCCCATTTTTGTTTATTAAGGGAGCATACTGTATTCATTTACATAGGAACTCAACATGCATCAGAATGTATCAATGAGAAGGAAAGAAAGGCAAAGCACTGATAGCCAACTCACCTAAATCCTAGGATATTTTTCCCCTTCTTCTTCAAAGCAGTTTGATGCAAAGGGAAGATCTAGCAAAAACCAAAATTACCCATCTCGAGTTACCTGCCTGCAGTGGGATGGAATGAGCTTGTTTCTATGGTGTTTATGTTAACAAAGGGCTTGGCACTCTCAGAAAAAGGCACTAATTTCCCCTTCATTCAGACATAAGACTTTTTTTTCAAGAAGAGATTTGAATAGGAGATTAACATGAAAACTCTGGGCTTCCCTTTGCTTTTAGAATCTAGAAAGCTTTCAGTGGATTTGATAACAGCTCTTTTCATTTTGCAGAGGGCACCTTTTGTGGGAATTTTATGAATGCATAGCTAAAAAGGTAGTGAGGTACTGCTCTGTTCATAATGAGTCAGAAAGTAGATGAAACTCATGTATTCAAAAAGGTACAGGTCAGTAGCTTTGAAAATTTTTTGGAAAAACCATGAAGTCACTTGCATCAATTCTATCTTTCTCCACCTCTTTTCCTCTTTTTTTTAGTATTCAAAAAAGAAAGGTGGAAGAAATTACTCAGCCATCTGAGCCTTGGTCTGCCACTGCCCCTGGCAACTTTTTTTAATCTTGTCCTTAGTTCTCATCTCAATTGACTAAAGAACAATGATTTACCTTGAGTTACACAGCAATCAGAGACAGAGTTCCTAGGATCCAAGGGTTTAAGCATTTCTATTTTATTTCAATAATCCCCTGCAAGTTTGAGCCAAATACTGTTTGGTTTGCTGGCCTTAGATAGAACATGTATTTCTGTGAAACAAATTGAAGGAAAGAGATTATTTACATATAACAGGAATGCATTCTTTATGCTTAGTGTTTCTTTTCTTTAAATTTCAGGTTTGGGGATTTAAATACCTCAAGAAGGAAGGACTAGGTGGCTGCTAAAGCTTCAGTTAAAGGCCAGAATCATTTCCAAGGAGTTGGCAGTAAATTGAGCCCAAGAGTCCAACAATACATACCTACCACACCCCCATGGAATGATGAGATACAGTAGGACTTGATGATGGAATAATGTTTACAGCTTGAAAACAAACAAAATAAACATATTATATTTTTATTCACAGGAACTATTGACCTTTGTTTCTTCCATTTCATAGCTAGGAAACTTGAGACATAAGATCAAAGATTTGCCCAAACTAGTGAAGAAAATCCCATGGTGTAAGGAAGAACCAACTGATTGAAATTCCTGTTTTAGAGTCATAAAATCATGACCATGTACATTTGTTTGTTTTTAAACCAGTCACTTAAAGGATTTAAATTTCCCACTTGGCTAAACTTTTTTTGATCTCTCTCTCTCTCTCTCTCTCTCTCTCTCTCTCTCTCTCTCTCTCTCTCTC
>NC_058133.1:82090611-82109050 GCF_016433145.1 Gracilinanus agilis | reverse complement strand
AGAGAGAGAGAGAGAGAGAGAAGGGTTTGGAGGGAAAGATGATGAGTTCAGTTTTAGACATTTAAAGTTGAAGATATCTATGGGGCATAGTTCAAGAAGTCCAATAGACAGTTAGAGCTTCAAGACTAGAGGTCAGGTGAAAGATCAGGGTTGGATTAATAAATCTGAGAATTATTTATTTAGAGGTGCTGATTAAATTCTTGGGAATTAAAGAGATTACCAAGAGAAATGGTTTAGAGAGAAAAGAACAGAGGGCCCAGCACTAAACCTTGGGAGACAATTAATAGACATGACCTGGAGGATGATAGATCAAGTACGCATCACTGTCCATATGGAAGTAATAAATCTTAATTGGTCAAGTCACTTATTCTCTCAATGTTCTAAAAAACTCTCTACGATTATAAGTTGCAAGAAAGATGATGACCTGCCTTCATAAAGGGAGTTTCCTCATTTGGAAGTTCTCTATCCTGAGAAATATCAAGTCTGGTCTAAGTTCCTATCCCTGTATCAAACCCACAAGCTTAATTTCCAAACCTCTCGTGTCAAAATAAATTCACCATAATAATACATCAATGACTTTCAACACTTTCAATTATGTTTCTGAAAAAACAATATGAGTTCTTTTAACAGCATCATCAGTAACTTTCCATCTAGTTAGAGTTGGTAAGGGGGTGGGGGAGATAGGGAGTTGGAGGAGGAGGTGGGGGCCTATGAAAAGGATTGGGAGGACAAATGGGAACAAAAAGGGTTGGGAAGAGAATCATAGTTTCTCACATACATGAAAGAAATTACCCCCAGGGATTTCTAAGATTTTACAACCTTTTTTTGTTGTTGTTGTATACCAGCTTTCTAGTGAAAACAGCCGGTGTTAAGCACAAATGAGCCCACTGTATTTATGAATAACTGGCATTCTTATCCTGGAGATGAGCCAAATACCCTGGGACCAAATTCCTGTTTACTTTGTAGTAAATGTGGGAGACATGCAGCCTGCCAGTGGCTGTTAAAGGAGTAAAAATCCTGTAAGAATCTTTCACGAGGAGGAAATCACAGAGAAAATTAATTTGTTAACTTCAAGGACAAAGATTAAACATTGTGCACTGATGCTCAAACAGGCAGCTTTGTCTAAAAAGAAGAGAATCTGGGTATTTGCTTATTTTGCATTCTTTTAAAGAGTTTGGTGCCATTAAGTCTTTTTTTAACCACTCTCTTATCTTCATGATACATTTTAAAATTGAGAAGGAAAGAAGAAAGAGAGGGAAGGAGAGAGAGGGAGGCAGAGTAAGGGGAAAGAGTTAGATTAGTCTTTTTTTCTATCTAGCACATGTAGAAATTGTTTTGTTTTTTTCTTCAGTTCTCATCTGGCCTGTCTAGTACAATGTAAACCCAAGTCAAGGTTACTGGCAACACAGGGATAACACACACCACCTCCCTTTCCCCCTTATTTATGAAGCAGTGATAAGAAAAATTCTTTGAATCATAGACTCTTAGACCTGGAAGAGACCAGACTGGTCTCTTTTGTCCACTCCATTTGTCCTCCCAATCCTTTTCACAGGTCTCCACCCCTTCCTCCCTCTCCCATCCACCAACTACTAGGTAGAAAGTTACTGATGATGCTGTTAAAAGAACTCATATTGTTTTTTCAGAAACATAATTGAAAGTGTTGAAAGTCATTGATGTATTATTATGGTGAATTTATTTTGACACGAGAGGTTTGGAAATTAAGCCTGTGGGTTAGATACAGGCATAAGAGGTTGGACTGGACTTGAGATTTCTCAGGAAAGGGAACTCCCAAATGAGGAAACTCCCTCTTCTAAGACAGAGTAGGTGAACTAGTCTAACTCCTTTCTTTTTCAGATGAAGTAAGTGGTGCTTAGAGAGAAAGAGTTATTTTCCCAAGGTCACGTAGTGAGCTGGTAGACAAATCTAGATGTAGAACCCAGGTCTCCTGGCTTTCACTCCAGGGTTCTTTCCATTACAGAACATTAACTCTATGAAATACATACTTCAGAGAACACTAGACGTAGGGCATTAATTCAGATTCTAGACCTAAGATGGTCCAAGAAATATTAAATTATGAAGGAAAGATGAGAAATTTCATCACCATCACCATTATAATCACCATTATCATCTAAAATGCCTCGAATTTACTTATATTCTTATTTCCTTGTATGTGTCAATGTTGCTAAATTCAATCTACTAATATCATGTCATTTGCAAACAGAAGAATATATCATCAGCTCTGTTTCATTTCTAATTGGAATCATGGAACACGAACTGTCTCAGAAGAATCTAAATTATTGGTGATATAACTGGCAAGAGACCTTGTGCTTTACAGATAGCTATGCCATTTAGAAGCACCTGAAGAGGGACCACCAGCATTCTCTCTAGAGGATTTATGGGGTAACATGAACAATAATGATGGAACTGTAAGAGGTATAAATGGATTGCAAAATGCACTGGTGAAGAGAATAACCACATTGTTCAAACGAGATAATATCTGTATAGTGCCTCCTATATAGTAGTTGTTTAGTTAATATTTATTTCCTTCTCCTGTCTCCCCACTGATGAGAAAATGGATCCATCTAAGTATTGAAGAATGCCCCCTGCAATGAAATTGTAAGCATCTAGAAAGCATCCACTTTTATATTTCTTTTATATGATTTTCAGCACCTTTTAATACAATGCTTATTCTGCATCCATATAATAAGAACTTAATAAATACTTGTTGAAAGAACACTAACAGTATTTATGTCTGCCAGTACTATCAGTTGTTCCTTTCTGATTCCTGCATCAATATCCAGGAGGAAATAATAGTTACTTAAAGATAAAAGTTCATCAAAATGCTTAGGATCAGCATCCAACTAAAAGACAAGATAGCTTTTCCAGTTCACAGTTTCCCCAAACCAATTTTTAAAAATCTTCTCTTAACCAAATACGGAGTGCCATCTGACTGCAAAAAGGAAGTGACTAGCCTGAAGTAACATCTAAGACAATTTCATTATAGTCGGCTTTGGTCAGATCACATTTATGACATTGTGTTCAGTTCGCAAAACCATTATTTTATTTTACTTATTGAAAACATTTGCCTTCTGTCTTAAAAAACTAAGTATTACTTCCAAGGCAGAAGAGTGGTAAAGGCTAGGCAATTGGGGTTAAGTGACTTGCACAGGCTCACACAGTTAGTAAGCATCTGAGATCATATTTGAACCCAGGACCTCTCAACTCCAGTTGCTCCAGAACCATTATTTTAGAAAGAAAATGGATAAACTGGACCATTTTGAGTGGAGGAAGTTGAGAATATAAAGGAGACAAAAAAAACCATGTTATAAAAGGTTCATTGAAGGACTTCAAGGTACTTACTTTATAAAAGGAAAGACTAAGGGGAAATAAGAGAACTGTCCTAAATTTCTGTAAGGGCTATCATGTAGACAAGGGATTAGATCCATTCTGTGTGACTTTATGGAACAACTCGGAGCAACTGTGCAAGTTGTAGAAATTCAGACCTTAGCTCCATATAAGGAAACACTTCTGTGGCTTCTGGACTCAGGAGGTGGAGCAGGGGTGGTGGGGGTGTGGGGTGGTCATTGTCCTAATTCTAACATTCATTGGCAAGTAAAATCCCCAGAGAATAGCCAGATATAGACTCTGGGGGTTCCTTCTCCAACTTCTATACTCACTGGCCAATCTGATCCTTAGATATCATTATCCTCTCTGAGATGTAGAGACATCCCTGGATGGTGGAAGTCATTCTTTCTAACACTATTGGCTTAAACCCTCATCCCAATGTATTCTTTCCAATATCAATCACTAGCTATTAGTACTTCATTATCACTTATCAATTATTCACAATATTAACTGAAAAGATATAGTAAAACCAAAGTACAAAAACATCCCTCCCTAAGCAAAATTTTCATTCTCCCATATACCACCTTAGTCCCTAAGGAAATGGGCTCAAACATAAAGTATCTGCTACAAAGCATTAGACCTATCAGCTTAGTGTACACAGGGCAGCATGGCCAGTGGATGAAGTGCCTTCCTTGGGTTGCATAAAATGGCATCCACAGGTCCTCCTGTGGATTTGTTGCTGTCCTGGGACAAATAGGAACTATGCTAGCTTTCCACGGGGCTCTGTGTCCAGTAGACTGTAGTGCAGAAAGTTCCTGAGTCTTTTCAGCAACTCACAGAGCCCTTTATAAACAGTCTTAGCAAGAGATTCAGAGCAATTCTTGCTTTGCTCACTAGTGAGAAAAAAAAAAAGGTTCAATTTTCCCCTGTAAGATTCTTTTGTTTGCATGCTCAAATCTGGCTCAGCAACCAATCCACAAGGGCTCTCTTTGCTACCTAATAAGCACATTAGAAATAAGATATTATGCCGTTCATGCTCTGAAGTGCCCATAAAGGAGGGCTACTCCCTTGTTCATTTTTAACAATTAGAGCTATCCAAAAAATACAATGTGCTACTTCAAACAAGGGTTCCCATCAGTGAAGGTCTTTTGGATAAAGGTTAAATGAACATAATGGTACTCAATTTAACTTTTAAAATATTTATTAAGTGTTTATCCATGTGCAAGGCCCTGTGGATACAAAGATTTTTTTAAAAAGGCAACTTTTTCTATTCTTTATTTCTGGACTTTCAATTCCCAATTCCAGCTGTATGACTCCATAAAGGATAACTTCTTTTGTTTATTTATTTACTTATGTATTTGTTTGTTTATTTATTTGCTTGTGTGTTCATTCATTCATTCCTCTATTTATTTGTTTGTTTATATAGCCCTTACCTTCCATCTTAAAGTCAATACTGTGTATTGGTTCCAAGGCAGAGGAGTGGTAAAGACCAGGCAATGGGGTTGAATGACTTGCCCAGGGCCACCCAGCTAGAAAGTGTCTGAGGACACATTTGAATCCAGGACTTTTGTCTCTCAATCCACTATTTATTTTTCAAACCCAGTCTTAGTATCAATTCTTTTTTTTTAACCCTTAACTTCTGTCTTAGAATCAATACTAAGTATGGGCTCCAAGACAGAAGACCAGAAAGGGCCAGGCAATTGGTGTTAAGTGAGTCACAGCTAGGAAGTGTTTGGAGCAAGATTTGAACAAGGACCTCCTGTCTCTAGACCTGCTTCTCCACACACTGGGTCACCTAGATGTCCCTTACTATCAATTCTAAAACAGCAGAGTGGTAAGAGGTAGGCCATGGGGGTGAAATGATTTTCCCAAGGTCAGAGAGCTAGAAGTGTCTGTGGTCATATTTGAAGCCTGGTCCTCCTGACTCCAAGCCTGGAGCTCTATCCATTGTGCTGTCTAGCTACCCCGGATCTGTTCTTTTATTAAAAAAAAGAAGAGCAAAGCTGACCCACCAAAAAGGACTACCACCAGAATCCCTATCTGATGCAGAACACAATCTAACTCTAGTTCCATGTAAGTCAAGAAAATAACTCAGAGTAAGAAAAAAAGACAACAAAGGCCATGAGTTTACTTAGGTTTTGGCATAGTTAAGCAAAGAACACATATCCCAGCTCCATTTGCTGATTCTACATGCAAGTAGCTCATAGTTCATCTTCTAGAAATTAAGGATGCTTGTCCTTTAAAAAATTCAGGGTATAGGGGGCAGCTGGGTAGCTCAGTGGATTGAGAGCCATGCCTAGAGACGGGAGGTCCTAGGTTCAAATCTGCCCTCACACACTTCCCAGCTGTGTGACCCTGGGCAAGTCACTTGACCCCCATTACCCACCCTTACCACTCTTCCACCTATAAGTCAATACACAGAAGTTAAGGGTTTAAAATTAAAAAAAAATTTTTTTTAATTCAGGGTATATATTATGGATATGCCCATGTTTTAATGTAGAGCACCTATTTTATATAAATAATATGTATTTTTATGATATATGTTTTCCCTCTGCTATGATTAAGATGAAAAAGAAAAAGAAAAACAAATTATATTAATCATAGAAAGGTTTTAAGTAAGAAATTCATTTCTGCAGTCATTCTTATGTTTCATGTTTATGTAAGTTTAAAAAATAAAAAGTGATCACTTGGTATAAATGGGAAGACTGAGTCTAGATATTGAGCACAGAAATAAAAAAAAAGGTAGGGGGAGTCAATGACAAGAAAAAGAAAGAAAAAAAGAAAAGGAAGCAATTAGTTACATGAAAATGTAAGCTGCTCAAACGCAGGACTGCTTTTGCCTTTCTTCTGGTCCCTTAGCATAAATATTTGGCACAGAATAAAAACACTTAAATACTTGTTGACCGACTAAAGGACAGTTAAGCTGCTACAAGGGAAGAGTAAGATGGGCAATTGACTTAAAGCAATTGGGAAGGGGGCTGAGTGACATAAAAGCAAAGGATATACAGTTCAGGATGACTATTATTAGACCAGAAGAAATCAGATGTATGTTCTGAACAGAGAGCAAGATTTAAAAGGAAAACATGAGCAGGGCAGGAGGATGCAGCTGGATGACTCAGTGTTACAGAGATGGGAGGTCCTGGGTTCAAATCTGATCTCACACACTTTGAAGCTCTGTGACCCTGGGCAAGTCATTTAACCCCAATTGCCTAAACCTTACCATTCTTTTGCCTTGGAATCAATACTTAGTATCAATTCTAAGATAGAAGGTAAGGGTTTTTTTTTTCAACCCTTACTTTCCATCTTGGAGTCAATACTGTGTATTGGCTCCAAGGCAGAAGAATGGTAAGGGTAGGCAATGGGGGTCAAGTGACTTGCTCAGGGTCACACAGCTAGGAAGTGTCTGAGGCCAGATTTGAACCTAGGACCTCCCATCTCTAGGCCTGGCTCTCAATCCACTGAGTTACCCAGCTGTCCCCCCTTTTATTAAAGGGCAAACCTAGAAGATTTCTTCTTTCTCTTAAAGAAAAAAAAAACTAGTGATTAGCAATTGCTACAGAAGGGAGAGAAAAAAAATTTTGATTCTTCAAGCATGCGAAATTTTATTGATATAGAAATGACCACAACCATCTGCAAGAGATTGCAACCCCTCCAAGAGTCAGGAAATGGTCTTCTTCTAGAGCTACCATGGCTAAAAAATTCATAACCATGAGGCTGAACAGGTTTTAATCTGCTTTGAATTAAGCAAGGATGGAACTCTGAGACAAGAGATATAGAATCATCACTGACATCATAATAAGCTAGAACTAGAGACTGGACCTATGATTTCAATGATAAAGGGAAGTAACATTTACATAAGTGCTTTAAGGTTAGATGTTCTTTTCTAATAACAATAATGCAAATTATCATCCCATTTGACAGACAAGAAAAATGGATCTCAGAGAAGTTAAGCAAGCTTCACCATACATATTCCTACAATCAGTGTCAGAGCCAGAATTTGATATATCACTAAGATCTGTTTAAAAATTTATTGTAATCCACCAATACAGCATGATGGATACAAATATAAACTGAATGAATCCTTGCTTGGGTGAAATCAAATGCAGAAGTGGAAATGATATCTTAATTATACATTTGGTATTGAGAAATGACTTAAGGTCAAAGTGCCAATGGAGAGCAAAGAGGGAAGATGCCACTCACTGAAAGATGTCAAGCAATGACATTCAACACAGGGTAGCAGAAAGAGCTTGAGGCAAAGAAATAGAAGTTTGGAGGCTATAAAGGATGACCACAGAGTTGATACTTAGGGTAAGTAAGAAGATGGTCAAGAACATCAACTTCAAAAATTCAAGTGGTTCAAACAAGTGAGCCTGGCTCACATCCAGGGGAACTAGGGATTTATGTATTGAAAGAACTGCTGGATATAATTATTGAGTCCCTTCAGTGATGCTTGAAAGGTCATAGAGAATAATAGATTGTTCCACCAATTCAAAGAAGAACAAATGTGATAGCATTTTCTCAAAGAAAAAAGAATAAAGTCTGTGTACTTAGAGGCCAGTAAACTTGACTTGGATAGCTGGCAGAATTCTAGAAATTATTATTTAAATGATAATTAGTGAAAATCTAGGAAAAGAATAAATGACCAGAAAGAACCAGCTTGGTTTCATCAAGAAAGGCCAAGTTAACCCTAATTTTTTTTTGTACAGGGTTACTAAAATGGAATAACAGAGGAATCCCATAGTTATGCTTTCTCTAGATTTTAGAAAAGTGTTTCATAAGGGCTCTTATGAATGAAATGATGATGAGGATTAAGTAAAAGAACAATTAATTTAAGTACAGTCTAAACTGGTTGAATGACTGGGCTAAAAGATAAGCCATTAATGTTTTGATATCGTCATGGAAAGGAAATCTCCAGTGGATTGCCCTAGAGATCAGAACTTTTCTCGATGCTGTTGAACAATTTCATCCATGGCTTGCATAGAGTCACACATAGAAAATTCGTCAAAGGCTGACAAACTGGATGGCCAAGTCAGGATCCCCAAAAGTCTTAAGAAGTTAGAAGATTGGGGTGAATCTACTGGAGAAAAATGGTTTTGTAGCAGTGTGTCAAAAAATATGTAGGAATTATACAAGTTAACAGTATGTTGTGGGCAGCCTCAAAAGCTAATGGGCTTTATTAAGATGAGATCTTTCAGGAACAAAAAGCTGATAGTCCCACCGTGTGCTTCCCTGGTCAGATCACCTCTAGAATGTTAAGTTCTATTCTGAGCCTACTTTTGAGAGGATGTTGAGAAGTTGGAGAGCACTGGAATTAGAGTTTGCAACTCTAGGGGAAAAGTAACCAAGATAAGGAAGAACTTCTAAGTCTATACCATGTGAACATTGATTGAAGGAACTATGATTTTACTTATTTTGGAAAATTAATTTTGAAGAGCTAAATATGGAGAATCAGGTGACTTGATAGTTGTGTTGAAGTGTTTGAAGGGCTGTTGGATAGCAGATGGATTAGAGGGAGTACTAACCCACTGGATAGAACCCTGGACCTAGAGTGAGGAAGACCTAAATTTGAACCTAGCCTCACACCTTTACTAGCTGTGTGACCTTGGGGAAGTCACTTAATCTCTGTTTGATTCATTTTTCCTTAACAATAAAAATGGGATAATAATAGTATCTACCTTCCAGGGTTTTATGACCATCAAATAAGGTAATATTTGTAAAGCACTTAGCACAGTAGGTGCTAAACAAATGCTTATTCTTGTCCCTCCCCTCTCTTTGTCCCTAAAGGCAAAACCAGGAAGGATGAATGGAAACAGAAATGAGATTCATTTTAGTCTTGAACTCCCAGTTAGAGCTATTCAAAAGTGGAATGGGCTGCCTTAGAAGATTATCACTTCCCCTTCATTGGGTCTTCAAGCCAAGACTGGATGAACACTTATTAAGTCAACTATAGAATGGAGTCTTTTTTGGACAAGAGTTAGACTACATGGCCCTATCTAACACTAAAAGTTCTGCTCTTCTATAATTCTGTGAAAGCTATGCTCCACTCTAAAGAAGCCTCCTCTTATCTTTCAAAATAACCTATTGCATTTTGGGATGGCCCCAATTGTTAGGAAGTTTTCCTTATTTCAAGCCAAAATGTACTGTTACAAGAGAATGGCTCTAAAACTCATTGCTTTAAAGCTGGCATTGTTAGAGAACTTTTGGAAATACCATGGAAACAATTGCTCCTAAAAACTAGCGTTTAAACCAAAATACTGAGGTACCTGGAATTCTTAATAGAGAGACCATATTTTCCTCAGACTTCTGTGTTTCATTTTGAAATTCAAAGGGAAAGAAATATATCATCTTCTGAGAAAGAATTGATTACCTATCCATTTTTGGAATGATCTGTTGACAATGAATTATTTATTTATTTAACCCTTACCTTCTGTCTTAGAATTTATGCTGTGTAAGTTTCAAGGCAGAAAAATAGCAAGCAATTAGGGTTAAATGATTTGCTAGCAGTCACCCAGCTAGGAAGTACTTGAGTCCAAATTTGAACCCAGGACCTCCTGCCTCTAGGTCTGGCTCTCTATCGACTGAGCCACGTAGCTGTCTCAAAAAGCATTTATTACATGCCAGTAACTAGGTTAGGCACTGGAGCTACAAAGGCAAAATAAAATAGCACTTTCCCTTAAGGAACTTATATTCCACATGAAAGACAAAATTTTTTGGTATTTGGTAGGTGTAAGAAGATAAGCACTACTGGCTGGAGGTATCTAGAAAAGCTACAAATTAAATGTGATATGAACTATAGAGGCAGGTAGGTGGTACAGTGGATAGATCACTGAACTTGGTATAAGGAATACATGAACTCAAATCCAACCTCATACATTTATGAGCTGTGTGATTCTGTGCAGGTCACTTTAACTTCTGTTTGCCTCAGTTTCTCCATCTGTAAAATGGGGATAACAATAATTCCTACCCCTGAGACTTTTTGTGAGACTCAAGTGTAATATTTTCCAAGCCCTTTGCACACCTTAGAGAGTTATATAAATGCTGGCATTACTGCCATCATTATTATTTAATATTGAGTTTGAAGGAGATAAGGCATTCTATTTTTTTTAATCCTTGCCTTCTGTTTTAGAATTGATTTGATATATTGATTCCAAGACAGAAAAACAATAAGAACTAAGCAATGGGGGTTAAGTGACTTATCCAGGACCACACAGCTATTGTTTGAGGCTAGATTAGAACCCAGTACCTCCGATTTTTAGGTTTGGCTAGCTATCCACTGAGAGATGAGACATTCTAAAAGGCAGAAGTGAAGTTGAAATGCATTCCAGTCATGACAGATATATTAATATGGTGTCATCAAGGATATTGGGAATGTAGGGCTAGAGTAGAGAGAATAGTTATGTTTATAAACTTAGAGTGAGTGCCTGGATATTTACCATTTTCTCCTCATTTTCTCATTAAAGTAAAGGGAAATTGTATACACACCCCCTGGTATGAACATGACAATGGATGGTTGTTCTTCATTCCTGGGACACTCATTCATTCATTCATTCATTCATTATCTCTCTCTCTCTCTCTGTCTCTCTCTGTGTCTCTCTCTGTCTCTATCTGTCTCTGTCTGTCTGTCTCTCTCTCTCTCTCTCCCACCCTTATGTCTATCTCCTGGTTTTACCCTTGCTTCCTTCGAGGCTCAGTTAAAGTCCTGCTTTCTGCAAGAAGCCTTTCTTGCTCACCATTGTTAGTCTTTGTGCCTTCCTTCTGAGACTATCCTCAATTTATCCTGTATATATCTTGTTTGTACAAAGTTGTTTACATGTTATCTCCCCCATTAGATTATGATACCCTTGAGAGCAGGGATTATTTTTGGCCTTTTTTTATATCTTTAGTACTTAGAATAGTCCCTGGCACCTATTGACACTTAAGAAATGCTAATTGATTGATTGATTTAGATAGAACTGGCTGCTCAGAGAAACTGAAGAAGGCAGAAAAGAGAAAGTAGCTTCAGGGTAGGGGCAGCAAGGAGAGAACAGGAGAGTCTCATTATGCTCCCATTTTACACTGGGGAAATGTCTTCAAAAGATCAGAGGATTATAGAGATGCACAATTGAACTGAGAAACTAGAGAATAAAAGACAGATAGACAGACAGAGACTTTGAAACACAGATAGAGAGACAGAAAGAACCACAAAATCAAAGAATTTGACAGAAGCCATCTATGCCAACCAATGCAGGAAAGGAATCCTGACTATAACACAGCAGGTAAAGTAGTCATCCAGCCTCTGCTTGAAGATTTCTCTACCTGTACATTATTCCATTCCAGAAGCATAAGTGCTGGAGACACAAAGAAAGGCAGGAGAAGCAAAAACACAGTACCTATTCTCAAGAAGCTCACCTTTTAATGGGGGAGACAACCAGCAAAAGAACTATATACATACAGAAAGCAGCCAATTTCACTTTCAAATAGCCCTAATTCCAAGACTAAATTTGTCTCTTTTTAACTTGTACCCATTGATCTTTGATCTGCTTGGTGGGGCCAAACAGAGAAAATCTCATTTCTCTTCCAGGTGATTTCTTTTAAGTAAAGAGAGCTACTCTATCTTCCTTGACCTTTATATAATATGTTCCCTAAATCCTTCATTATGTGATTGCTGTCCTCTGTGTCCTCTAACTTATCAGTGATCAGAATGGAACCAGACAAACTCCAGATAAGGGCTGAGGGTATTTTGCTTGCTGACTCATTTTGAGCTCATAGTCTATTCGACACCCCCAGATCTTTTTTTTTTTTCAGAATGACTGATTTCTCTCCAAGACTCCTCATCTTCCACTTAAGAAGCACCCTTCAAGAAAGAACAGATCAAGACAGACCTTCGTCAGAGGTGCCTTCATCCTCACGAGTGTTAGCAAATCCATTCTGATTTCCATATTGGCTATTTCATAGCTCTACCCAGAAAACAAAAACAAACAAACAAAAAAAAAGACTGGATTCGTCTCATTGTTATTGTCAACCTAGAACTGGATGAAACAGGGAAAGTGGAGCAGAATATATCTGTGTTGTAAAGATTAAATTCTGACCCTAATTCTCTTTCTCACAATAATCAGAACATTCCACAAGAAAAAAGGGTGTTCAATGAAAACATATGTTGCAATGAAATTGCAATGAAAGCAAATGACAACTAGCAAGTATGGCCCTGAAGAAGACATATGGGGAGCAGTACCCTCAACTCCTTTGCAGAGGTGGGACATTTCCAGACTCTTTTTTAAATGAATTGATCAGTTTTGCTAAATGTTTTTCTCTTTCCATTTTCCTTTACAAATATTTTTATATATAGGATGGCTCTCTAAGAGAGGGAGGAATAATAGGGGAAATTTAGGTGATGTAAAAACAAAAACTATCAACAAAAATTCATTTAAAAAAAGAAAACATTGTTTAAGGTAAAAGATTTTGCTACATGTATGCAAAGAGGATTCCTAACATAGGTCTCACAAATCTTTTTAAAGCAGGGCTATGTGCTTCTTGACAGACAATATTTACAGTCCTTTATATTCCTAAAGCATGAGCAAGGATAACAACACAAACAAAAATCCCCAATAAATAGCATGATGTCACCAAATATACTTGTGCCTTTATAGAACTTGTTGAATATGAGAATCTGGTGCTCTTAAGAGCTATTTAAAAAAAGAAACAAACCCTGGATCCCCAGAGCCCCCACCAAACCACAGACACAAACTACCCACCCTTAATCTTAGAATGAGAAACAGAGATAGTTCAACTCTCAGACCAAACAAAGGGAGTTTTTCAAATCCTAGGGGCGCCAGAGAAAAATCATGTTCCAAAGATATCAAGCTTAATCTAGGAGCTGAGTCAGGAGGAATACAAAGACAAGGTTTTTGTTTGGGGGGGATTTTTTTTTAAAGAAAGACAGAGACAAAGAGAAAGATGCAGAGTGTGTGTGTGTGTGAGAGAGAGAGAGAGAGAGAGAGAGAGAGAGAGAGAGAGAGACAGAGACAGAGACAGAGACAGAGACAGAGACAGAGACAGAGANTCTATTTCCCTTTCTCAGAAAAATTAGAATCTCCTGATTTAGCTTGAGCAGGAACATATGTTATTTTTTCCTTTTGTGAAGAAAAGCAATAGGGGGAGAAACAGACAGAGACAGAGAGAGAAAGAGAGAGAGACAGAGACAGAGACAGACAGAGACAGAGAGAGAAAGAGAGAGAGACAGAGACAGAGACACAGAGAGACAGAGACAGAGAAAGACAGAGAGAGAGAGAGAGACAGAGAGAGAGAGACAGAGAGACAGAGAAAGACAGACAGAGAGAGAGAGAGAGAGAGAGAGAGAGAGAGACAGAGAGAGAGAGAAATGAAGGAAAGAAGGAAAGAAAAAATAAAAATAGGTAGAATCTTCAAAAACATTAAAAAAGTTGGAGATTTGTTGTTGTGTGCAATTCTGGTAGGGACTTAGTGTTTGAATTGGGTATCTTTGACTCAAGGATTTCAAGGTCAACCAAAAAGATCCCAGATATAGGGAGTTCTAGATAAGAGATCAGGTGAAGGTATCAGGCAAGAGAAGGGGAAACCTCTAGCACCTAGACAGCTTCTTAGAGAAATACTACGTCCCCAAACCCTCAAGTTTTCTATCATAAATTGCAATCCCTATTTTAAGAGCATTTGTTTTCATTGAATTTTACCAAGTTTGGCTAGAGTAAAATTGAAAAAGGAATGGATTACCAAGAGGCTTAGGAACTGAAAGATCTATTAACTTTGACATTACCAAGTTTGGAATCTTTGGTCATTCATCTAACATGTTAGGGCTAGATTATAGGACCTATACCTGGAAGTATTATTTCTAATTTCTCAAGTGAAGAAATTAATTAGTGGCAGGACAATTAATGGAATCCAAATTTCTTGACTCCTGGTTAAAAACTCTTTCTAGTGTATTGATCTACTTCATTTGAAAAGTAGCAATTTTATTGCTACTTATCTTCCTAATTACCAGCATCATTGTGAAGATCAAATAAGGAAAGCTATGTGAAAGTGCTTGGAAAAGTATAAAACCATAAGTAAAAGTCACATGTCAAATTGAGTTCATTGAAATACATAACAATGAAGAAGCGATTAGTCTATCCAAATACAAAACAGTAAGTAGATTAAAAAATAATAATAATATCCAAACTCTGTGTATGTGTATTATAAAGAATACTGGGGACTTCCTGGTTAAGGTGGCAGCAGAGTAAAAAGCAGCTGCTTAACCTCTCCTAACCAAAACATATAGGACTCCTCAAGAAGACATAAAAACAAATTCAGAGGAGCGAAGGGACCCCACAACAGGGCACAGCATTGGAGGTACGTGGAATCAGGGCATTTCCATGGTATAAAGGGGTGAAACAGCTCTCACTAAAATGTGAGCAGAGCAACCCCCTCCCCCACCCCACACCACCTACAGTGCCAAAGCCAGCGCACAAGAGTTAGAGCAATTTTGGGGCACCCATTAAGTCCTTCGCAGCTCCCTGGGGTCACCAGGGCCTGCTCCTAAGATCAGCAAGACTTAAGACCCCAAAAGGCTAAAGAAGGC
Organism: Gracilinanus agilis; assembly: GCF_016433145.1. Lineage (NCBI taxonomy): Eukaryota > Metazoa > Chordata > Mammalia > Didelphimorphia > Didelphidae > Gracilinanus > Gracilinanus agilis. The sequence continues at coordinate 82,094,136 of NC_058133.1, read as the reverse complement.
ACGGACTTTGAACACAGACCCTGAGCTCAGGCACAAGTGTGGGCTCAGATGCAAGCGCGGACCTTGAGTGAGGACCCAGTGCAGAGGGGTGCATGACTGTGGAATCAGTGCCCTGAGACTGTTAAAGGACCCTTGGGCAGAGGAACAAGCAAGGGGACCACCAGGAGGCTTGACCCCGAGAACAACTAGACCTGAGACCTCAGGAGCCTAAAGAGCGCAGACAGACCCTGAGTGTGAAGATAAACCTGAGAGTGCGCAGGGCTAACAATGGCAAGCCAGAGACAAGAACCCCCAAAAAGAAAGATCATCAAAAAGAAATCTGTAACACTCGACCACTATTACACAGATAAAATCCAGTCAACAGAGCAAACAGCAGAGAACAAACAAGTAATCATATACAGACCTTCCTAAAATAATGAAAACTGGCCACAAGCTATTGAAGAGTTCAAAACTGAGATGATGAGAAAGATGGAAAAGATTTGGTGAGAGAAGTGGGAAATAAAAGGAAATTAACAGGTTAGAAGACAGAAACTCCCAATTGGAGATTCATAAAGGAGAAAGTGACAGATCTCAAGAAGGATATAGATAGAAAAACCATACTAGTGGGAGATCTAAATATTCCTCTTTCAGATCTAGATAAATCAAACCAAAAAATAAATAAGAAAGAGATAAGAGAGATGAATGAAGTCCTAGAAAAATTAGATTTAATAGATATGTGGAGAAAAATAAATAGGGACAAAAAGGAATACACCTTCTTTTGAAATGCACATGGTACATTCACAAAGATTTACCATGTAATAGGACATAGAAACATTGCAAACAAATGCAAAAGAACAGAAATAATAAATGTAACCTTCTCAGATCATAATGCAATAAAAATAATAATTAGTAAGGGCACCTTGACAGGCAAATCAAAAACCAATTGGAAATTAAACAATATGATTCTCCAAAACCAAATTGTCAAAGAAGAAATCATAGAAACAATCAACAATTTCATTGAAGAGAATGACAATGATGAGACATCCTACCAAATTCTGTGGGATGCAGCCAAGGCAGTACTCAGGGGGAAATTTATATCCTTGAGTGCATATATTAACAAATTAGGGAGGGCAGAGATTAATGAATTGGGCATGCAACTTAAAAAATTAGAAAGCAAGCAAATTAAAAATCCCCAGATGAAAACTAAATTAGAAATACTAAAAATCAATGGAGAAATTAATAAAATCGAAAGTAAAAAAACTATTGATTTAATAAATATTACTGGAAGCTGGTATTTTGAAAAAAACAGATAAAATAGACAAAGTACTGGTCAATCTAATAAAAAAAAAGGAAAAAAAGAAAACCAATTGACAGTATCAAAGATGAAAAGGGAGACCTCACCTCTAATGAAGGGGAAATTAAGGCAATCATTAAAAACGATTTTGCCCAATTATATGGCAATAAATATAGCAATCTTAGAGATATGGATGAATATTTACAAAAATACAAATTGCCTAGATTAGCAGCAGAAGAAATGGAATACCTAAATAATGCCATATCAGAAAAGGAAATTGAACAAGCCATCAAAGAACTCCCTAAGAAAAAATTGCCAGGGCCTGATGGATTCACAAGTGAATTCTATCAGACATTCAAAGAGCAACTAATCCCAATACTATACAAATTATATGATATAATAAACAAATAAGGTGTTCTACCAAATTCCTTTTATGACACAAATGTGGTACTGATTCCAAAACCAGGTAGATCAAAAACAGAGAAAGAAAACTATAGACCAATCTCCCTAATGAACATAGATGCAAAAATCTTAAATAGAATATTAGTAAAGAGACTCCAGCAAGTGATCAAGAGGATCATCCACTATGATCAGGTGGGATTTATGCCAGGAATGCAAGGATGGTTCAACATTAGGAAAACCATCCACATAATTGACCATATCAACAATCTAACAAACAAAAATCACATCATTATCTCAATAGATGTTGAAAAAGCCTTTGACAAAATACAGCACCCATTCCTGTTGAAAACCCTGGAAAGTATAAGAATAGAAGGACCTTTCCTAAAAATAATAAACAGTATATACCTAAAACCATCAACAAGCATCATATGCAATGGGGATAAATTAGAAGCCTTCCCAATAAGATCAGGAGTGAAACAAGGATGCCCATTATCACCTCTATTATTCAACATAGTACTAGAAACACTAGCAGTAACAATTAGAGAAGAAAAAGAAATTGAAGGTATCAAAGTAGGCAAGGAGACTAAGCTATCACTCTTTGCAGATGATATGATGGTATACTTAAAAAATCCTAGAGAATCAAATAAGAAGCTTGTAAAAATAATCAACAACTTTAGCAAAGTTGCAGGATACAAAATAAATGCACATAAATCATCAGCATTTCTATACATTTCCAACACATTAGAGCAGCAAGAGGTAGAAAGAGAAACACCATTTAAAATCACCCTAGACAATATAAAATACTTAGGAATCTATCTACCAAAACAAACACAGGAATTATAAGAAAACAACTACAAAACACTTAACAAACATTTAAAACTAGATCTAAACAATTGGAAAAACATGGATTGCTCATGGGTAGGACGAGCTAACATAATAAAAATGCCTATAATACCCAAATTAATTTACCTATTTAGTGCCATACCTATGAAACTACCAAAAAACTTTTTTACTGAATTAGGAAAAACTATAACAAAGTTCATTTGGAATAACAAAAGATCAAGAATATCAGGGGAAATAATGAAAAAAAATGAGAAGGAAGGTGGCCTAGCAGTACCAGATATTAAATTGTACTATAAAGCAGCAGTCATCAAAACGGTATGGTACTGGCTAAGAGACAGAAGGGAGAATCAGTGGAATAAACTTGGGGTAAGTGACATCAGCAAGAAAGTGTATGATAAACCCAAAGAGCCCAACTTTGGGGACAAAAATCCATTATTTGACAAAAACTGCTGGAAAATTTGGAAAACAATATGGGAGAGATTAGGTTTAGATCATCATCTCACACCCTACACCAAGATAAATTCAGAATAGGTGAATGACTTGAATATAAAGAGGGAAATTATAAATAACTTAAGTGAACATGTCAGATCTCTGGGAAAGGAAAGATTTTAAAACCAAGCAAGAGTTAGAGAAAATTACAAAATGCAAAATAAATGATTTTGATTATATCAAAGTAAAAAGCTTTTGTACAAACAAAAACAATGTAGCCAAAATAAGAAGGGAAACAACAAACTGGGAAAAATCTTTATAACAAAAAACTCTGCAAGGGGTCTAATTACTCAAATATACAAGGAGTTAAACCAATTGTATAAAAAATCAAACCATTCCCCAATTGATAAATGGGCAAGAGACATGAATAGGCAATTTTCAGGTAAAGAAATCAAAAGTATCAATAAGCACATGAGAAAGTGTTCTAAATCTCTAATAATTAGAGAAATGCAAATCAAAACAACTCTGAGGTATCACCTCACACCTAGCAGATTGGCTAAAATGAAAGAAGGGGAGAG
>NC_058133.1:82069115-82081504 GCF_016433145.1 Gracilinanus agilis | reverse complement strand
TCTCTCTTTCTCTCTCTGTCTGTCTGTCTGTCTGTCTCTCTCTCTCTCTCTCTCTCTCTCTCTCTCTCTCTCTCTCTCTCTCTCTCTCTCTTTCCTAACACCATCGCTAATTCTCTTGATGTTTTCATGCTGTGAAATTGAGGGTTGAAGTGATACCAGTGGTACTCACATGGTTATCAAAGACTGATGCATTGGTTTATAGCAAGGCAAATAGTTAGATGATATTTAACAGACAACTAGTGAGAGGAACACATTGGAATGAGGTTGTTAGCCAGTAAAATTTGAAGAACCTTACAATCCACAAAGGTATATCCAAAACCCTGAAAGGAGCGATATGTTCTGGAAACTGAAACTTCCAGTTGCTTTAGGGATGGATGGATGTGTCCAAAACCTATGTGCTCATCACACAAAGATGGCCCTTTTACCTACTTCCTTATGACATGGTTCTAAAAGTACTAGTGATAGAGATAAGAGAAAGAAATTAAGAACATAAACAGAGGCAAAAAGGAGTCCAAATTTTCTGTATTCAGGGACTTGTCAAGTGAAGTCAGGTCCAAGAAGTATTCATTAAATGCTTCCTATGTACCAGGAATTCTGAAAAGTACTGTGTATACAAGAAAAGGCAAAAACAGCCCTTGCCCTTAAGAAGCTCAAATTCTAATGATTCAAAATAAATTGGAGATAATCTCAGAGGGAAGGAACTTAAGGGAAATTGGAGAAAGGGCTCTACCAGAAAATGAGATTTATGTTGAGACTTGTAGGAATCCAGGGAGCCAGGAGGTAAGGATAGAGCATCTTCCAAGTATGAGGGATAGCTAGTAACAAAGCATGAAGTTAGAAGTTGGGGAGAAGGAAGTGAGAAGAAAGCCAATATCTCTATATGATACAGTTTATGAAAGGATATAAAGTATAAGGAGACCAGAAAGGTAAGAAGGAATGAGAATATGAAGGCTTTTCTGAAAGCCAAATAGGAGATTTTTATGTTTGATCTTGGAGATAATAGGAAGCCACTAGAATTTAAAGGGCAGAGGAAGGAACTGGTCAGACCTGTGCTTTGTGAAAATCACAATGGCCACCAAATGGAAGATATGTTGGAATGGCAGGTAGACAATGGGCAGGCTATGTGGGAAGTGATGATAATAGGTGGCTCCACACTGTCTCCAGGACAAACTATAGTCTTCAGCTTATCACTTAAACACCTTCATAGTCTGGTTGCCATTTACCAGGTTTGTTGCTCAAGGCAGTGTAGAACAGAGGTAAGAAGAACTGTTTTGTAGTCAGAGACCTTGATACTTACTACATATGTCACCTTGGGCAAATCACTGAACCTCCATGAACCTCAGATAAGTCATTTGGAAAATGAGAAGGTTGGGTTAAACTACCTTTTAAGAATCTTCCTTCTTAGATCTTCATCATAGAATTTGGACTTCTGTTGAAAATACTGAAACCTAAATTAAACCAACATGGCACATGGCTTTGGAAGATCCCAGAGAACCTGAAAACCAAACTAACCTCCTCCAATTAAGCAGAAATTGGCTGTGGGTTTTGAATCAATTCATAAATATTATTAGTACTCACCTAACTTGAATATTCTGCATAATTTTCATTAAATAGGTTTACATTTTGGGGGGGTTACGGTCAAACCTTTCCCTGAATAATCTAGAGTTGGTTTAATTACATTCTTCACATGCTTGGCAAAATATGTACCTCATTATTCAAATACCAGAATCACTGGGTAAAACTTTATAACCTTTTCCCCTAAAGGTCTGGCTGTATTCGACGTTTTATTTCCCAGATGCAGGATGTGGAAATAATGATCTTTTAAAGTCATTTCCACTTTTATGATTACCAAAGACACCTGAGACTAGCAGTGTGCTGGTAAATGTTTATAACCAGCTCTCCAAAACAAAATGTACACATGACATAATCTCAAATCTAATTTGTATTAATATAGTCTACATCACTTCCTTCAATCTAGACAACCAACAAATCATGCCATGATTTGGAATGTTTGCTCATTTCAAATGTAAATGCTCAGGCTGAAAATTTAACAATCAGTTCTTACAAGCTGGTTTGAGCTGACTCTAACACACCCTTGCCTGAAACATAATACTTAACATGCAAGTGTTTAATAAAACTTGTTGAATTAAGTTTTAAAACTGCAGTCTGACAGAAAAAGAATAAAATGACCTAGAAAATCTCCAAATTGGACTGGGGACTTTAAGGCATGGAAAGCTAATATCAGAAGGAAAGGTCTCCTTTGCTAAGTGGTATTTAAATAAATTGGGGAGAATATAACAGATCAGTTGAAAAGTTGCGTCCATACTCTGTTTGATACTGTGCAAAGTGCTGGATATTACAAAGAAGGAAAAATTGAGTCTCTGACTTCCAGGAGTTCACGTTCTAACGGGGGAAGCAAATAATTTGGTACTTACATGGTACGTAGATGGGAGGTCGTCTCAACGAGGAAGTCACTAGTAGGAGGGGGGGGGGCTGAAAAAGGTCTTTTGTAGAAGGTAAGTCTTGAAGGAAGTCACAGAAACTAATTGGTGAGGATGAGGAACATTCCAGGCATGGGGATCAGACAAGCCAGCTTCAGGACAACCTTGGATGAGGGAGAGCAAAGAGTCAAGGATAAGACTGATGTTGTGCATCCAGGGAAATAGGAAGATGGCGAGAGCCTTGACAATAATAGGAAAGTTGAGAAAATGGAAGATTTTGGAGGGGTGGAGAGCAACATATTCACATGTTGAATATGAGGTGTTTACTGGACAACCAGTTGAAGATGTCTGAGAGCTGATGATGTGTATAACTTTAGGAAATATGTTATGACTTATGAAAACAATGTGAAGACAATTTTGAACTGAAAACATTAAATGTACATACTGGGTACTCCATTTAGTTTGACTGAACGTAACTAGCTTGCTTATAAAGTTCTGAGGATTTTTAAAAGCTCTAGGAAAAAAAATTCCCAAAGACATCTTTTGTAATTCCACCCATTTTAAGACTTCAGACATTTCCTATTCCCACTCAATTGTAATTCAGTGGCAGTTTCTGGTAAGGGCAATAGGACCTTACTATATGTGAGCTGAATACAAGGGATTAGTCATCACAGGCTACAGAGCTGGAAACCCAAAACACATCAAACAGACCTCATCAGTACTTACTGCCTGTCTGAAGGCTTGAATAATCAAAGGGTTGAAACTGAAGAAAAATGACTGTGGAGCAAGAGAAAGTAAAAATTCTTTGGCAAGAAAGAGGGCCAAAATTGTGTTTGCCTTCTCGTTACCTATTGCTTATCATTCTTATTTTAATGTATTTTTTAAAATTCAAGATATTGCCAATTTCTTTGTGAACCATATTCTGATAAGTGATTAATTTTTTCCTCCACTGAGAATAAAATTTATATAGCTATCAATGTATCTACCTACTATATGACTTCTCTGACTAATGCTGAGTGTAAAGAATTTGTGGTTGATTAAGAATGCTTAGAAATTCTTATTTCAAAATTCCATTTTTTAAATTTGAAATGCATACTCCCTCCACCAATGTAGATTGCAACCCATCATGCCTAAGTAGACTGATTTTTCCACAAGTTTCTGGGGTCAAAAAAATTTATTACCAGATGATCAACTCTCTGGTGTTTCTCCCAACCTTACAAGACTTTGATGACAGTCAGTTAGGTTGCATGGTGGATAGAATGGTGGCCTGAAGACCTGATTTTTTAATCTTGCCTCTGAATCTCACTATTGTGTGTCCTTGTCCCAAATCACTTAATTTCTCTCAGCCTCAGGCTCCTTTGCTACAAATTTTAAAAAGTTATAAAATTTTACAAAAATGTTTTTTATTCTATAAAAATAAAAAATATAGATATAGACATTCTTTTCCAAATCTTAAAGTGCTATATAAATACTAGCTATCATTATTATGATATTCCATTGCCAGGTTAAGACTCAAAGTCTTCAGATTAAAAACAGACAGATTCTGCTAGAATTCCTACTCCATTGGCATAGCCTTTAAGATTCCAAGATCATGACCATGCCACAATAAGACCTCAGAATATGACTTAGGGAGTCATTCAAATTTCATTCTAGTAAATTCTACCAACTTTCATACCACAATTTTCCAAATGAATATGAAAACTAACTCTGAATAACTTAGAATTCTGAAATAAGCTTATCTTCCTATGACTAATTCCCAGGGATCATATCCCAACATGTGAAAGTTTCCAGTAGCTTCCAAACACAGCTGACTTAGCTGATGTGATTTCCAGAGCACCCCAAACTCTGGTTTCTTTTAAAATATCTCCACCTAGACAGCTACCATGTACAGTCAGTTCTGCTATAACACTTGTTTTGAAAATATAAATTTGATCCAATGGGATTGAAAGATTAGGAAACAATTCAAGTATAATGCAAATTTCACATTTCCTTATGTGCTATTTTGTCAGTGAGGAATAGAAAACTGCCCCTATTTGAACAAAGCTAAAAAGGCTTACATATACTCTCCTCACATACCAACCAGCGAACCTCAGTTCAACTCATGTTTTCTTGTAAGGCTGGATAACACTGCACAATGTATTTTCCTGTAAGACTGGATAACTACTATACAATAACTCACAAGCTGCACCCATTTCCATACTCATTTCCACAAGCCAGCTTCAGTTCTTTGTTGAAGGAAATACCCTATTTCTTATATAAATAACCCAGGTTTGGGCATGCCTTGTTTGCCTAACATGGGCGTCCCTGCATCCTCTAAGACATAAGTGGGGTACCCTTCTTTGACTGGCTACCCGAGTCTTTAAAACTGGCCAAACAAGTTATTCACTCTATCCCTTTCCATCATCTTTTCAACTGTGCTCCAGCATTCCAAGAATGAAGCCAATGAACAGAGGAAGGGATTTGGCCATCCCATTCCTCCACTTCTTATATCTTGGCTCTGACAAATGGGCTGGAGGCATTTGTTCTTGCTTTGGGTTATTTATGCTCAGTTTCAAATGCCAGAGGTGATCCTCATGGACTGTGAGTTTGAGCCGTGATGATCTTGGAGTCAGAATTGCAAACAGGTCTGATATAGAAGTCCTGAGAAGCCAGAGAACCTGGTACCCAAGCCTGAGCGGAGTTTAGACTTGGACCTGGGACTTTTTATCTACAGGAACCTAATCACCATCTCTGAATCAATCAATCATTAGACATTTATAAGCACCTGCTTTGTGCCAGGCACTGTGCTGTGCTAAGTGCCAGAGATACAAGAAAGGGCAAAAGACAGCCCCTTTCCTCCAGGAGCTCAAAGTTTCATGGGGGAGACAACATGAAAACAAATATATTCAAAGCAAGCTACATACAAAATAATAAAGAAATAATTAAAGGAAGGAAAGCCCTGGAATTAAAAGGAGTTAGGGGAAGCTTCCTATGGAAGGTAGAATTTTAGTTGACACTTAAAGGAAGCCAGGGAGATCAATAGTTGGAAGGGAGAAGGGAGAACATTCGAGGCATGGGGGACAGCCAGAGAAAATGCCTAAAGGGGAGAAATTGGGTGTCTTGTTCCTGGAACAACCAGAAAGCCATGTTGAAGAGTAAGGTAAAAGAAGACCAGACAGGTAGGAGGAGACTAGGTTACAAAGGGCTTTGCATGCCAAACAGCATTTTGTCTTTGCTCCTGGAGGTGATAGGGAGCCACTGGAGTTTCCTGAGGAGGGGAGTGAAATGATCACACCAGAATTTTAGGAAAATCACTTTAGTGGCTAAATGGAGAATGGACTGGACGGTGGGGAGAGATATGAGGCAGGCAGACTCACCAGCAGGCTACTGCAAAAGTCCAGGCTTGAAATGATGAGGACCTGCACCAGAGTCCAGAGGAGAGAATTTACATAGGCTCTGTAGACTGATGAGGGCTGGTCCAATCCTACCTCCCTACTTCACCTTCCACTCTGCTGGAGTTGTGGTCCACTGAGGACAGCCTCTCCACTGCACTGACTTGATTTTTGTCAGCATTGGGCCTGTAGGAACTGAGGTGCAACCTGAGTGTGGGCACTGTCATGATTTTCTTCATTATTTAACATGTATAAAACTGTACTACCACTCTTTTAGGTTCCTATCTTTTTTTACCTAGTGTGCCACAGACAAAAATTTTGAGTGTTGTGCCCCAATCCCACTCTTCCCTATAAACCTTGTGATTTTTTATTGGGATATTTTATACAGTGGAGAGGTAGGGGAAGAACTCATGTCATGCTAGGGCAGAACTGACTCTATCTGAAATTTCTACTTTTAGCATAACAAGATAAGGCATTTCCCCCCATAGAACCAGAGGGTTCAAGATCATCTAATCTGAACTTGTACAGATTGGGAAACTGGGGCATTAGGAAATGACTTACTGAAGATAATCCTAATAGCATTGGTATGATGTCTTTGTAGAGAACAAACAATGGCAATGATAAACCATGAGTCCAGAGAATCAAAGAAGTATACCACCCACCTCTTGACAGATGTAAGATACAGAATGAAATATATATTTTTGACTGTGGAAAATGTGGACATTGATTTTCCTTAATTATGCATATTCATCATGAGGGTTTCTTTTTCTCTTTTTTGGCTAGATATAGAGTCAGGAGACAGTAATTAAGTCAAGACACTTAATTACTTGTGTGACCCTGGGCAAGTCACATAGTATCTTCAATCTCAGTTTCTCCTTTTATAAATTAGAGATAATAATAGCAATAATAGCAATTCTATCCCAGAGTTCTTGTGAGAATAAAATAATATTTTAAAGGACTAAGTAAATCTTAAAGCACTATATAAATTTTAGTTATTATGGGAGAAAGGAAGTTGACAGAGAGAAAATTAATTTAATTGAAAAATAATAAAAATAACATTTTTATAAGGGTGATTTTGTGTCAAAGGATAGCTCTGAATCAATACACTTTCCTGAAAGTAACTCAAACTACCATCTCTAATTACAAAACCTACTGATGCATTGTAGGTGCTTAATAAATGTGTATTGATTGATTGATTTACTGATTTCAGTGTCTTTCTAAGTTGTATGTACTCATCAACCCACTCAGTGGAATATCCATCCAAATATCTTTCAAAGATGACCTAAGAGAGCCATGATCACAGAAGAACTAGAAAAGAATTTCACAAAAATAAGGACTATTTTAAATGGTTTCTTTGTTTTGTGGGTGGTCATGGCCAAACAATTCATCACATAGTGGCTAATCTACTGTTAGTCTTACCATGTTTAGATATCCTGAGACAACAGACTGAGATGTTTTTGTGCCTAAACACAAAGCCTTTCTAGCTCCATAGGTTTTGAGAGAAGTTACGAATCTGTGGGAATCCAGGGTCATTTCATGCAAACATGAGATATCAGAGGAAGATTTTTGAAGGGAAAATGTCTGGATCAAATTTATTCCATCCAGTCACAGTGTCTTACTGCAGTAAGGAAACCAAGCTGAAATCAGCAATATCCTTTAAAAGAGCACCAACCATATTCCTGTGCTGAGGTAGTCTTATGCAAATATTTTAAAACTGGGCCAGAGCTGGTCCTCCTTGTTCATAGTTTGTAGTCAGAACCATCAGACAGTTATTTCAAAATTTATTATATTTCAAGAAAGGGGCAATGAGGTGGTTCAATGGATAGAGACCCAGGTTTGGAAACAGGAGGTCCTAAGTTCAAATCTGGCCTCAGACACTTCCTAGCTGGGTGACCCTGGGCAAGTCACTTAACCCTAATTGCCTAGTCCTTATCACTCTTTTGTCTTATGATTGTCCTTCCTGCCTCATCTCTCTCTACTCCAATCCTTCTTCCATTTGTTAAATCAATCTTCCTAAAGCTCAGGTCTAATCATATTATCTGACTACTCAATGGATCTCTATTTCCTCCAGGCTCTATTTCCTCCTCCTTTTGGCTTTTAAAGCCCTTCAGAGCTTGTCCCCTTCCTACCTTTCCAGTCTTCTTATAACCTCTACTGATCCTCCTCTCACGTACTCTGGGATCCAATAACCTTGGCTGCCATCTTTGCTGTTTCTCCAACTAAACACTCCATCTCCAACCATGGGCATTTTCACTTGCTGTCTCCCAGGTGTGGAATGCTCTTCCACATCATCTCAACTTCTTGGCTTCCCACAATTATCAGCTCAAATTCTCCCTTAGGTGAGGGACCTTTCCCAATTCCCCTCAATCCTCATTCCTTCTTTTTGAGGTTATCTCCAGTTTATGACCTCTACCCAGATGCCCAAGGCTAGTGCCTTCCTCTCATTTACCTGCTATTTATTATGGGTATCCATATCTGTTTGAATATTGTCTCCCTCACTAGAATGTGTGTTCCTTGAGGACAGAGATCCTGGTTTTGTTTTCCTTTGTATTCCTATGACTTAGCAACATATTGGGGCAAAATGAACACTCATTCAATATTTCTCAACTGATCAGTTGAGAAATATGTTTATGAGGGATCTGGCGCTCCTGGGCACTTCCCTAGTCTACCCATTTCCCTAAGTGTGTCCAAAGGGAAGTATTTTATATTGGGTCACCCTACTGAAATATCCAAAGACTTGAACACTGAGTAAAGCCGATGCTTCTGTTACAAATTAACTGACAGGCAGTCCTTGAAAACACTGAGATATCATCTATCTTTTTGAGTGGATCTGTTTCAAAGGTCATGGGACCCTGACAGCAGTACCAACTTGGAGACCACCCTTGATAAAGAGGAAGGATCTGATAGAGACATATATCAGGCTTATCAGACAGCTTCAGGAACCATAAAAAGTCATTACTTACCTTGGGCTCTATCAGGAAGGCTCCATACAGGTAAGAGATCAGAATCTTGGAGCTGAAAGAGATCTTGATGCCTTCTAGTCCAATGCATACCTAAACCAGAATCCCCTTTGCTACAAAGTGGTTCTACAATCTGTCCTTGAAAGTATTTGACAGTAGCTATCCTATAGCTACCAAAGTTTTCTCTTCCCCAGTTCATTCAATCAGTTGTCGAATGGCATGTATCATCTCCAGATACTATGGACACTATAATAATAGTTTGCATTTATTTAGCATTTTAAGATTTGCAAAATGCCTTGGGAATTTTAACTTCTTTGTCCTCATGACATCTGTGGGAGGTTGGTGTTATTATAGTCTCATTTTACATATGAGAAAAATGAACCTAAGAAAGGTTAAGTGACTTGCCAGTATTATACAGCTAGTAAATATCTGAGGTTGGATTTGAACTCAGGTTTTCCCAAATCCAAGTTCTAGTACTCTATCCAATATACCTCCTAGATTGCAGCCATCCTAGGGTGACTTAGTAGCAAGTCTGGCTGAAACACCACTTCTAAGTCTTCTTCTGGTGATTATCTCCAGCTTTCCTATATATATCTTATTTATATACAATTATTTGCATATTGTTTCCACTTAGCTGATAAGCTTCTTGAGAGGGAAGATTGTATTTTCCCATCTTTCAATCTTGAGCTTTTAGCACAATACTGAAATATAGTAGGTGCTTCACAAGAGCTGAAAAAACTGAATGCAAAAGCATTTTTTATTACTTACCTGCTACATGCCAGCAAGGAGGTGAGAAAACAATTGTAAAAGTGAGAGCATGCCGTGCCTCAAGAACTTACATCCTAAGAGAAAGTGACAATCCAGATAGGGGAGTCGCAATAGCACAGGGAGAAGAATTTTAGTTTGAAAAGTTTTAGTCGTTATCCTACCTTTTCCAGTAGCAATGGCAGTGTTGATTTAATTACTGTTCCCAGAGCACAAATAGGGTGAACCCAGACAGGGATCTCTCCAACATTCAACAAAAGTCTTGCTAAAGTGAAGGATTGCTAAATTGGGCATATGGGAGAGAGGAGGGATGCTCCCTGCTGAGGGACTATCAGCACTTTACAGTAGGGTTTCAAGACAACCCAAGCAGGATGGAGCTATTGCCATGCTTAAGTGACAGAAAGAGGTCTTTGTGTCTATAAATGAATTCCAACTCTCAAGAATCCTCTTGGTCTAGGAGAAGGAAGTACTGATGAAAGAATTCCCAAATGGTTTAAATGTGAGCATAAAGGACCCCTTAGCAGAGCATCTCGTGCCTAGAATCTGGCAGTCTCAAGTGGTAAGTAGACAACAGTTCCATTTAAGTACTGTCCAGAAGACAGGAAAGGAGGGGCTAGGAAAACTATATAAAGCCATTAGGGAAAAATTCCTTAAGCTCCTGAAGCTAGGGACCAATCAGACACTGCAATCTTTAAGAAACTGGCAGAATTTGGTTTATTGTGGCATATAGTCCCAGTACCCCACTTCTGACCAAATGATCTATCAGTGTTGCCTGGAGCAGAAGCAGAACAATAAAGGGGAACATCTGAGGAAGGGAAGAGAATCCTGAAACTGGCCAAGTACTGATTATCTGGAAGATAGTCTTCTAGGGAATGGAATTCACCAAGAACTTTGTTCCTAGGGCATAAGTCCAGATTTCCTGCCCCAGTGACACAGACAACAGTCAACTATAGGAGGTCCTTCCGCAGAAACAGGGGGGAAGACTCTGGAAATATGGAGAAAATTTCTCTCGTGATCAAATGTTAAGGAGAGTTTGATTGCACCAAAAATCAAACTAAATGGGAACTTTGGAAAAGTATATTGTCCAGAATTAAGCACCACGTTTCTTAACGTGGGGTCCATGAATGTATGTGTGTGTGTGTTGATATTTTGATAATCACCTTTCACTATAATTGGTTTCCTTTATGATCTGATGCATATTCTCTTAAATAATTTAAAGCATTACTCTGAGACTTGGTCCATAAGCTACACCAGACTGACAGTGGGGATCATCACATAAAAAAAAGTTGAGAATCCTTGGTTAGCATGAAGATGCCCTGCATTATTCTAAGGAAAGACAATTCTTTTAGCATCATGGCAAATGCAGATGCCTGGAGTGAGTAAGGTATGACAGAAAACCAGAAATTGGCAGGGAGGTGGAAGAAAAACTCCAAAGTCAACTTTCCTTTCTTAAGACTCAAGAAGGTCCTCAGTTCCTAGAAATTTGAACTCTCCCTGGACAACACTTTTAGGCGTGAGCTGTTTTTGAAGAATGTCCAGATTGAGTACTTTATTAAAGCTGTTTGAAATTTCATCTCCCAAGTGTATCCGTATGTAGAGTAAGGGATATTGGAATATGTGGCTATTCACAACTGCTCCTGTAATTTCACCCAGCAGGTTCCGAGATGAGAGTTCCAAAATCCTTTCTGCCGTTTTAGTTTGGCTAAGCTTTCATATATTGTTCTATAGAATACTATAGTAATTTGGCAACCATGAAAATAGAAAGCTCTGCTTACTTGGAAGCAGACAACAAAACTAACCCGAATTCAAGTGTTTTATGTACAAGAAGAAAGAGTATGAAAAAGGAAGCAACAGCTTTATTCGAGTATTTTAGACATCATCTTCCATTTGCCCTATCTTTTATTTAATTTGTCCATTTCCCCCTCCCTGCAAGGTCTGTTGTGGTCCTTGGAGAGACCAGACTGGTGTCTAATCCTGTACAAGGAAGTGGTCTCCTTAGCAACCATAGCCACAGGCAGTCAGCTTGAACTTCTTCCTCCTTTCTTTGCTGGGGTTTGTTTGGTTTCTAGAACACTTCAAAATATCTGAACCGCTGTGGAATCCAGCACTGAATACCTGACTTTGCAGAACTAGCTAGAAGCGGACAGTGAGATAAAATATTCACACAGTTACCAAACAGTAAACAATGATCATTTTCAGGTATCCTGGTTTTCTCTCCATGAATCTGGCCCTCTCGAGTCTGAGAGATTGGTATTAAAAATACAAAATAAATGAACATGCCAAGATATCATAAAAATTTTAAAAGTGGAGTAGCCAAAAATGCCAAAGAGGAGTTGAAAGATACTGCTTCACCTAGAAAATGATTTTTACCTAGCATTTCATTTTCATTAACGTGCAGTACATAAAAACAAGCAAATAAATGCTGAACTCAAGTAGAAGAGAATCCAGACCTCCATTTATCCACTACAACCCAGTCACTTGGTAAATGGCACTCTATGTTATGCTGCATGAATGTTCATGAAGAATGGCTGTAAGATTTTTTGCAGTGCTTAGAAAAGCTGGAATGTCAACATAATCCTCTGTACTCAAAAGCAAATGTTTGAGTAGGGCATAGAAATTGAAAGATCATTTACAGTTTCTTTTATTTCTTTAGTTAACCCCCCCCTCCCTCTCTCTCTCTCTCTCTCTCTCTCTCTCTCTCTCTCTCTCTCTCTCTCTCTCTCTCTCTCTCGGCAGAGAAAATGGAGGTCAAGAGAGAGACAGAGAAGGAAGGAAGGAAGGAAAAAGAAAGAAAAAAGATAGGAAAAGAGGAAACAAAGAAAGAAAAAGAAAGAGAGAAATAGAGAAAGAAA
>NC_058133.1:82024528-82050239 GCF_016433145.1 Gracilinanus agilis | reverse complement strand
TCACCCCTTGTGTCTTCAAGACACAAAACATCAGTGCATCCCTGGTCAAGTAGTAACATCACCCCATTCCTGATTACATAGTAACATTATCACATCTCCTCATTTCTGGTCACGTAGCCCCTGTTGTCAGAAGGGTATATTAATTCTCAAATCCATCTTTTCTTGGAGGCAAAGTCCACTCTTGTACCTTTCTCCCAGCCATTCACCGTGCATTCAATTAAATAAATGTCTTTTATTTGTAAGCTAATTATTGGAGACTGTCATTCCCAACAATGGTGCCCTTCCCAACTGAGGCTTTACTTTCAGCTCTCCCATGATAGGGGAACAATATAAACAAAGGCATAGTATGAACAATCTGACCAGCATAGGGTGTGAAGTGGGAGAGGGAGAAGAGAAAGGGTGGTAATGAGGAGATCAGACTACCTAAATCATAGGAGCTCCTTTTCCCTAAGCAGGGGTTCTTAGGGGTACACAACTCCAAAGTGTTGCTTAAATATATATATGTATATATATAAACAGAATTATATTTATTATGTATATATATAATAGAATTACATTTATTATAAAATTAACATTTTTATTTTCATTATTTTATTACTTATTTATTATTTTTATTATTTCCCCTAGAAGGGATATATCTAGGCTTCCACCTCCTGGGATAGTCTACTTACTTAGGAAACCCAGTTTCACAATATGATACCTTCTTCCTTTTTGTCCAAACCTATGATTTTATCTGTGTGGGGAAGTGCCTTCACAGGTAATCATTTTACTGATACAGGAGTGTAAGGCTTTCATTTCTAAAATAAAAAAAAAAGCAAAAATCAGCAGAGAGAGAGAGCAGGTGATATATGCCAAGGGAGAAAGGAAAAGTGAAGGCTCAGATTCTCTTAAGTTAGTCTTACCTGACAAGACATCTTCACTAATTCAGGGTTAAAGGAATGAAGTTAGATCAAAGTTGGAGACCAGAGGCACACATGGGAAAGTGTGATGAGCTCAGCTTTATAGCAGTAGTATCTTGGGATGCAAGTTGAGCCTCAGGCATCAGCACTGCCTTGTAGAAAGGAAAATAGGAAACTAAAGGAAAACTACCTGCAATCACTTCAAGAAGACACAAGCTGAATCAATGCAGAAATAAGGTCAAGGATATAGACCAAGAATACAAAATGGTTAAATAAGATTGCCTTATTCCCAAATAAAAACAGATGAATGAATGAATTTTGAAGCACTTATTAAGCATTTTCTATGTGCCAGGCACTGTACTAAATGCTGGAAATATATGGGGGAAAAACTGAGATAACTTCTGCTTTCAAGCATCTCAAACTTTAGTGAAAAAAGATGGTATATAAAAGAGTTTAGCTGCCGAGCAGATAGGAAAGCCTGGAAGTCCTTAGTATATACCAGCAGATAAGATGACAGTATTCAGGAATCCAGAGGACTTGAAAAGACCAAGTGGCAGGCCATCCGGGAAGGTCTGGTAGTCTTTCACTTCACAAGAAGACTTGTAATTGGTGACTACCAACTCATCTAAGTGGCATGAAAGACTATGCTACTCTGTCTGGGCCATCCCACCAGGTGACAGGGGGTAGGTGATGGGTGAAAGAAAGACAAAAGGTATAAGAAGACTCCACTGATGGTTCTGACTGCCCAGTACTCTGTGAGTTCTGGGTGGCCTGAGAGCCATGGGAATAATGGGTAGAAGGGAAGGTGGTCCACAAAGTGGTTCTTCCTCTTTACAAGATTTGGATGGGATCAAGTGTCATGTGAGAGGGGCAAAGATAACACATTCATCATACTCTCTAAAGTAATCATGGTAAGTATTAAGTACTTAATAAATGCTTATTGGTTAGTTTTTTTCTGCTAGTGAATTAGCTTAAAATGACTATCACAAGATTTCAACAGACTGCACCTTGGTGTCAGGTAGAATACGCAAGATTAGACACCTAAATTTTGGACACCCAGAACCTAGCCAGTATATCAAAGCATTGAAATACTTTTTGGCCTTTTAGTAAAATAGTCAATTCAAAGCACCATCACTGGTGGTGGGTTGTCCAGGTTGTCATAGTCATTAAATTGTACTTTTTACCCCTTAAAATCTTCCTTTAGGAGAGTGTGTGATAATCACACTCTTCAGTCTGGGTACCACAAATGGATAGAATGCTAGATCTGAAGTCAGAATCGTCTATCTTCAAATCTGGCTTCAGGTACTACTTACTAGCTGTGTGACCCTGGGCCAGTCAGTTAAGCCTGTTTGCCTCAATTTCCTCATCTGAAAAATGAGCTAGAAAAGAAAATGGCAAACCACTCCAGCATTTTTGCCAAGAAAACCCCAAAACAGTTTACAAAGTTTCAGACATGACTGAAAAAACATCTAAACCATAACAACAACGGATAAACTGGAGCTTGTCCAGAGGAACACAATCAGGAAGCTGAAGGACATTGAGTACAGGTTGTTTGGAGATCTAATAAAGCTGGGAAAAGAAAAAGGCTGAAAGGACATGAGATATTTGCAAGCATTTAAGGGGCTGTCACATGGAGGAAGGATTAGATTTGTTCTGTTTGGACCAAGAGGAAAGAACTGTGAACAATGGAAGGAAAAACTTTCTAACAGAGCTATGTAAAGGTGAAATCTGATGCCTCAAGAGATGGAGATCTTATAGGAAAGCTGGCCACTTGTTTGGTATGTTCTGGTGGGGATATCTTTGAGATATGTGTTGGACAATATGACTCCTAAGTTCTCTTCTGGATATCAAATTCCACAGTACATTTATAGGAGGTAGATTTTTTGAGACAAACTCTGCCTTGGGCACATTAGTAGCTCATTCTAGGTCTAATGGTTGTCCAAATCCCATTTCTGTCTTTCCAAGTTCCTTTGCTCATTTTGGAGTTGAAACAGAGACCTGCTCTAATCTTTGTTTTAAGACTTTGATAGTGGAAGAAAAGGTGGGAACCAGCGCTATATTCATAATTCTGGGGTTCTCTGCCACACTCAAGGAAAGGAGCTTCTGAAGGACTGACTGACCTCAGTCTTCCAAGGTACAGGAAGTTACTCATCAGGAGGTAATAAAGTTAACACCTCAGCCATCCAGTGCTGGCTGGGCTTTCTTTCTTTTTTTCCCATTGTTAACTTAGTTATTGAGAAATTCAAAGATAGCAATATTCAGAGAATGAGGGAAAAAAAGACTGAGATAGAAATTACAAACTTCTTTATAAACATTTATTTGTGGAAAGTTTGATATCCAAACACAAAAATCAAAGAGAAACATGAAAAGGTAAATAAGAAAGAAAGGTGAAAGAAAAATTAATTTTTAAAAAATTTTATTCTTAAAGGGCTCCAATAAGGTCAAATTGTTTATATTCCTATATATACATTTATTTTCATCTTCCATATCCTATCCTCCTTCCCTCCATTCCCCATCTCCAATCCTACTGTTTTTGCTTTGAAAATAACTCACAGATTAAAATGGAAAAAAGAGGCATTTTGAATACATTTCACCAATCCCAGCCTTCTCTGCCTCATGACCAATTTTGGAAAGTCATTTTCTGAAGAACAAGACAAAGCAGTCTTTCCATACAGATCAGCTCTCCCCACCACTAAAATAAAAACTCATTAAATGTGCTTGCCTTTGGAACTTCAGAACACTTGCTGAAAAAGTATCTGTGCACATCTACAAAGAGAAAGATGGCTTGGAAGAGCGGCTCCTGGAGAGATTTACTGTTGTCCCCACTGCCACAAGCAACTATTAGTAAGATAAATATTGGCCTCGAAATAAAGGGCAGATGCTCCCCAGGAAGCCGTGGCCCCGTATGCCGAGAGTATTAAGCTGTCATTCTCTTCCAAATTATTGGGTGTTATGGGCAAACATTAAAACCTGGAATTGATCAGACCTACTTATGGAAACAGTCACTGTAATAGTTCACCGCCATTATTCTAGCTTGAAGGTTGGGCTTCACTATTCAATCAATTCCTGCTCATAAAGCCTTACTTGAAGAACAGAACAAGCATGTAATTTGGTTCCACAAAGCAATGTTCTGTTGTGACAGGATGCCCTAATTAGATGCTATCTGAGAAAATACGTTTTTCATTTGAAGTTCAGTTAAGGAATTAGAATGGAACAGAAAATACTCACCATGCATTTGTGTCACAAATAGGAAGGGAGATGATATATAGATTATTAGGTGAGTAAGATGACCAAGTATGCTGGATGCCATTAGAGAAACAGCAAATAATTGCTGTTCAGAATACTAAGTCATGCTTTGGTGGCAGCGAACAGTAGAAAATAAAACACTATAAAAACCACTAGAGAGTAGACAATGTCATTAAAGGAGCCCTCTAGTAAAGTTGGGCAGCTGGCTAGCATAGTGGATAGAGCACTGGACCTGAAGTAAGGAGATTTGAGTTCAAATCCAGTTTCAGACACTTACTAGGCACTTAACCCTGTTTGCCTCAGTTTCCTCATCTGTAAAATAAGCTGGAGAAGGAAACGGCAAAGCACTCCAGTACTTTTGTCAAGAAAACCCCAAATGGGGTCACAAAGAGACAGACACAACTCAACAACAACAACTATTAAAGTCATCGACTATAATAGAGATGATCCTGGGTTCCTCAAGGCTATGACAGTGGAACAAAGACTTTTGAAGGTGTTGCCCAGCTAGAAGAGCTTCCAGGACTACTTCCAAGATCAGCCTCACCAAGTAGAGAGGGTTCATCATTGGGCAAAGGTGTGGTGTAGTGGAAATAATACTACATTTAGACCCAGAGTATCTGGGTTGGATCCCAGCTACACTAATTATCACCTATGGGAACTTCATTTAAACTCTCTAGGTCACAGTTTCCTTATCTGTAAAATGAAGAGATTAAACTAGAGGATATCTAGAGTTAAATCCAGATTCAGTTCTAAATCTATAATCCCAGATAAAGCATTCCCCACCCCCCAAACACCATGACAATTGTTGCAGAAGCCTGTGATTTGTTTAAGGGGAGAAGTATTGAAGTTGTTCAAGGTATTATATTCCTATCAGTTAAAAAATTAATATTAATGAACAGGAAAATATAATTTAGATGATTCAATGCTAACTATGTGACCTTCTAGGATGGAGATAAAGTGAGAATAGAAAAATTCCTCATTTTTAGGAGCAAACCTGTAAGAGCATTGATTCCAGCAGGAAAAAAAAAAACAAACTTAAAAAAAAATTACATACTCTGTTTGATTGTTAAACGCTATGCATTTTAAGGAAACAATTCATATATTCACATTTGACTAACTCCTGAAAAGGCAGCTTTGCAAAAGCAATTATATATCTTCTAAAACCTCAAAAACTGCTTTTTATTCCTCTTTTAAACCTGAACATTATATTTTGCCAACTGAAAACAGATTTCATAAATCAAGTTTAATGACAAGTTTCCCATAATTTTCCAGTAAGTCTGAGAATACAAGTTTTTTCTATAATTTAGTATGTACAGTTACAGAAATACACATGAGCAATACCCAAGGTACTAAGACATATGGACTTCCTAAGTGCTACCCTGCGTTTGAGACATATTATGGATATAGTCAGCATCCACCCAAAACCATAACATATAAGCCCCTAGCTATGTGCTTTTTTTTGCCTAGCCATGTAGAAGACACGGAATTCAAAAACAAGGGCATGGAATTAACCAGCATGGCTAGATAAGTGACAAGGAAGAGGTGGGAGATAGAAGATCTATGACAATAGACTAGCAATTAGTCCAATATAGTTAGATTGCAGAGGACAAGGAGGGAAGAAAAGCTTCAGGAGGCTGGAAAGGTAAGAAGGAACTAGGTTCTGAAGAACTTTCATTGCCACATAGAAAATTTATATTTGATTCTGGAGATAATACGGAGCCACTGCAATTTCTTTCTTTCTTTTTTAAACCCTTGCCTTCCGTCTTGGAGTCAATACTGTGTATTGGCTCCAAGGCAGAAGAGTGGTAAGGGCTAGGCAATGGGAGTCAAGTGACTTGCCCAGGGTCACATAGCTGGGAAGTGTCTGAGGCTGGATTTGAACCTAGGACCTCCCGTCTCTAGGCCTGGCTCTCAATCCACTGAGCTACCCAGCTGCCCACCACTGCAATTTCTTGAACAGGGGGATGACATGGTCAGACCTGAAATTTGGGAAAATCAGTTTGGCCACTAAATGGAGGATGGATTAATGAAGGGAGAAACTTGAGGCAGGGAATCTAATTAGAAGGGCTATTCTATTATAATAGTCCAATATGTACTAAGATTGTAACTGTGGAGTAGAGAGAAGGGTATATATGTGTGTGTATACACACACACACACACACACACACACACACACACACAAGATGTTAAAATAGCGGTGGCACAGTCTGATAACAGATTAGATATGTGGAGTTAAAATGAGAAATGAAGATGATGATGGACCTGGATAAAACTAGAAGGATAAATAATAATTATTTATAAAGTATCAGCCATGAGAAAGATCACAGGCACAGTCACCTCTAATCCAGTGTTATTACTGACTTTTCCTCAACTCTGGAAATAGTGTCACCATTCTGCTTTTTCCTCAGAGTAGCTAAAGACTCTCTTCATTATATTTCTTCACGAGACAGAAACTAAAATTTAGTTCTTTTAGCAAATGACTCATTAGATTCTTCATCTTATCAGTTACCTCAGTTTTTTCAGGAACAAAGTTCTCTTAGTCCTTTATCTATACGTCTCACCCATTTTCTTTCCAACCCTCCCAGGTAATAGACTTTGGAATCACAGTTAAATTTATAGTCCCCAAGATCCCATTCCTTTTTAGAAAACAGTCACAGTATTCATAGTCTCTGTAAGAAAGCTTATTGAAGCTGGTGTCACACAATGTTCCAACAAGCAAGATTAATCTCCATTTACTATTCTTGCTATACCTTTTCCATTCTCCTATATATTTTTGCTCAAGTCCTCAAGTTGAGTCTTTTTGCTTAACTATTCTTGGCAATATCATAATTATGAATTGATATTCATTACTTTTGAGTTCTTTAGAGGGAGAAAGGATAATGATGCATATCCTCCCAAGGTCTACTTCTGACAAAACAATAGATCTTAGAAAAGAAGACCATGTAACTGGCTTAAGGACAGTTTCCTGCTTTTGATGAGATTGGATATTCTTAGCTCAAAACTGATTTGCACTTAAAAACTGGCACCCTCTCTTTCACCTCACTGACTATAAAATCAAACGTAAAGCTTGTAAAATAGAACCTGGAATTTTCCTCCACTTTTCATCATGAAGAACTGTGATTCAATAGCCTAGTGTTTATTAAATCCTAAGACCTCAGCAACCAGTGTAAAAACTTGTATTTAACAAAAATTGTTGGGGAAACTGGAAAAGTCTAATACCTAATTATAGGACAGTATCACACACTGCATCCCAAGATAAGCTCCAGTTGGGTACATGGCTTAGATATAAAGGGTAACATCATAAATTAGAGAAGCAAGAAAGAAATTACCTATGAGAACTATGGATACAAAAAGATAATGTGACCAAATAAGAAGTGGAGATGATCACATAAAATAAGATAAATGATTTTTGACAACATGATAATTTAACTGAGTCAAATTTTGAAAATTCTGACTACATAACATTTTAAAGGTTCTAAACAAAATGAATACAATAATAATTAGAAGAGAAGCAGGCAAAGGAGAGGAAATCTTTGTATCAGGTTTCTCTGATAATGGTCTCATTTTGTATAGAGAGAACTGACAGAAATTTATAAGAATAAGAGTCATTCTTTAGCTGATAAATGGTCAAAAGATATGTACAGGGAATTTTTAGAGGGAACAATCCAAACTACAATTAGTCATATTAAAAAAAACCTATCAAAATCACATATAATTGGAAAATTTCAATTTAAAACAACTTTTCAGTTCCACCTCATACCTATAGGATTGATTAAAAAAAATAACCACCACCAAGAAAAGGAAAATGATAAATGCTAGAGGAGCAGTGGGAAAACAGGTACTTTAGTGTATTGTTAGTATAGTTGTATATACTGATAAAATCATTCTGGAATTTATTTCCCAAAATCTATTAAACTGTGCATATATTTTGATCCAGAAATACCACTATTAAGAACCATACTACTATACTCAAAGAGATCAAAGAAAAAAGAAAAGAACCCACATACAAAAAATATTTATAGCAGCTCATTTTGTTATAGTAAAGAGTGAAAAATTGATGAATGTCTGTCGATTGGGGAATGGTCGAACTAGTTATGAAATATGTGTGATTAAATACTCTTATGTTATAAAAATGATGAAGGATATGGTTTCAGAGAATTAATTGCATGAATTGATGCTGTCAAAATGATATTCTTAAAGCAGAGATCTGACAGTACTAACACAATAAATTCCAGTGGCTCTCTATTACCTCCAGTGTATATGAAGTCCTCTAGGATTCAAAACCCTTTATAATCTTGAAACACCCTCCTCTCCAACTCCCTCTAAGATCCTGTATTAGGAGCTTCCTTTCTGTACCTTTAACAAGACAATCGATTTCCTGACTCTATGCATTTTCATTGGTGGTCTCCCATGCCTGGAAATCTCTTCCTCTTTATTTCTGCCTTCTAGCTTTCTTCAAGTCCCAGTTAAAATCCCACTTTTGACAGGACTTTCCCCATCCCCCTTAATTTTAGTGATTTTCCTCTTTTAATAAGTTCCAATTTATTTTGTATATAGTTCATTTCTACATGGTTATTTGTATATTGTCTTCTCCGTTAAGAACATGAGCTCCTTGAGAGGAGAGATTGTCTTCTACTTTGTATCTTTGTATCCCTAGCAAAGTTCCTACAACATAGTAAGTGCTTATTAAAAGTTTGCTATTTTGTCTGATGGGACAATCAAACAGTGAGGGGAAACAGAACAATATATACAACAACAGCAATGGGAAAACAAACAACTTGGAAAGACTTAAGAATTCTGATCAATGCCATGACCAACCACAATTCCAAAGGAGTCACCATGAAATATGCTTCCCAGCTCCAGATAGAGACATGATGGATTAAGAGAATAGATTGAGACTTGGGTTTTGTTTGTTTGTTTTTTAACATAGTTAATGCAGGAATTTGTTTTGCTCAACTATACATATTTGTAACAAGGACTTGTTTTTCTTGTTCTCTCAATAGCAATAGGAAGGCATGGAGTGGGGGAGGAAAAGTTGAGGAGAAACAAGTTAGATTTTCACTGACTGAAAAAAAGGAATATTAAGAAAAAAGATTTTATTTTTGTGATTTTTAAGATTATAAATGACTAATTGATGAAAAATAATTGGGGGAGGATGAGAAATGCAGTAAAGATTTACAAAGAACTTTTGGTCTCTTCTAGTGACAGAGTAATAGAGAGTGGTGTTCTCAATTCCACCCCTCTCTGTCTTTCTCTTTCCATCTGTTTTCCTCTGCCTGGGTCAGAAGTCATTTTACCCCTTTTCTCCAAGTTCTTTCAAGAGCCTGGATCTCTCCTTTTTAGAAAAGTCTCTTTGGGGAGCAATGGCCCTCCTTTTTGTATGACATAAGAACATGTTGCAATGTACAATTAATCTCTACTTTTTTGGTCGAGAACTCTGATTTTTTTTTCAGTCAAGAGAGCTCTTGGTGAGGAAAATCTCTGTATAAATGTATAAACTATTCTGCAATTTATAGTCTCAAGAAAATTTCACAAGGCAATGGGCAGTTGGGTTACTTTCCCAGGATCATAGAACCTGTATGTATGGAGGACTTGGATTCAGTTATTTCTGACTTCAAGGTCAGTTCTCTATCTTGCCACACTTATCTATTCTTACTCTATTTCTGCACTCTGCTTCCAGGTTCTGTACAGGTTTTTTTTTCAAAACCATTTTGATATTTATTGAACCTTCCTGTGGTGGCAAAGTGGTGGAAAATGAGGAGGCCCTCATCTATGGGAGTCTGGCCAAAGAAATTGTCATATAAGAATGCAATGATGCTATTAGGACAAAAAAATTGTGAAAGTTTCAGAGAAACTTGAGAAAACTTTTATGAACAGATACAGATGAAGTGAGCAGAATCAAGAAAGCAATTTATATATAGACAATTATACAATAATAATATTTTAAAGATGTCTGACATTTCAAAGTTGTTCAAATCACAACCCATAAAACCAACCATGAGCCAAAGGGATGACGATGAAACATGCAACCTATTTCATGAGAGAGTCAGTGGGCTTTGGGTACAGAATGAGATATATTTTTGGACAGGATAAATATAATGGGAGGGTATATTTGGCCTAAAAATGCATATTTGTTTTAAAGAGGAGGGAAGATTATTTTCTATTTTTCCAATGGGGCAGAAAGGCGAGAAAGAAAATATATTTATTCACCAAAAAAAGTAAAATAAAAAATAATTTTGATTGATTCTCCTGACTTCTTTCCCTCCTCACTCAGATTGCTTCTTCTTGAATCCTCAGGTGTTTTTTTGAAAGCTTTCTGTTCCTCATGGATCAACTTCCCTTGAAGAATTCTAGTCCATAGAACATTATCTCTGCTTGCACAATTAGTATGTAAATTTCTAAGAGCCAGAACTACCTCACTTTCATGTTTGTATCCCCAGCACTTAATACAATTCTTGGGACATAATAACTACTTAATAAATTCATTCTATTTTTCCAAAATCTATATTCTATTCTAGACTCTACCCAATTTTCTCCTTCCTCTCTATCATAAATTTTAATGGTTACTTCCCTCCAAGATTCCCATTATTTCTGTCAAAACAACTCATTCTTTCTGGTTAATAAGCATCCGATCTAGACAGGATCTCCTCTTTTTGGTTCCTCAACCATTTGAAGTATAAAATCCTCACTGAAAGAAGTCAAAACATTAGTAACCATTCAGTTTTTCTCAGAGAAAGAACTCCAGTAGATGTCTAGATAATGGAAACCTCCCATTATGCCTCATATGCATATTAATTATCTGTTTCTTGGACTCTTCCTTTCCCCTTTCTATAGAGATGCCCCATAGTATACTCCAGTGAGAATATTATTTTTTTGTCTGTCTCTGGTTATCTTCATCCATGGGCCAGACTAGTTGACATCTTGGAAGAACACCTCTAGTAAAATGCTACAGAGATCTGTGTCTGGTCCACATTTTTATCAGTAATTTGTGAAAAGTTATAGATTGCATGTGTATGATATTTGTAGGTGCCACAAATTTGAGTGGTTTACCTATATATTAGCTAATTTTGGGCCAAATCTATCAGAATAAATTACACAGGAATAAATATAAAGTCTTACACATGTGGATTAAAAAAAATTTCATTAGTATAAGATGGGGGGAAACATGACTAGATAGTAATTCATGTGAAAAATACTTGATAATTTTTAATGGATTTCAAGTTC
Source organism: Gracilinanus agilis (assembly GCF_016433145.1). NCBI lineage: Eukaryota > Metazoa > Chordata > Mammalia > Didelphimorphia > Didelphidae > Gracilinanus > Gracilinanus agilis. The sequence continues at coordinate 82,038,870 of NC_058133.1, read as the reverse complement.
AATATAAGCCAAAATTTAATATGATATGGCAGTCTACAATGTCATACTGAAAGAGGCATAGAGCCCTGAATCTGGTGGTAAAAACAGCCTATGTTCTTTCCTGGTTAGAATGAATCTTGAATATCTGGGGGCTGATAGTGGTTTTCTCCTACATGGCAATCAATACTTTTCCCTACAGAATATCATCCTAAATCTCTTCAATGGGCTCAAAACACTAAATTCCTCACAAGAAAAAGATAGGTATTCTACCACCGTGTTCACTAAAATTGTTTTTTACCAAAACATTCTGTAGATCATCCTAACTATTTTATTTGGCAAAAGACTGACCCTTAATTGATTGATTCAAGTTTAACTAGCAGAGTTAAAAGAAACTTTCTGGTGATGATGATGTTCTAAAAGAGGAACCCAAAGAAAGAGCTTGAAGTCACAAAGTATTATTAAGAAAATTATTAGCAGCTCCTTTTAAAGCAGGAGCAGATGCTGTGGACTATGGCACTATTGAGGGTAGAGAGATTAATATTTTTCCTAAATTAGTTGTGGGTAAATGGGCCATAAGTGCTATGTTTTGCTTTCTGCAGTAGAGAGGAAGCCTGTTAGTTGGTTCCTCCCTCTCACCTTAGGAACCCTCTTAATAGCATAAAATTGAAGCTATTGTCGTCTGAGACTCACAGGATTCCAGACACCCTGAACAACTTTCCCGTTAGTAATATTATGCAGACTTTATGGGAAGTCCTTCATGAAGTTAATAATGATGATAAATTGAAAGTTACATAAACAAAATAGTCAAAACAATTCTACCGTGCTATCACCATAATTCATAAAGAAAAAATAGAATAAAGAAATACATAGGGCATCAAAATTTATACACCCCTTTCTGAATCTCATTGCAGGCAAAAAAAAAATGCTCTCTATACAATGTTCTCTTTGCTTTTTTTTTTTCTTGTGAGAACACAAGAACTACAAGGTTATTACAAAATAAACCACAGGAATATTAGCCTTCTGTATTATTGATCTTGGCAATAGGATACTTAGCAACATTGCTCCTGTGAATATACCTCAGCCATAGTCTATGTTGATAGGGCCCTCTCGTAGTTAGGAGAACTCTCAATCTTCGGTCTACTATATTATTTCTGAAAATCGACTCCAAGTTATGATGGAGAGCCTTTGGTCCCCAAAGTTCTTCTTTGAAAGTCCTAATGGTTAGAGAGAATTTTTATCATAATCTCACATTTTCAGGAAGCCCATTGTGCTATAGGGATACAAACTGAGTTTCCTTAATCTTTTGTAGCTACAAAGGAAAATTGTAAAGCTTTCCAAATTCTTCTCTACTTCCCTACTTCAAAACGGTGTGCTCTCCCCTACCTGAGTCTTTCCCAGAGTTGGTGGAAAGAAGAAAGCATTAGAAATTTCAGATCTAGAGAACTGAGTTCAAGACCTAATGGCATGAATTTTCTGATCTATTTTTTCATCTCTCAAGAGGATAATAATATTTGTATTAGCCACTTACCAGGGTGGTTGTGAGAAGAGTGTTTGAGAAGAGTGGTTTATGTCACCACAAGGATGATATAAATATGAGTCATCATTAGTTCCAGGGCACAATTCTGGGATTCTAAAAGACACTAAGTTATGGATGGAGACAATGTCTTTATTTAATAACAAAGATACATATATCAAGTTTGTCATTTCTTGATCCTTGATTGAAATCTCAAGTCTGAAAACCTAATGTAGCAAACCCCTGGCCTGGGGATGCATGATGGAGGAATCTTTCCTATCAGCTATGATTATGTTTGATAGGATGCTAAGTGAAGCCTCTCTATTGATATACTAAAGGAACTGTTTCTGCCCTTCAGGAAAGTAAGGACAGGGATTGGCAGAAACTGTCAGCCCCCGAGACCTCAGTATTGTGGTGCCTGGGTAGCTAGTACACTAGATTATGATTCATAATTATGCTGATTAATAAGTTACTGAATGGAAAGAATGAGGCAATTGCAATGTAACTGGGCTGCAGTTGAGCACATTGCCCTCTCTGTTCTTAAGGAGGACTTTCAAAGATTCTGGATAGACTTATATACAAATATGACCATTTAAACTCAAAAATAAGAGATATCTTAAAGAATTCACCTATCAACAATGGATAGTAGAGTATAACTAAAAAGGGAGAAGGGGAAAATGTAATTTTTAAATGAAGTAAAATAATGACAAAGAATAAGTTTTTACAACAAAGCAATATGGTTTAATAAACATATCAAAATGTCATAAAATGAATGGTCCTATTGGTTATTATTTTGAATTATTCTGACTTTGTGTGTCTATTATTCAAATATTCCTAATGTTTTTACTATTATTGATATAGGCATTGAGACTGAACCGATGATTTCACTTGTTTAGGAAATCAATCAATGCTGGTCCCTGTCTTGTCTGCAACTTATCATCTTAGAGTCACCTTGAACCTTGTGCCCAGATTATACAAGTCAGCAGTATATGAAAAAGGTGGTGAGTCTTAAATCTTGATTTAATTCTCTCTCTCTCTCTCTCTTTCTCTCTCTCTCTCTCTCTCTCTCTCTCTCTCTCTCTCTCTCTCTCTCACACACACACACACACACACACACACACACACACATGCAGAGTTTCTAAATGTCTTATTTCAGTTTTAAGCCATGAAAGCAATAAAAGCTATTATTAGATATTAAAGCTTAAAATTACTGGAAAAGGAAATGGCGAACCACACCAGTATCTTTGCCAAAAAGACTCATAAAGGGGTCATGAAGAGTCAGACACGACTCAATGTCTGAACCACAGAAAAGCTTAAAATCATACTGACTTTTCTGTTAATCTGTATATAAAATGTATACACATAGATATCAATATTAAAAGTCAATGTGGAGCTAAGGTTACAAATGTATGAGCATAGAATTTCTCAAAGGAAGGAAGCAAAGGGGTGGTGCCACCACAAAAACACAAATATTTCCCTATGAAATAATAGCAGTTATAACCTGTCCACAGTTGAGTCTCCTTCAAAAAAAAAAAGAAAGAAAGGAGAGAGCATAGTATAATAAGAAGATCCTGGCTCTGAAGTTGAAGGTTCTGGATTTAAATCCTGATTTTGATATCTTCTAACTAAGTCATTTATCCTCTTTCAGCCTCAGTTTCCTCTTCTATGAAATGTATGAAGGAGTGAAGTAGAAAGTCTCTGAGGTCTCTTGACTTTGTCTCTTTGATCTAGTCAACAAAGACAGCAAGCAAAATTTGGAAATTTACCTTTTCCATGAATTCAGTGTTTGAATACCCAGTTTTATGACCTGATCCTAAACCACATTTTCCTTCTTGGAAGACATCACTATCCTTTCAGTTGCCTACATTTATGCTTTAGAACTGCATCACTGAGCTCTTCTCTCTCTTGCTTGCAATGCCCTAAATCCAATCTGTTGCCAAGTATCATCTAGCTCTGCATCTCACATGTTCATCCCCTCCTCACTATACTCATATAATTTCCATCCTGGTCCTCTTCCTCCCATCTTCCCATACTCTGCCTTTCAGACAAGCTGGTTTATTTGTCACTCCCTAGTTGTGGTACTGAATCTATATTGGTGCCTTTAGATTTTGTCATCATGCCTAGAAATACAAACTCCCTTCCTATCCCTTTTGGAATCCTTGCCTACCTTTAAGGCTTAGCTCAGGTGCCATCTCTTATGGCACCTGATACTTCCCAGTGTTATGGTTTTTTCCTCCTTAATTACTGTTTATTAACTTTTTTGGTTATATGTTGTATCTTCTGAGTAGAATGTAAACTTCTTGCAGGCAGGAACTAAGTATTATTTCATCTTTGTGTCCACAGCCCCTAGCACAATTCCTGATACATAATACTTACTGTTTGTTGATTATCCTAATATAACTGCATTAATAGCTTATAAATCTAGAACATGGATATATCATGTCTCAACCCCTGCCTGAAAATTTTTCAGTCATTTTTTCAGAATTGTCTGATTTTTTGTGACCCCATTTGGAATTTTCTTGGCAAAGATAATGAAGTAGTTTGCCATTTCCTTCTCCAGTTCATTTTACAGGAGAGGAAACTAAGACAAACAGGATTAAATGACTTGTCCAGGGTTATACTGCTAGTAATTAAGACCAGATGAATCCTTCTGACTCCAGGCTAGGCACTCTGTCCACTGTACCACCTAGCTGTCTGCCTGAATAATATCTTGGGGATAACTGATCCCTTGACCTGAATTAATTCACTACTTCTGTAAAAAGTTAAGGCTTAAGTCAAGCCCCTTTATACTTGCTTTTGGCCTCTGTGGCAGAGTGCTCTGGCCCAGACAGGATAATCTGATGGCATGCCCACAGGAAGAGATCCTGAACGTTGCATCTCACCAGGTCCATCCCAGTCCCAATACCAGAGACAGGAGAGATTCAGATGAAAGTGAGGTTATATGAAAAAATTTGACACAGACCATGAAGATAATTCTTGAAGATGCATTAAAAAATGCATCAAAACAGTATCATTGGAATAAACTTTTATCTTAATAAGTCCACTCATTTGAAAGGAACAGTATTCATTTGACTGTGCTTCTTGGATAGTTCTGATATGTTTGTGTAATAATCAGTCACATAATATTGCTGTACACTATCATTATTGGTCAAGAGTTTGAAATTTCATATATACCTCTATTTCCTTCCTACTCTATATTCACAGGAGAAATGTAAATGCCTCCCTGAAATCTTGTCACATTTATGCTGAACAACCTAGTCTGGACACAGGAAGATTCATGTAATAATAATCAACTCTTGCCTCTTGCCCCCACCTATGTCTATGACCTTGTTCAGTCATTTCGATCATGTTGAATTCTTCATGAGGCCATTTGAAGTTTTCTGGCAAAGATATTGGAGTGGTTTGCCATTTTTTTTCTCCAGTTCATTTTACAAATGAGAGACCTGAGGCAAACAGGGTTAAGTGACCCATCTGGTATCACAGAACTAAGTGTCTGAGACCAGATTTGAACTCAGGAAGATGAGTCTTCCTGACTCATTGCCTAGCACTTCATCCACTGTGCCACCTAACTGTCCATTTCTATGAACTACACAGAGAAAAAACAAGTAGGGGTTCTTCTAAAAACCACAGATCATCCACAGATAAGGTTCAAATCTTGCGATCCCAATCCAAATAAGAAACCCATAGAGAAACCCATACAGCTCATATAATCAAGTAATAAGGATAGAGTACACAAGGCTATATAGACTATCACCTCACATGTGAATCTTGAACCAAGTCATCACTCTTAAACAGCAGAAGAACATGATGCTCTCATACATTCTAGCTTCATAAACTTACTGAGGCTGTTCTACAATCACCAGTGCTGGTGGAATACAGACATTTCCTTACATAGATTTATTTTTTGTTATTATCCTTCTGTAGGTAATCTCTGCCTGGTATAAACCATCTCCTTGTGCTTCTGAACAGTAAAGAATACAGTTAAGTGAAACAGAATAAGTAGAGACAAGAAAGGGGGGATGAGGAGGACGTTTGTTGAGGGCATTAAAATCAGGAGAGACTTGGGTTTAAATCCTGCCCCTAATTCTCATTAGCTGTTTGCAGTGGGTAAGTTGCTTAACCCAGCATTCTTAATTTACTAATCTATAAAATGGAGACATTACTACCTGTAGCACCTATCTCGCAAGGATATTTTGAAGTTTAAGTGAGATAATATGTCTGTGGTACCACGTAAATCTAAAAAGACTATATAAATACTAGCTATGATTCCAATACATAGATTAGACACATCACCAATTCCCAAGCTCTAGGACAGTGAATTCTCTTTTGTAACTACTATTAGCTTGGGAAATATTTGCTATATGATATAGAAGGAAGAGAAGGAAAAGGAAAGAAGGGAAGAAGAGAGGGAATGAGTGAGGGATGAAGGAATGAATGGAATGATAGAGAAACGGAGAAAGAGAAGAAGGAAGGAAGGAAAAGAGAGAGGAAAGAAGAAAGGAAGGAAGAGAGGAAATAAGGGAGAGAAGGGGAGAAAAGAGGAAGAAGGAAGGGAAGAAGGAGAAAGGAAAGATTTATTAGTACTTACTGTGTGCAAAGCACTGTTCTATGCACTAATGATATAAATAGAAAAGTAAACCAGTCCCTTCTCTCAAGAAGTTCATATTCTAATAGGAATTTCAGTTACAAGTCAGACAGAAAGGTCCATGGCTCTTTGGGGTATAGAAGTAAAGCAAATGGTAATGCTTCTTTTTAAAATGTCATTCCCACTGATAAATCTTATTAATTTCTGGTTCCAAAACATCTGATAATGCCAAATACTTTGATGACAAGAATTTTCTTTTCTAGATCTTCTATAGATGTGACTACAGTATTTGAATGACCAATTGCCATATTGTATCTCCATAGGAATTACTTCCCAGGATGATGGTTATAGAAACTAGACTTTAGACATTGCTATTCTTAAGACTCTTGGGAGGAGGATCCTGGGCTGAGAAGAGATGGATCAAGTTAGTGGCAACAGTTTGATTTGCCTGGCACGTGTTACCTCCTGTCTCTCCCTCAGGGTACCTGCTGCTTCAGCTAAGCTGGCTTGCCTGACTTGGTAAATGGTAATTGGTTGGCATTGGGTGGGGATCATTTGCCCTTTCAAAAGAGGAATTGCTTCAGTAGATAATGGCTGTGAAGGCTGGACTAGGAGCTGGATCCTATCACTAGCAGGCATGATGCTAAGGGGCCAACTACAACCTTGGAGAGCCTGGAATGGAGTTTATCAGAACTCAGAGTTCACAAGTATAAAAGAAGTCAAACTATCAAAACTCTGTATGGGCATAAATGTTTGTTGTCCTTTTTTTTTAAAGACCAAAATGACAACACTATGTCAGGGTCGATGTATAGAGTGTCTGAATGTGGCAGATCAGAAGAATACGAGCTCAGAAGGCTCTAACACAGGTTGGGCACAAATAGCCTGTATGAACATTTGTGATGGAGATGTTTCTAAATTTGTAGATCTCACATTTTTTTAGAGCTAGTGCAATTCTGTTTGCTCACAGTACACAGTGCCCGGAATATAGGACAATCTTGTGCCAATGTCTCCCATGTCTCACAATCAATACCAAAGTTCTTTAGAGAGACTTTGAAAATGTCCTTGTATCACTTCTGATCTTTGTTTGAGCATTTGTCTTCTGTGAGTTCTCTATAAAATAAACATATGTTTGACATTCAAACATTGTGGTCTGTCCATTGGAGTTGTGTTTTCTGCAATAGTCTGAATGCTGGCAGTTCATATCAAGAAAAGAATCTCATTATCCAGTACCTTTTCTTGTCAGGTGATCTTCAGAATCTTCCTAAGACAATTCAAATGAAATCAGTTCAGTTACCTGGCATAGCACTGTTATATTGTCCAGGTTTCACAGACATACAGTGATAAGTTCAGCACAATAACTCTGTAGACCTTCAGCTTGGTATACATCCTGTTACCTCTTCTCTTCCACACTCTCCTTCAGAGCCTCCCAAATACTGAGCTAGCTCTGGCAATGCATGCATCAACCTTATCATCTATGTTGGTATCCCTGAAAAGTACACTGTCAAAGTAAGTGAACTTATCCACAGTATTCAGAATTTCTCTATTTGCTATAACCAATAGTTTCATGTTTGGATGGTATGGTGCTGGCTGGTGGAGAACTTCTGTTTTCTTGGTGTTAATTATCAGGCCAAAATTAACACAAATGTTGGAGAACCAATCCATCTCAGTCTCGGAGGCTGCATTTGAATGCACAATTACCTGTAAACACAAAGTTGTGCACCGACTTTTCTTCCACCTTAGTCTTGGCTTGTAGCCTTTTCAAGCGAATAATCTACCATCAATTTGGTAACTAACCTTGATGCCTTTTTCTTCCTCATTGAAGACATCTGACAACATCACTGAAAATATCATGCTAAAAAGCACATATCCCTGCTTCACTCCATTGGTGACAAGGAACACAGAAGAACATTGTCCATCATCTAGACCCTGTCATGGAATTCCATGCCATCATGGAATTGGTGTACAATGCTTTAATGTTTACTAAGATGCTTATTTATATTGATTCATTTCATCCTCATATTAATTCTGTGAAGTAGATGCTATTATTAACCTCAGTATACAGAGAAAAAAAGTGAGGAAGACAGAGATTAGGTAATTTATCCAGGGTCACACAGCTAGTAACTAACTGCCTGAGGAAGGATATGAACCCAGATCTTCCTGACTCCAATACCAAAACTCTATCTGCTATGCCACCTCACTGCCACCCCAAAAGGCAAGTCAAAGTCAAAGTTAGGAGTTATTGTCAGGGACAAGTTGGAAGAGCAACCCAAACAGAAATCAATATACTAGAGTCAGGTTGAAAGAATCAAGGATCCAACCAGGAGTAGGACTGAAGAGTCGAAAAGGGACAGAATTAAGCAGAGATCAGCATAATAAAGGGACAATTTCAAGAGCCAAAACTCATGATAATCACTTTCTTTATCATAAAAAGAGACTCATAGGATTTGCACTGTCTACCTCATGGAATTAAGTCCTTTGCAAACCTCTGATTGCTGGCTTAATATGAGTAATGCCTGCTGCTGTTGCTGGCATCATCATCATGAGAAATTGAGAAGAGTTGCTTCACATTATGTCTTATAGCATAAGGAGGAGAAGGCTGGACTTGGAATCAGGAAGACCTCAGTTTAAACTGTACTTTTGACACTTATCCGCTGTGTGACCCTGAACAAATTATTTAACTTTTGTGTGAGATAAGGCTAAGTATTAGACTCATGATTTCATTAGTTCAGGGAACTCTCAGGTGAGGAAACAACTTCTTCCAAGATAAGTTAGCCGCTTCTCCAATACTTAGAGTCTTACAAAGTCTCCTAGGGACACTGTGAGGTTAAGTAGTTAGTCTAGGGGCATGTGGCAAGTATGTTAGAGCCAAGACTTTTTGTCTTTAAAGTCATCTCTCTATATGCCAGGACATCCTGCCACTGGCTCTGTGAAGCTGAACAATTCACTTATCTTCTTAGAACCACAGTCTCCTCATCTATAAAATGGAAATATCGTCTACTGTGCCTGCCTCACGGGTTGTGTTGGAACAAATGAGTTGTGTTCCCAAAACACTTTGCAAACTTTCAAGAATTAGATAAAAGTCATTTCTTATTATCTTGGTTTGTTTGGGGGATGAGCAGATATGGGCTGGCTTCTAACTATGCCTGCCTTCTAATTTGTAAAGAGTTTCTCTTATTAGAAAACAAGAAACCAATAAATAGTTTTTCTGCTGTTCTTACATGTGTGTTGGGGGATAGGGTGGAGAGAGAAGAACTGATGGAACCCATCATAGTCTAGGACTCCAGACTGTCTCCAAGGGACAGTCTGGAGAATGGGAAAAGATGATTCTTTTGGTCCACCTCATGCCAATGAACATAACACAGATACAGGATTAATGTGTGATCCAAGTATAAACTAATCAATACTCATCTTTCACACAAAAAAATCATTCATCCTCCAACAATAAATCTCTGAGGAGTCAGTATTCACTAGAAGGAACCCAAATGGCCTTTGTGTGTGAATGATTTTATTGGGCAAAGAGAAGCTGTGGTACCTGAGGAAAGAAGAGGGTCAGTTCTTCAAACAAATCTACCTCTATATTCTGGAATCATTAAAAGGAAAGAGGATCCTCCCTGGTGAAGAAAAGCTCTATGTCACTTAGTATTCTAGTTCTTAGGTTGAATTTATCATCGTTTTCTACAGTGCTAGAAAATGATCTGAAAGTGTCACATTCATCTCCTTTAACCAGGCTTAGAAAGGATATTAATAGTGTGGATGCCACCATGGCAGATTGCATGGAGTTGTTCCCACTATATTTTCTTAGGATGGACTTATCTTGTCATATTTTGGAAGAGTAATCATACCTATTAAATTAAACTACAACTTTTATCTAATTTCCTCAAATCCTTTTCACTACATTTTTTCATTAACTTCTCTCTGGGAGGTTTAAACCACTTATTTGTTAGATGTATAGTGTCTTATCTATAAAGAGATTGAATAAATATACTGAGATATTCAGCCTGGCAGTCGCAGGCATCAGCATAACCCCAGCTAGCATCTATGTTGCTGGGAGCTGCTGTATCTGTTGGAAAAAAGATATGCAGTTGAGAAAGCTAGAGGAAGCTGAGGAAGAGGAAAAAGCATTAGTAAACATGGGCAACAATAATACCATGTGGGTCAGGATGACTGCAGGTTTGGCATAGGTCGTTTTTAAAAATTGAACTTAGAAGCACTGCACAAAACTGTTTTAAGGTGATATGAAAATTAAATGTGTTTCACCAAATGCTATGGAAAATATATAGATATAGTGTATGAAACACATGACGTCTTTTGAAGTTCGACACTGAAAATTTCTAGTTCAAAAGTTTCCATTTCTATATCACTTGCTCTGAAGCCCAAACCTCTTTCTTGAGCACCATGAGAATTTTATCGATATTCTTATATGTCTCCAAAAGTTACCACCACCATGGTTCCCCTCTCCAAGGACTTACAACCTAATAGTAAGACAATCAGGTTTCAATAATATACTACTCAAATGGATTAGTGATCTTGTTGGATCAAGTGATTTAGATGTCCCCCCCCAAAAAAAACAGAAATCTCAGCCCATCCCTGCTTTTCTCATACTGTGTGACTCTGGTCAATTCCTCCATAAGTTTACCACAAAGAGTCCATCCAATAAAAACGGACATTCTTCTTTCTCTTAACACTGAGAGGAACATCATAGGAACATCACTCAGACTCTCTGACTTATTCCTCATCCTTGCTCCATAATTACTGTTTCACTTTCTTCTGACATCCATTTCCTTGATGACATATTTTACTATTGTTCTTCAAAGCTCCTCCTTTATTATAGTTTGCAAACTGTTCATGTGCATCATGAGTCTTTTTCTTTTTCTTTATTAAATTGTCCTTATTCTCGATCCATTTCAGGTTTTGACTTTCTAGACTTTGCCACTATGTCTCAGCTGGGCTGGTAAACGTGGAATGACCAACTCTCAGAAAACAAAAGGAAACAATGTCCAAATGACATATTTATATCTAGACAATCAGCCAAAGAATTTGTTGATTTGTTGTTTTTGCTGGTTTATGACATATAGATACACAAAAGGAACATTTAATAGTTGATTCGGTAGCTGGTTCAAATTCATTCACCTATGATTGCCTTTGCACTGGCTGGCTCACTGCCTAGAATATATTCCCTTCTATCACTCCCTCAACATAATTCAAACACTGTCTTTTGCATGAAGCCTTTCTTAATCTGCCTAACTGAAAGTGCTCTCCTTCCAAAACCACCTTGTATTTAATGACTTTGTATGTAATTGCATTTATTCATTTTATATTTATGCCACTTCTATATCTATATGCATATATGTGGTGTGTGTGTGTGTGTGTGTGTGTGTGTGTGTGTGTGTGTGTACAATTTTCTCCAATTAGAATGAAAGTTTTTTGGGAATTGCAATTATTTCATTCTTTACATAAGTATCCCTTGAGCCTTTTATAGTGCCTAGGACGGTGATGGCAAACCTTTTAGAGACCAAGTGCCCAAACTGCAACCCTCATTCTGCATGTGAGCCCCCTGCCTTATCCCAGATAGGGAAGGGAGGAAGTGCTCTCTCTGGGCTGCTGGGCAGAGGGGCAGGTGAAGTGAGAAATGTCCTCAGGCTCATGTGGAGAGGGGGAAGGGAGCAGACCCCTCCAGCATACTCTGGCACACGTGCCATAGATTCACCAGCACTGGTCTATAATAAGTGCTTAATAAATGCCTATTGATTGATTTATTCTCAAGTGCAAGGACTGTTATTTTTTGCATTTGAATCTCTAGGACCTAGTACCTTGTACATAATAGTTCTTTTTTTTTTGAGTTAAACAGAGACTAAGTGATTTGCCCAGGGTCACTCAACCAGTAAGTGGCTGAGGCTGGATTTGAGCTAAGGTCTTCCTATTTCCAAGTCCAGCACTCTATCCATTGTATTACCTAGCTGTCCCCATAATGGTTCTTTAATAAATGTTTATTGAACTGAATTGGTAAGACTGGAACCCATGACTCCTGAACACCTTTATTGTCCATCCCCTAGTCTTCAATACACATAGAGGTTGTTTCCTCATTTCCTGTAATATTGCAATTTAATTCAAAATGGGTTAGTTCCAAATGCAACCTTACAGATGGCTGTCTTATAGGACAAGACTTAAAGGGCAGTCATACAGAAAATGTCAGAAATACAATAAACAGAATCTTGAGTTTCTCCATGCCCATGGGCTTTACTGGGTCTCTTCAACATGGGATAGTTTGAGTGATTGAGTTGACTGCATCTGTGATGAACAAAGACCATATATATTCCTTTAAGTCATACTTATATAAGAAACACTAGCAGCAATTCCTCCAATCCGTATTTTTCATGCAACTTTTCAAAAAAGGAATGAACAGTGCCATGAACTGTTTGAAGACAGAGTCACTTGTAGACTCTACCTGCCACTTGCATTATCTTCCAAGTAAATGTATGTATGTCAGCAGACAATGCAGCTGATACTCAAAATAGTGTGAGCCTGTCATTGAGTGCCCTAAATAATTATTCCAGAAAAATCTCCTGCCAGAAGGACAAATTAGCCCATCAGTGCAATGACAATTTCGTGAAGCTGTTGGAGAATGTCTTTCTTTTCCTGCTGATGTCTAATGTCATGAAGTTATAAATTAAAATGACACAAGTCACTGAGAGAGAAGAATTCTTTTCTAAGGACTTTCCCTGATTTAATTGAGGCTTGAGATGAACTCACACAGAACTATAGCAAAAATACTCAACTTGACAATTTATTTCCCCCAAGTCAGAGGTCCATTGATTAGACACTGGTCGCTGGTGTGCAGGTCACACTGGTTCTCCTTGCAGTTCATTCTCTAACTGGCCAAAATAACAGAAATCACTTATTAGGCATCTACTGCTTTCTAAATAGGGGCTAAAAAGATATAAATGAAACATCCCTGGCCTCCAGGAGCTTATGTTTCCCTGGAGGAAACAACATGTACACAGCTAACTAAATATGATGCACATATATACAGTAAAGACAAAGTAATTTGGTTCTTGAGAATGGAGCAAGCACTAATCACTGGTGGATGGACAGAAAAGGCTTCAAAAAGGAAAAGAACTAAGCATTCCAAGAAAAGGGAGGGAGAGCATTCCAAGCATGACAGACAGCATATGCAACTCATATCTGTAGAGAATAATAGAATCATATAACTAGAGCTGGAAAGAAATTCAAGAATCATATTATCTATTCTCCCCATCTCCCCTTCATTTTATAAATGAGGGAACTGAGGTCCAGTGACTTGTCCAGTGTCATCTAGGTAATGTATAGCAGTGATAGGATTTGAATTCAGGTTCTAAGACTCCAAAGTCATTGTTCTATTCCCCCATTCCATCATGTGCTTTAAGGTTTACAAAGTACTTTCCGGACAATAACCTTGTGAGATAGGCAATCCAAGCATCATCATTTCCATTTTCTAAATAAAGACATTGAGGTTCTGGGAGGTTAATGATTTAACTGTGACTATCTGAATTAGAATTTGAACTCAGACCCCTGCTACCTCTGAACCACTTTACATGTTCCCTTTTTCTGCAAGAGAGATAAGGCTGAGACTTTATTGGCTCTTTTTATTTTTTAAAAACTTTACCTTCCATCTTAGTATCAATACTGTGCCATGGTTTCAAAGCAGAAGAGTGGTAAGAGCTAGACAGTGAAGGTTGAGAAGAGAATTATCCAGGGTCACAAAGCTAGGAAATGTCTGAGGTCAATTTTGAACCCAGGACCTCCTGTTTCTCTCAATTCAATGAATCACTTAGCTGCACCCACCTAGTGGCGCTTTTTAAATATAACATCCCTATTTCAATTATATTCTGAGAAGTAAATATCTTTATAGCCTAGGGCTCTGGTCTTCAGTGCCTCTTAATTCTAGTGCCTTCTCTCTATTAATATTCTCATTTATCCTCCATATAGTTTACTTTGTGTGTCTATATATATATATATATATATATATATATATTAAAATTATTGATTTATTTAGACTATTTTTACATGGTTATATAATTCATGTTCTTTCCCTCCACCCCTCCAGAGATGATGAGCAATTTCACTGGGTTATATATGGTTTTGTTTTATTTTATATATATATATATATAATATATATATGTGTGTGTGTGTGTATACATACATATATATTTATTTTATTTTATTATGTATATTATATGTATAATATACATACATATATTTGTACATTGTCCCCATCATTATATTGTA
>NC_058133.1:81931735-82024385 GCF_016433145.1 Gracilinanus agilis | reverse complement strand
TGTGTGTCTATATATATATATATATATATATATATATATTAAAATTATTGATTTATTTAGACTATTTTTACATGGTTATATAATTCATGTTCTTTCCCTCCACCCCTCCAGAGATGATGAGCAATTTCACTGGGTTATATATGGTTTTGTTTTATTTTATATATATATATATATATAATATATATATGTGTGTGTGTGTGTATACATACATATATATTTATTTTATTTTATTATGTATATTATATGTATAATATACATACATATATTTGTACATTGTCCCCATCATTATATTGTAAGCCTCCTCTGGACTGACTTTTCACTCTTTTCTGTTACCCATTTCCTGGTACATAGTAGGCACTTAATAAATATTTCTTGATTGCTATTGGATGATTGCAAAATAATCAAAAACTCACAGAATGCTGGGGCTGGAAAGGGTTTAATCATCATTTTGATATTGAGAGGAGGAAACTGAGACTCAGAGAAACATGGCCTGTTTACTCTAGAGATCAAGGGGTTACTACTATATAAAAATTAAGACAGTTGCTTAAATACCAGGCATGACCTGCCTTCTTGGGTCAAATAATTCTTCATGTTGAGAAGCTTAAGAGAAAAAGAAAAAAAAAAGAAAAAAGAGAAGTTTAAGGGAAATTTAATTTAAATCCCCATCTCCTTGCTGCTTCTGTCTGGTTTCCATTTTTCTTGCTAGGATGAGAAATTCTTTAGCCTGATAACAAAGAGGATAAAAGTCCAAGCAGGAGATATACACAGAATACATCAAGGACACAACATCAAACTTGTGGCAAAGTAAAAGATTTCTTGGAGGGCACAGAAACCTACTGAGCTCTGTGGGATGAGGCTCCATTGAGGAATGGAACAGCTTTTTCTGAGGCCAGACATGGGGCAAATGGGAGGAAAAAAGGCAGTTACACAGTGTCAAGGCCTGTGATTCACGGATTCAAAGAACAAGCTTCACAGGCATGGAATGGAAAAGACAGGTGGTGGCTAGACATTAACACACCCAGCTGTTTCTTACTCAAAAAAGGAAAAAGTAATGATTGAAAGCTTGATAAGAAAGCAAGATGGTGAAAGGAGAAATGAGGGAGGTGGAAAGGGAAGGAGGAGGAGAAAGAGAAAGGAAGGTAAAAAGAGGAAGAGAGGGGAGGAAAGAGGGAAAGAGAGGAAAATAAGGGAAGCATGGCATGGGAGAGGAAGAAAGAGGAGGCAATGTGTATATTCCCTGTGTTCTTTTTATTATTTATTTATTATATGGCAGCTAAATCTTGACACTCAGCTTGTGCTTTTTCAGAGAGTGCAATACAAACCCTTTTGGGAAGCTAGATAGTAGTGTAGTTTAAAAGGTGTCACTCTAAGCTAACTATGCTTGAATTAATTTTTTTGAATTTCTGGGTGATAAGGGATTAAGAAAATGAGAAAGAAGTTGTGTTATTCATGAAGGGCTTTCATAGGATGCAAAAAAAATTATTTGTATTCAAGACCAAAGTAATATAAATTGAATTAATATTAGTTTCAGATAAACATTTCATTTTGATGTTTCATTTTGTCTTTAAGGAGTTGCAATTAAAATATTTGAAGGAGCCTCAGGGTTATGCGTCCCCCTTATTCATCCCTAAATGCAATGCCAGTAAGGAAATCTGGAACTTTTGGCTAATGTGAACAGTTCCAGTTCTGATACACAAAAGAAAATCTAATTTTGGTTAGCCACATGACCATGGAGATCTAAAATCCTATTCAGTTCAAGCTGGCTATTTGTTGGAGACAAAATACAAAAACTCCAAAATAAAGCTGTAGATTGAATATATTTGCCAAAGCACAGCCTGGTTGTTTGGCCACTAAACTGCAGTGTTGGTAACACATTCTTTTGGTTGGTAGGATACTCATGGAGAATTGAGGATTTGATGGGCTAAACAAAAAAGCCAAAATCACCTCTGTGTGTGAAATATCTTAGAAGAAGAAAAAAAAGCTGGTTCACCTTACTTCAGTTGAAGCCCTGACTTGCCTTTTTTAGAGCTACAGTCTACGTCCATTGGATTTAATCAATTTTCCCCAAGTAAAGTCATATTGATTTTTTTCAGCAAATTTGTCTATATTGTCACAAGATGTTTCTTTTATTAATAAACAATAGCAGCTAGATTTATGTAGCTCTTTTAGGTTTGCAGAACACTTTATAAATATATCATTTGATCCTTACAACAACCCTGAGAGATAGGTGTTATTATTATCCCCATTTTACAATTGAGGAAACTATGACAAACAGTGATTAAGTGGTTTGCCTTGAATCACATAAGTAGAAAGCATCTGAGGCTGAATTTGAACTCAGATTTCTGACTCCTGTCTCTACTCTGACTACTAACTTCCCTAGTTTCCTATTTAAAAACCTATCTAAAAGTTCTATCCAAGATCCCACCTCTACAGGAAATTTCTTAATTCCAAGGATTTCCCTCTCTTAATTAATGTCAATTTATCCTGTATGTGGTTTGTTTTGTACATATTTGTTTTCATGTTGTGCCTCCTTTGAAATCAAAGACTAGCTTTTGCTTCTTTTTGTATCCTCAAAGCTTAGCACAGTGCCTGACACATAATAGGTCCTTAATATACATTTACTGAATTGAATTGCCTCTTAGCCCAGTTCTCCACCTACTCCTACACCTGCCATCTGGCTGCTTCTAGATTCTAGTTCTAGCTCAGTCACTGACTAGCTCTAATAGCCTCACAGGATTTAAAACTCAGAGACTTTTGAGATCATCTAACTTAGGTCAGTCCACTCATTTTACCAGTAAGGAAACAGAGGCTGAACAAGGTAAAGTAACTTGTGATCTCAGAAATTCATGGATAAAATGTCAGTAATAATACATCTCCCTCAAAGGACTGGAATGAAAGCAATTAAACTACATACATGTCAGCTATTATTGTCATTGTGTAGCATGACAGGATAAAGTCCTGTTTTCATCAGAGATGATCTATTAATGGACAATAGATATTATTATTATTGACTGTCTGTAGAGTTTAGATACCTGAATGCTAAGATTCAAATCCAGTAGGTGAGAAAGACTGTACCTCTACAATTCACTGTTTTTCCTTTAGCTGAGAAGAAGAAAGGAAAAAAAAAATCTTCCAAATGGTCCTGGTTCAGTGTATAACCCCAAATAGCCTTCTCCTTAATACTTTAGCTATGACTTGTGCTGATACACCTAAGGCACCTCATGGTCTCGAAAAAAGCCCTTGGAGAAGAGTTTTTGTATAAATAGTAAACATTGCAAATAGTGAAATAAAGTCATGGGAAGAAAGATGCAGCATACCTTTACACCTGCTAAGGCTCCATCTCCTGCCCCTAACTTTCCTGATGATTGAAGGCTGAAAGGGCTGAGCTTATTGACAGCTCACAGTGATATTGGTGCTGGGTAAATGCAAATGAAATCAGGCTGCTCTTGAAAATCAGACCACAGCTTTAGAGCTAAAAAGCATCTCAGAGGTCCTGTAGCCCAACCAAATCATTTGATGGAGTAAACTAAGAGAAGGACAAGGATCTTGGCCAAGGTCATAAAAGTAGTAAGAAGCAAAACTGGGATCGAAACTCTTATCTTTTGAGTCCCAGACTAGTTTTCTTGGCCAGAGGGGTCAAAAGCAGCTCTTTGGCTGGTACCATTCCTACTGTTGTGGGATTCCAATGTTTTTTGGTTATGTCTGACTCTTTGTGATCCCATTTGGAAATTTCTTGACAAAGCTACTGGGGTGGTTTTCCGTTTCCTTTTCAGCTCATTTGACAGAGAAGAAAACTGAAGCAAAAGGATTAAATGACTTGCCCAGGGTCACCTAGCTAGTGTTTGAGCCCAGATTTGAATTCAGAAAGATAAGTTTTCCAGGCTCCAAGATTGGCACTCCATCAACTGTCCAACTATCTGCCCCTTAATACCATCTCTAGTGCATCCCAAAACAGATAAAAAATGTGATTGGAAAATAGCTAACAAAATCCATAGAAATACAACAGAATGTAAATAATGTTAATATGAGTGTTTCTAAGTCAATATGCAGCCTGCAGGGATTCCTATGTACAATTTAGAGGCTCCTTTTTCTATTCCAGTTTGATCCCATTGGTCTTGACCAGGCTACCTTTAACTCTACCTTCATTCATTAATGCACTAGTCAGTCCTATAGGTTAAGGTCTCAAAATCATCTACCCAAGCAGCACTTACATTGCAGGGCTCCCTAAAAGAATAGCATGAAATCATCATTGGAAATCAATTTATTTTCATATTAATGAAGGAAGGTGAGTGCCCTTTCTGAGGTTTCTTGATTGGGAGCCCAATATCAAAGTTTAGAGAACATGAGAAGGATAACAGATGAATGATTTGTAATTCAAATATTTGATATTCGCATTTTATCTTTGATTCTAAACATTATATTAAAAAAAGCAAGAGTAATACATTTCAACATGAAATATATATATACATACATACATATTCATCTATACAAAAACAAATGCACATATATATACATATATTCAGTAGTGCACTAGCAAATCTTTAACAGTTGGCTTTATAATAATAAATGTGTATATGGTATACTTTTAAGTTTAGTATGCATTGTGAACATTTTTTCCATCACTTTAAGTCTAAAAAGCCAAAAAATTAATAAACCAAGCCTATATTTGTATCATTTGTCTATTTCCAAACAATATATGCTATACTGAAAATTTAACAATCTATTTTTCAAAAATAGTTCAAGCTTACTCCTTCATATACATATATAAATATACACTTCTATCTCCAGGAATTTTGAAAGTTTTTTCTAAAGCTTTGTCCTTCTCAGGGGTTTCATATTTACCTTGAAGGATGAGAATAAGACATAGAGAGGAAATTCGAAAGAGACTCAATACCAGCTATTTTTAACTGTACAGCCTCTAGTTTTTTGCCACAGTCCCAAGAATACTAAGCTTGAAAAATTCTGCAGGCATCAACAGTTTATGCTGTCAAAAAGACAGACAAAGCCAATATAACTTGCCTATCCTGGGAAAAGATTAGCAGTTAGTGTACTACTTGGAAAACTGGGTCAATACTATTAAACGGATAAATAATATTTCACACCCTTCCTAGATCACTGTCTTGTCATGGTGGAAGAGCTTGTGAAGCTCAATGAAAGTATGAGCTATGCTTCTCCAAGACTTCTGCAAGATAGGAAGGTTACAGAGGAGAGTTTTTAAAAAAAGTAATCCACTGGAGAAGAAAATGGCAAATCAATCCAGTGTCTTTGCTGAGAAAACTCCATGGACGGTATAAAAATGATAAAAGATACGATAATTCTGGTCAGAAGGTATCCAAAACACTACTGGGAAAGAGTGGAAAACAACTATATGTAACTCCAGTATTAATGAAGTAATTAGGCCAAAGTCAAAAGAAACTTCTGTTGTGAATATATCAGTTGACAAAAAGAAAGTCAGATGCTTTAAAGATCAATACATGAACAAAATCAGATCAAGCATATACTCTGCAGCCAAAGGTGGAAAAACTTTACACGGTCAGGTAAAGCAAGACCTGGAGATGACTGTGGCTCAAATGAGCTTCTTATTACAAAATTTAGATTTAAGTTGAAGAAAGTAGGGAGACTATGAGACTGTATAGGTATGCCCTAAATAATACTCCTTATGAATATGAAGTGGAGAAGATAAATAGATTTAAGGGATTAGATATGACAGATAGTGCCAGAAGAACTATGATCAGAGAGGTTCACAATTTTTTACAGGAAGTAGTAACAAAAAACATTCTGAAGAGAATGAAGAGGAAGAAAACAAAATGATTATTTGATGAGGCTTTACAAATAGCTGATGAAAGAAGGAAAGCAAAAAGGAAAGAGAAAGGGAGAGTTATATGCAACTGAATGCAGAATTACAGAGAAAAGCAAGGAAAGATAAATTGTTTATCTTAAATGGCCAATGCAAAGAAATAGAAGAAAACAATAGAATTGGAAAAAACAAGATCTTTTCAAGAAAATTGAAATATCAAGGAAACGTTTCATGCATAAATGAACAAGATAAAAGTCCAAAAAATGGTGAGGACTTAATGGAAGTAAAAGAGATTTAAGAAGAGGTAGCAAGAATATACGGAATTATATATCTTAACTTCGCTGATAACCATGATGATGTGGTTACTGATCTAAACACACATCCTGAAGAATTGAGTCAAATGGGCCTTAGAAGTATTGCTAGCAATAAGGCTAGTTTAATTACAGTTGAGCTATTTTAGACTCTGAAAGATGATTCTGTGTAAGTGCTATACTCAGTATGCCAGCAAATTTGGGAACTCAATAATAGCTACTGGATTGGAAAAGATGAGTTTACTTCCCAGTCCTAAAGAGCAATGCCAAAGAATATTCAAGTTACTGTAAAATTGTGTTCATTTCACATGTCAGCAAAATTATGCTTAAAATTCTGCAAGCTAGGCATCAGTAATAAGTGTGACCAAAAATTATCAGAAGAGAAGACTGGTTTTCAAAGAGTCAGAGGAACTAGAGACCAAATTGCCAAAATCTTTTGGATGATATAGAAAGCAACGGAGTTCCACAAAAACATTCACTTCTACTCATTGGCCATTCTAAAGCCTTTGACCCTATGGATCACAACAAAATGAAGCAAGTCCTCAAAGTAATGGAAGTACCAGATCATCTTACTGGTTTCTTAAGGGACTGTATGCAGGTCAAGAAGAAAGAATTAGAACTAATCATGGAACAACTGATTGGTTTAAGATTGAAAAAGGAGCCCAACAAAGATGCGTATTGTCTCCTTATTTAGTAACTTACATGTACAGTACATCATGTGAAATGCCTGGCAGCAGTAGGTTTCTGGGAGAGATATCAATAATCTCAGATATGCAGACAATACCACTCTAATGGCAGAGAATGAAGGAATATTAAGAAGCTTCCTGAAGAAGGTGAAAGAGGAGAGTGCATAATCTGGCTTGAAATTTAATACTGAAAACCTTAAGATCTTGTCAACTGATTCTATCACTTTCTAGCAAATAGTGGGAGAAGAAATGGAAGCAGTTTCAGATTTTATATTCTTGGACTCAAAGATGACTGCAGATGATGACTATAGTAATGAAAGTAAAAGATATTTGCTCCTTGAAAGAAAAACTACGACAAATCTGAACAACATGCTAAAAAGCAGAGACATCACCTTGCTGACAAAGGTGTGTAGTAAAAGCTATAGTTTTTCTAGTAGTAATGAATAGCTATAAAAATGGTAGTATAAAGAAAACTAAGCACTATAGAATCAATGCTTTTAAATTGTGGCATTGGAGAAGATTTTTGAAAGTCCCTTGGAGAGCAAGAAGATCAAATCATTTAATAAATATTTAAAGAAATTGATTCAGACTATTCACTGGAAGGTCAAATAGTGAAGCTGAAGCGTAAATACTTTAGCCATATAAGGAGAACACAGAATTCATTGGAAAAGACCCTGATATTGGGAAAGACTAAAGGCAAAAGGAGAAGAGGATGGCAGAGAATGAGATGGCTAGATAGTGTCATGGCAACAATGAATATGATCTTGGACAGACTTCAGGAAAAAAGTGGAGAATAGAAGGTTCTGGTATGCTTTGATCCATGGAATCACAGAGTCAGACGTAACTGAACAGTAACAACAACAATATTTCACAGAGAAACATCATGATATAACAGAGATAGCCAACCTTGGAGTCAGGAAGAGCTAGCTGAAGCAAACTAGCTCTGTGAACAAAGACAAGTTAGAAAATAATCATTTATTAACCACTCACTATGTGCCAGGCACTTTGCTTAGTATTAAGAATACAAAGACCTTTCACTCTTAAAAAAATAATAAAGCACCATCTCTAGACCTCATAATCTAATGGGGAGGGGGGAAGGGAGAGACAACATACAAACCATTATGTACAAACAAGAAACGTATATCTTGAAAATTAGAAGACAGTCAATAGAAGGAATACATTAGAATTAAGTAAAATCAAGAAAGACTTCTCATAAAAGCACGTATTTTTTGCTGGAATCTAAAAGAAAGGTAAACCAGAAGGCTAAAATGAAGAGAGAGAAAATCAATTGGTCAGTCATTTGAGATTTTAGTTCTCTCAAGTAATTCTCTATAAGTATGAGTTACAGGAATGTAGTCTGCATGGGCACGGGCAGCTTTCACATCAGATGTTCTCCTCACAAATGAAATTACCTTTTTTTTCCCAAAAAAAACTTTTAAATGGCATAGTTTAATACAAGCGTGCCCTATTTTAAGCCAACTCAATATTCTAAAATCCAAACTTACAGAAATAGCTACATTAGGATGTGATTATTCATAGCATAAAATGATTTTTAATGTAACTAGGGATTCATTAAGAAGTTCCTTTGCCTAGAGGTCTCCACTTGGTGTACTGAAAATAAAATTTAATTTGTAGAAATTCAGATTATACCTAGATTCTGAGGAACATATCTACAACATGAACCAGAACTCCTTAGTTTCTTCAAAATTTTCAACGAAAGTAAAAGAGACCCTTATTATGAATCTCTTTAAAAAATTAATCTGTGATTTACCTCCATGGAAAAGAAAGATCTAGGTGCATTCTGCCTAGAATGAAGCCCTGACTCCTGTACCATTGGAGTTAGTTGCCTATGTGAATGTTTTTAGCACTGAAGGAGGAAAAAAATTCTAAAAACTCCAAGAGAGTTCTGGTGTCATAAGACCTTAAAGCTTATTTATTCAACCCAATCTCTTCATTTTAGACCTGAGGAAGCCAGAGGCTAGAGATAACCAAATAAGTTTCTATATTTGTTAGGAAACAGAGCTGTCACATTTTTCTGTGCTGGTGAAGTAGGCTATTTTTTCAGCTTGATTTACTTGAAGTAAACTTTTGTGGACCTCGATTTCTAATTTTCCTTTGAGGTAAAAAGAAAAAAATTATGTTCTCACCAAAGTGACCACATTTCGTCCTTGACATATAGTTCCACAAGTAGAGATGATAAGTGTAATCAAACCTCAGGCAACAGAACATAACAAGCTGAAAGCGGTTAACCTCTGGGGCTCCAAGATTATTTCTGCCCCATCTGACCTTTGCTCTCAAAGAAATTAAGCACAGATTAAAAAAGGTTGCTTTTTTTTCTCTCTAGCCTGTAACCTCTAATTCATCTGCCAAAAATGAAATGAGAGCCTCAGATACTTGGTGGTTTTAGACACACTTGTCATGATAGTAAGCATGGGACAAGCTACAACTAAGCTATAATTTCCTTAGAGTGAGGAAATTCTTGCGTAGGAAGTCTCTCCATCAAAACAGCTCATATTTCATGTACAACTTGGTAGAGAATTCTTGGGGAATTGGTGCTGGAGCATTGAAAGTAGTTGACTTGTCTAGGGTAACATAGCTAGGCAGCTTTGGATGTGGGTTTGGTAAATAGATCTTCCTGGCTCTAAGTCTAACTTCAATAATAATAATAAAATAATAATAATAATAATAATCACCATATTAACTGAACACCATTGAAAGAGAAAAGAATGAAATAATAATAATAACAACAGTATCTTTCATAATCTAACAGTCTTGATTACTGTACACTGATTGAAGTACTCTGTACTTTATATATAAACTTTGAAGGATTCTTGGGAATTGTGGGAAATATAAGTAAAGGTAATGGGGTCACCAGGGATATTATAAATAAACTAAGTGGTTTGTGGGAACACACACTGGGATTTATGAGAGACTAGACCTGGACATTGAAGATTTGAACAGCCAAGCTGCTCCTAACTGACAAATGGCAGTTAGCCAACTGTCACTCTGGCCAGAGGCCTTGAATTTAACAGACAAGGTAACAGGATATAACTGGGTTTAATTATGAACAACTAAAAGGTGGGATAGGGATATCTACTCTAAAACCTTAAATCTAACGACATAACCCACAGGGAAAGGAAAGACTTATTTCTACACTAACTTAGTACTCTAAACTGACAGGGCCCAAGGAGCAGTGGAGTCTCTGGGTGACTGCCTCAGACTTGGAACCTGCCAGGCTTGAGCAGCTCAGCTAGGGGCTTTGTGGCTTTGGGATTCTCACTGCAATCCACTGATGATCTCTGGATGCCAAGAGCCAAGGTAGTCTCAGGTACCAAGTAGAGGTGTGCTCAAGACTCTGTCCACCAGATCTCAAAACTTTCTCCTCTTCCTTGATACAGGACTGTTGATCTTCTCTCTTTGCTAGATGCCACCACTCAGGATCCCAGGGGAAAATCAGGATACAGGATGTCCTTTTACTCTGAGTGCTCCCAGGGCTAACCACAGTTTGTGTTAACCCCCAATGGAGTCCTTTTCAGAGCACAAGTCACTTCTTCCTGCTCCCTCATTCCATCCTGGAATTCCCAACTCCAGCTCCTTCCTGCTAAATACATCTTAATACCTAATCAATAACTAATCTTATCTTCCACATAACAGAATTCAACCAATAGACTATATTGAAACCAGATCATTATCATAGATAAAATTTCCTGAATATACCATTGACTCACAAAAATATATTTTAATATCTATGGCCATTCAGAATACTAATAACCCTTGAACTAAATGGAAATGGAAGCTCTCAAAATAGAGTGTGTCTCCATAGTCTTTGTGCAGTTTTAACTTATTAAACTGCTACTTTTTAGGCTATTAAATAGCACTGAAATTTTTGAGACAACCTTTTTAGAGACACAAATGAAGAAATTAATGCTATGTGAGACACACATCCCTGTCCTTCTGCCTACTACTAGAGTTGTCCCAAAAATACTTTGGGGAAGTCTCCTAAAAATAAGCCTTTTTTATCAATAGTTACATTCAATTATCAGAAATTCAGTTTCTTTTTTACTACTTAATAGTCCACTAAACAATAAGAATTGTAAGATTGTTTCAGATTGGTAATGATTGGTAATGGAGTCAGAGCAAAGGCTTAAGCTGGCTATCCTAGCAAGGAGGAGGGGTGAGAGTCAATAGAATTCTTCCTCTTCCCCCTCCTGAGGCAGTTGAAGCAGAAGGGGTAACAGTTCTAACTGAATCCCCTTTAGATCAAGAAATGGAGGATGTTTAGTCTTGGCTAATCCAGGGCTAAATTGGTAAACAGATAGGCAATAATCCCACTGAGATTAGCAACTTCCACTGTTAAAGATTATTTCCCTGAACCCTAAGATAGATAATGGTTCAGGATGCCTTCTAAATACAGTAGACTTGCTTTCTGGATAACAGCTGTTCCAGTACTTGTTTGGATGAAGATTTTGCTTAGGTAATGTATGCTAATGGTTGGTATAACCTCAATATAACTTCACAAAGGCTCTCAAACTTAACAAGGGAAGGGATTTATTAATTTCAGGAAAACAAGGAAAGAGAAGGTAAATTTTAGGGTTGAGGGTGAGGTAAGTTACCCAATCTCTTCAGGACATTTGTTGGATACACATTTCCCAGAGGGGAATGTGTTTTGTATAACTTAACTTCTATTTTCCTCACAAACTAACTTTTCTCTTAATCTAATGTTATTAAGTTTAAGTTGGTGAAGGTAATCTTGAGTGAAGATCTATTTAAATTAGAGATAAGTTGAGATATTGAGTGAAGATCTATTTAAATTAGAGATAAGTTGAGATATTGCATGTGAGATATTTTCCCCAGTGCACACAGCCTGTTTAGTCTGTATGGAGTAAACAGCAAAGTAACTCCCTGCTTCCTGAGGTCAGAGATGAGCTAATAAAAAGAGCAATCCTACCCTCCTCAGCTACCCATGAAACCCCCCAAAATAGTGAGTCCTTGCAAGCTGGGAGTACTGGCTTTCATAGTCACATTCTTAACTGCCCCAACTGTCCTCCTTCCTGGAGTTCTGGGGGGTCCTGTGGAATTCTGTGAGGCAGTTTCACCCCACTTAAGATCATGAATGTTACAGAATAGAAGGATAGCAACTTGTCCCAGGACCATTTCTATCTGCGCTCCTTCAAACATAAAGATAAGAAATAAAGAACAAAAACTGAAATAATATAATATCAAAAATTTAGTATTTTAAGGTGCTACTGCATAGTTATTTATAAATATTATCTAATTTTTATCCCCATAGCAACCCTGGGAGGGAGGTGCAATTGTTATCCTGCTGAGGCAGGCAGAGAATTCAAGTGATTTGTCCCAGCTTACATCCTAAAAAATGTCTGAGGTGGGATTTGAGCTCAGATTCTTCTGATGCCAGATCTGGTGTTCTACTGTACTACCTGGCTAGCTAACTAAAACAATAACTACAAAGACTGATAAAATTTAAAGTGAGAAAACACTTTAAAAGTCTGTGATGTTTTAGTTGTATCATCTCATTTAAACTATATGCAAGACTAAGTGGTGTCATTTTTATGTTTACAGTTGGTAAAGTTGTTGAAAGACCTTATTTTAATGGACAATGAACCTTCTAAGACATACAGTGCTACACAAATATAATTTTTTTAATGTGAAGAGTTGATAAAACCTTTCAAGGCTTTGTATAGGTCCATAGTGACAATGTTTTGTTGTTATTGTTGTTGTTTTTTTTAATCACTGTATACTCCTGCTACAAATTACCCTAGTGGTCCTCCTTGCTCTATCTCATTAAAAAAAAATAAAGACCAGTTAATAACTGCAGGCTCATAAATAATTAAAATTTTTAAGCTGAGCTAGATTATATTTAAAGCAGCCTATAAATTCCACCAACTTTCCTATTCTTCTCATGACAATGGTGCCTACATCTGTCAACTGAAGAAGTCTATTACCAGTGCCAAATTTGTATTTTCTATTCTCAGTTCATATTCTCACACACTGATCACCTTGTCTTGTCAAGTTGAGTCTATGCTTAATTACTCACTAGATTTTCCAGCTTCTAAGACTCACTGAAAAGAAAGAATGACCTCCAAAGAAAGAAAAATAGTTGCTCATTGCCCAAAGGAAGACAATAATTTTGAGTCAAGTATTTTTCTTTAAGAAATGATTGTCTAGTGTGGTGATGTGTACCCAGGAGGCACTTACTGACTGTCAGGTGGGTGAGGGTTTGAAGAAAGCAGTAAGTGCTTGACTGGGTATTGGGCATTTGGGATGTTGGATTTTATTTGGCTCATGAAAATAAATTGCTAGTTTCACTATATGGGAAGCATCTTGGTTTGTGCCATCTCCAAGCAGGAACTGTTCTTCTTTTTGACTTTATATCCACAGCACTTTGAACATAAGCACTTACTGAACTGATCATAAGATAATAGGTTTAGAGCTGAAAGAGATCTTAGAAGGTGTGATGAGGAACTGGCCTCTGAGGTCAGTCCATAAGACCATAGAAAAATGTCACTACTACAATTCCTCATGTGGAAGAAGTTGAGTACCCTGTTTCTGGGAAAGTCATAATGACATGTAATAGAAAAATCTTTTAGTTCACTGGGTTTTTACCTCATTTGGAGTTCTTCTTGTCTTAGACTCTGGAGATAGTTGAAGTTGCCTTATTCTTTGTCTATAATTCCTATTTTGGAGAGGTTTAAGAAGTTGTAAGGATCAGAGAAAGTTTCTAATCCTCCACTTTATTTGTCACATGACCTAAAAGTCTCAGAAAGCTGTGATTTGAGCTCATCTTCAAACTTCAAATATAATACTCTTTTTACTTCATATGTGTTGAACTTTTTGTGTCTTTATCAAAGTTGTTATAAGTGATAGACAAAATTCTCAAGTTTCTTTTCAAACCCCTACAACAGTGAATAGTAAACCTGAATAGTTAAAAAAAAAAGAACTCCCTAGGGTCTCACCAACATACTCAAAGGAAACTAGAAAATACTCAGAGCCAAAAAGTGATTTTAATCATATTGAAAGACAAATAATTTCATTTTAAAAAAAAGGAGGATGAACCAGATAGCAGCTCTATCTGGTTCATCCTCCTTTTTTTAAAAAAATGTTGTAGGGGTTTGAAAAGAAACTTGAGAATTTTGTCTAGTTAATTGACAAAGACAGAAATGGAACTTAAGTCTTCCTGACTCCAGATCCAATGTATTCACCATGTCAAGTGACTTAAGTATAGTCTTTTTAAGAGACTCTTAAATGTTCTGGATGCCAATGAAAATTGTTAAGTAATGCGTTTCTCTTTTCCTTTAGACTTTTAGTATATCTAATTTTGACTTAGACCTAAAAAAAACAAAAATAAAACTTAGTCTTATTTTCCTTCTTCATCATGGGTTTGACACCCAGGTGAGTAATGGGATGAGCAGAGGTTTGGAGCTAGTTGGTAAAATGAAGTTAGGTAGTTCTGTAGAATTAATTACAAGGGATTTGGCTGGTAAATGAATCAGAAGAAACTAGTTTCTAGCCTCATATCCTAATTAAATAAATAGCACACTAAGCCATACTTCAGTTAAGTAGCATTGATTATTTTCAGACATTGGCACACCTACTAATTTTACATGTATATGCCCTTTATTAAGAATTTTTCTGGGTCATTTTTTATTTGTTTTAATGACCCAATTTTCCTGCCTGTAAGACGTGAAACAATATAGAAAATGAACAATCTTTCACTTGAAGATTTCAAAGTGTTTTTTTTTAAATCTAGTGAAATTTTTTTTCTTTCAACTTCAATCAGCAAGACTTTTAAGGCCACATCTATACATGGCCACTCCAGCAAAGGAAGTTAAAAATGGGAAAAATACATCCTAGCAGTTTCATTAAGGCTACCACCTTAAAATATGCTCCAAGACATGAGAAATGATATTGTCTAAACATGCCTTTCCATGTGAACACTAAAATCTTTTCACAAGAAGAGTGGGTCCCAGAGCTAAAATGAAACTCAAAGAATCTATACAGGCTCTTGTAAAGCAATATGATCAAAGTATGTCAACTCCTACAGAGTATAAAATCTAGGTATTCACATTTATTCCCCTCTAGTATTTTTGGTCTAGACCAGAGACACATGGATCTAGAAATTTTCTCCAATAATGAAATTTGGCAATTCAGTCTTTGAGAGTTCTCTGAAGTACTAAAAGGTTCAGTGACCTGAACAAGGTCACATTGCTAAGTGTCATTGGGTATTAGGATTTGAACCAAGCTTTTCCTGACTTCATGGCTGATCTTCTATCCTTTATATCAAATTCTTTCTCATCCTGGACTAATAAAAATGTTTTATTTCTTAAAAAATTAATATTTTTGTTTGCTGATTACACTAAAATTCCCAGATCTCCCACCTCCCATTCCCATACCAGAGAAGGCAACTTTTGAACAGATAGATAGATAGATAGATACATACATACATACATACATACATACATACGTACATATATATTTATATATATAAACTATGTCTTTTCGTATTTCTATCTATCTGTTCTTTCTCTGGAGGTGGACATTCACAACTTATTCTTCAAACTTTAATTCTATAACTATATATAATGTTTTCTTGGCTTTACAATATCACATGCAAATTTTGATAACATGTTTTGGGGAAAAGGGTTTTCCCCTAAATTTGCAATATTATTATTATAGGGAACTGCCAACAAGGACATTCCCTTTACCAATGAAAATGAACTCATTTCCACAATTTACAGCTTAGAGATTTGCTGGAAGTGATTTGCCCAGGATCCTAGAATCAGTATGAGTCAGAAGCAGGACTTAAATTCAAGTCTGGGTGGCATATTGTTTATTATGCCACACTGACTCTCTAAACCCTTTGCTGTTGAATCAAATATGCTTTGTGCCTAGATTCACAAAGAGTTTATCCAAGGGATTTTGATTACCAGAGTATTAAAGTGATATTTTCATAGAGCAATTCACACATTAAGCAGTCCCATATTAGGGTATTTGAAGTCAAATTTTGAACAAAAGATTCCAGTGTATGACTTGGAATTCTTGAAGATTCCTATGAAGAACAGACTCTTTTATGGCCTATTAGAAGAACAGAAAAGTCTGGAAATAAAGGGTCTGAAGATGTTAGATCTGGTGAAGATTAAAAATGATGATTCATAGAGATTTTATTTCTTAAAAAGTGGGAAATAGAAAGCACACAATTTGATATAGCACATGGTTTGGGCTATGACTTACCTCATGGCCTTTTAATGCCTTTTTTCCTCTTTGATGCCTTGGAGATGAGTGGTTTTTTACCCTTAAAGGTAAAACAATGACGTGATTTTTGCAGTTACCTTTGTCTATCAGTCACTTTCCCCTTTATAACCCCTAGTGAAAACTATGAACAAATATCTGATGAATTTGTACCACATAATATTTTCAGAAACAATTAAAGGGATTCTACTAAATATGGAGCAGGGGTCGGCAACCTTTTTGGCCGTGAGAGCCATAAATGCCACATTTTTTAAAATGTAATTTCATGACTTTATGGCTCCTGCAGAAAGAGCCATATCTGGCCCTCAAAAGAGCCAAATATGGTTCAAGAGCCATATGTTGCTGACCCCTGCTCTAGAGTTAAATCTTTTTAGAGGATCTTAAAGAACCTTAGAGGCCATGGAGACCAATTCCTTCATTTTTCAAATGAGGAAATTGATCCACAGAGAAGTAATGTGACTTGTCCAAGGTCAAATGGCTAACAAGTATCTGAAGTACATCTTTCTAGTTCCAAGTATAGTTCTATAAAATGCATCGTGTTGCCTCTCTAAACAAGTGCTTTGGCTGGGAATTGATCCCAGGTCAACTACTTGAGAGGCAGCTATATTAATCATTATAATAGCAGCACCACTAAAGGTAAAGCTAAAACTAAAGATCTGAGGTAGAATGGGCAGATGAGAGCAATTTGTTCCAATATGCAGGTGCTATGGAGTGCATAGAACTTGGTCAGACATCAAAAATGACAAGGTCATCTATCTGCATCCTGGGCCATTGCCATTCATCTTGACTTTTGTCTTGCTATTGACCTTTTTTTTAACGTTTATTTAATTAATTAATTTAGGACATTTTTCCATGGTTGTAGGATTCATGTTCTTTCCTTCCCCTCTCCCCACAGCCCCCTTCCATAGCTGAGGCACAATTCCACTGGGTTTTACATGTGGCACTGATCAAGACCTATTTCCATATTATTAATATTTGTACTAGGGGTATAGTTTAGAGTCTACATGCCCAGTCATATTCCTATCAACCTATGTGATGAAGCAGTTATTTTTCTTCTGTGTTTCCTCTCCCGTAGTTCTTCCTCTGAACGTGGATAGCGTTCTTTCTCATAAGTCCCTCAGAGTTGTCCTGGGTCATTGCATTGCTGCTAGTAGAGAAGTCCATTACATTCGATTTTACCACAGTGTATCCATCTCTGTGTATAATGTTCTCCTGATTCTGCTCCTTTCACTCTGCATCAATTCCTGGAGGTCATTCCAGTTCACATGGAATTCCTCCAGTTCATTATTCCTTTGAGCACAATAGTATTCCATCACCAACAGATACCACAATTTGTTCAGTCATTCCCTAATTGAAGAGCATAGCTTTGTTTTCCAATTTTTTGCCACCACAAAGAGCACTTGGCTTTGAACTTTAATGACTCTAGAAGAGAGAGTGAGGCTAATGCCTGTGCAACTCTGCCTCACTTAAATCAGATTCACACTCAAGTCAAGATATCACTCACATGAAGTCTCTTGTCATCTTCCAAAATGAAGGATCGATAACAACAAAATTTGAGACAAATATTATTGGCATTTTATTTCTACTAAAGATCATCAAGATGAACAGGAATCCACAAAACAAACAAATATGATCATTTTGTCTCTCCCTTAATTCTTTAAATCATCCACTGAAACAAATATGTGGGTATTTAAATTTTTAAATGCTTTCTGCAGCAGACACACAGTAAATATTTGCTGATCTATTTCCTGAGGAAATTTAATTATTTATGTAATATACAGGTTTATACCACATTAATGCTGAAACACATATTGCATGCAGGGTGCATAATTGTCTTCCCCATTTAAAATTAGTGACCCCATATGTCTCCAAGGAACTCTGAGCAGGGAGGATCTGACTCTCAACAGTGTAGATCATATCCCTAAACTGTGAGAAATGTTAAAAAAATATCAAGAGTTATCCCATTTTTAGCTCTCTACATACAATCTAGGCAGGAAAGATCTGCCTACGCATAGCTTGCCTTATTAAATTCAGCACAATATTAGAGAGTAATGGACAATGCAATCCACAAAACAGGCAAAGAGGTAGGAAAAAAGAGAGTTACAGCAGAGAAACATAACCCAAAACATCTTCTAGTACCAAAATTCAAAATCATTAATGTTTTAATTAGGGAGATAGTGTAGGGCAGTGAAAAAGATACTAGAATTAGCAGATGGTGGATTCAAGACCTAATTCCAACCACTCAATAAGCATTTACTCTGTATCTGACATGTATTGGGCACTGAGAATATAGAGACAAAGAAGGAAACAATTTATTGAGCTAGCATCTATCAAGGAAGAATGAATATACATTTGAAAATATATGCAAAACAAATACAAAGTAAATGCAAGTTGTCAAAATACAAGGGATTTTGGGAGAGTGAATATTCACAATTTGGAGGTTGGCAGGTGAGATCAGGAAAGGCATCATATACAAGGTAGTGTTTGAGCTGAGTATTAAAGTAAGAGAAGGATGCTTTAGGGAAAGGTGAGGAAACAATGCAGTCCAGGCATGGGAAATGGAGAGATGGGAGATGAAAAGCAAAGTAGTAGGAAGAGAGAGAAAATCAGTTTGGCTAGATTGTAGAATGAAGCAGAGGAAAGTAGTGGCTAAAAAGACTGAAAAGATAGCTTAGATCCAGGTTGAGAAGGGCTTTAAAAGTCAAATAAAAGTTGCTATTTCATGCTAAAGGCAACAGGAAGTCACTGTAGTAGTGTGAAAGAAAAGGAGCCATAAAAGGCATGTGTATGAATTTCCCTGGGATTTCATGGCAAGGCCAGATCTCAAAATAGTGGGTCAAAAGTGTTGTCTAAGCTAGTACCCAAATAAAGACATCTCCTGAAAGCTTCCTTCATTATTTTATTGACCAAAGAATCTTTTGTAATGTCATGACCAAATGACCCAAACTCTTTTCCCCTGATTCCTGTATACCCCAAGCGGTTGTCAATATTCCACAATGTGTTGGGTTTATAGAAGTACCGTAGAAATGTTTGGGGTAAAATCTTTTCATAAACAATATTCTGTAGGAAAGTTATGCCCCTAAAAATGATGTCATGTTTAGCACTCCACCTTCTATAAATACCTTTCTCTTTGTCATAATAAATAGAGATCTTGCATCCCCTGTCTGGTCCTTGCTTATTTTGTTTCTCTCTGTCTCTCTGTCTGTCTCTGTCTGTCTCTCTGTCCTCTATCTCTCTATCTCTCTCTTCTTTCTCTTTCTATATCTCACACTGGGTTCTCATCATAGTAGAATTACTATAGGGCAGGGGAATGACATGGTCAAATCTTGATTGAAGGAAAATTACTTTGGCAATGGTATGGAGGATGCATTAGAATGAAATTTGGGGAGAGACTTGAAGCACCAAAACCAAATAGGAGTCATTGCTATAGACTGGGCAAGAGGTTATAAGGATCTTAGCTCAAGTAAAGAGAGAGAAAGAATTCTCTCTGTGAAGAGAGAGAAAGAATTAGAGGTGAGAAGTATGTTCTAGAAGAAGAAATGCCAAGATTTAAGAACAGATCAGATACACTGAGTGAAGGAATGTATAGAGTTGAGAATGATGCTGAGATTAGAAAAACCTGAGAGACTAGGAGAATGGTGACATCCTCAACAAAATTGGAAAAGTTTGGGAGAGGAATGAGTTGGATGGGGACATAGATAATGAAGTCTGTTTTGAACATATTGGCTTTAAAATACCTCAGAAGCATCTATTCCTAAATATCCAATAGGGAATTGATGATGTGGGACTTATACTCAGAGGTAAGCCTGAGCCTGGATATATTGAGTAATAAGATATCACATATATATGTATAGACATATATATGCACCTATAAAAGTTGATAAAGTCATCAAAAGAAAATATCAGAGGAAAGAGAGGAAAAGATCCAAGACACAGCTGTGTGAAATACTCACAGTTTGGCAGCAAGGTGATATGGTGAGCCAGCAAAGAAAGCTGAAGTATAAGTAGAGAATAAGGAAAGTTTACTGTCATAAAAAATAGAAACAGAGAAAAGGTAGTCTCCAGGTTATCAGTACTGTTAAATGCAGCTGAGATAACAAGAATGACGAAGACTGAGAAAATATGTCCAAATTTGGGAATTAACAGATTAGTATCTTTGGTGCTGTCGTGTACTAACTGTAACTGTGGACTGAAATTTGCTAAGGGGAGTAGGCAATTGGAGTTGGAAGGGACCCTGAAACAGCCCAGAGGAATGTTGCCAGTTCGGAATGAAAAAGGAGGGGCCACTGAGGAAGAGGAGTTTTCTTAACTGTCACTTCACTCCTGGCCCAACTGGAACCCTGGGGGGTTGGTTCTTTGGTTGAGAGGTTTTGATTTTTGGGGTGGATCCTGAGTGAATTGGGCTTCTCTGTACTTTTGTTAGTGACTATAGGGAGGTCACAAATACCAACAAAGAAGATACTGAACAGTAATTCTCCAATTTGGTCAGAGAGTCCAAATTCCTGGGGGGAGCAGGCTTGAATGAGGGGGGTCCCTTCCAAGATCCTGCTTGAATCAATTGATCCTATTACTTCCCTTTTATATTAGTTTAGAAATATTTGATAGAAGACTGTAGGAGGAAGATAAAGTTAGCTACTGCAACCAAGCCACAGAAGTCCAGAGCTGCTCTCTTGGGGAGAAGACATAGTTGTTAGTGAAGTTCATCATTTCCCTCCTTCCTTGATTCCCCTATACCTTTTTCCCCTGTACCCTGAATTTAAGTTATCCTTTGATAAACCCCTGATAGTTTGACACTTACAGTCTGGAGCAGTTACACTGAAAGGGGTAGGTGGCTGATCTAGTGACTGAGGGAAAGACTAATTCCAAAGACCATCTTGAGGGGTAAAGCTACTTGAACTTTGGAGTGTGGGGGAGGCTTGTCTCAACAGGGCTTTCTCTGAGGGTGGGATCAAACCCATTAGGGTCACAACTGAAACCCAACACCTTCCTTCAACATCCCCATTATAGCTTTGCCAGTTTGGAAACCTCTTTGAGTTTATTCCCTCATAGGTCTTCCCTGGGGTGGAGGTGAGTGATAGCTGATCTGGCTTGTTGAAAGCTAACAAGGGAGGAGTCTAGATACACACACCACTACCAACAATACTTACCCTTATACATTTATGGTGAACCAACAAAATTATTTCTGAGATCCCAAGAAAAGCCAGATATTTTAGTGTGTTTGATCTGTGTAGTGCTGATTATACCATCCCACTGGCAAAGGATAGCCAGGACATCTTTGCATTCACTTGGAAATTCCACCAGTTAACTTGACAAAGACTGCTCCAAGGTTTATTGCAATTCAGGAACAATATTTTGCCAAATATTGAAAAGGGATCTAGAAAGTATAGAATTCCAAGACAGCAAATTGCTCCACTATGTAGATGTCATCTTGATTGCAAGCCCAAGTGCAAAAATCTGTCAGAGAGACTTGGTGACTCTTTTGCAAGAGCTGTGCAAGAGAGGACATAAAGTATATGAGTCCAAGCTGCAATGGATACTGCTTAGAGTAGAATATTTGGGATTCATATTAGAGGAGGGCACAAGAAAGATATCTCAGAAAAGGGTGGAAGTTATCAAAAAACTGAGTCTACCAACCACCAAGAAGCAACTCCGTGCATTTTTAGGAGTAATGGGATTCTGTAGGCAATGGGTTCCTGGATACAGTCAAATATACAGATGTTTCAGTGATCTGACCAGGAATTCAATCTCAGAACCCTTGAAGCTCTCAAAGGAACATTGAAATTCAATAGCCAAACTTAAAAGTGCCATTTTCACAGCCCTGGGAATCCCTGATTACAACAAAGAATTTCACCTGTTTGTCCATGAGAAAAAGGGCACAGCATCAGGTGTGCTTGGGCAATACCTAGGGCAAAATTTAAAACCTGTGGCTTATTACAGCTCCGAGCTTGATGTGACAGAAAAGGGCATGTCTTATTGCCTTCGGGATATTGGAGCTGTGGTATTAATGATCAAAAAAGCATCTTCTTTGGTGTTGGGAATCAAGCTAACTTTGTACTCCCCACATAGTATAGAGTATATGATTAAGAGCAGCAATTTACATGCATTCACTCCACAAAGACTGTCTCAATGTGAGATAATACTTCTGAATAATGAGAACATAAGATTAAAATCCTGCCAGTCACTAAATGCAGCAACTCTGCTCCCACAATTAGCAATGTCAGGAGAGCCTTGCATGATTGCAAAGAAACCCTAGAGATGGTACAAAAAACAAGAATAGACTGTGTGACCCTGGGTAAGTCACTTGACCCTCATTGTCTACCCTTACCACTCTTCTGCCTTGGAGCCAATACATAGTATTGACCCAAGACAGAAGGTAAGGATTTAAAAAAAAACACAACAAAACAAAACAAAAAAAAAAAAAAAACAAGAAGAGATTTGAAAGACATGACAATTAAAGAGCCAGATCTCAAAATCTTTACAGATGGCTCTGCATACATGTACAGAGGGAAAAAAGTTTATAGGAACAGCAGCAGTGACAGAGACAAAAACTTTGTGGTACGCTTTCCTATCAAATACAGTCAGCATTCAAGGGGCAGAAATAATCAGTTTGTTAAGGGCTCTTCAAATAGCTAAGGACAAAAGAGTCAACATTTACACCAATAGCTCTTATGTATTCAATGTTCTCCATGCTATGGAATAAATCTGGAAGTATAACTATGGCAGGAAAAGCCATTGCCTACAGAGACCTTATTCTGCAACTTCTTGAGGCTATACATCTGCCGAGAGAAGTGGCAGTAATCCAATGCAAAGGTCATACAAGAGGGCTGGACAAAGCTCATTGGGCAATCATAGGGCAGACATCACCATGAAATTTGGAGCTAGATTTGAGCCAACCTATATTTTAATCTTTACCCTGATGGAGGAAGACCTTCTAAAACAAGCCTATGATCCCAGGGAGGTTCAGAAATGGGGAAAAGACTTTTAGGCAAAACTAGTAGTGTTATGCATAATCTGGAGGAAGGTTAATTGTGGGACACCTAGGTAGGATAGTGAACCCAAAAGGATCACCCACAGTAGTTGATGTTATTAGAATAAAGGAATCTGCTTAACCCAAACTTAAGATGTGTACAGTATCCCAGGGCTACCAGCCAAGCAAGGAATCAGCTAATGGAATTATTCAGCTAACTCTGTCCAACTGAAGCCCTGTGCCTTGGATAACGCTTTTGTCTGACTGTGGATTGATCACTAATGTTAAAAGGTAATGGCTCTTCCCTCAAGTTGTCACAGGATATAATCCACTAGAGCCCATTAGATATTTGATGAAGTTGTAAGTTTAAAGATGATTTAATATCTAATAGACTTAGGGGAGGAGGAGCTGGGTAATGGCTGGGAAAGTGGGAACAGGAAATCCTTAACTATATCTAGATGATTATATTATTGATGAATCTTTTCTCATAAATTATATGATCAAAGTTTTGATGGTTGACAGCCTGGCTGAGACCTGTAAAATCAAGGTTATCCTGCTGAATGACAAGGTTTGTTGATCTTCTTAGTAACTGAAACTCAGGAGACAGGGATTGATGAAGCACAGTTTGAGCTGGTTACTGATTGATGAATAGAACACAAGCTAGGCCTACCCAAAAACCACCCTTCACCCAAACAAATATTTCATCACTAAGATCCATGTGGGTTCAAATCCCTGGTTTTTATACCTGAGCCTAACTGGCTTTTGGCTCCTGCCAAGCTCCTGCCAAGCTCAGGTCTTCCACATTCTAATCAGCTAACTGTCCATCATCCTGACTCCAACATGGCTGTCAAATATTTTCTTACAATAGACAAGTTCTGGATTGCATGCTCAGGCAAGCCTATCCTGCCACAAGCCTTGTATTTCACAGTGTGCAATGCCATACATGAGAAGAAGTATCATGGCACCCAGTCAGTCACTGACTCAACCCGAAAATTCTCGGTTGTCCCAAACATAACCCCTATTGCTAAGAGAATCTGTCAGAAATGTGATATCTTCATGAAATTTAATCAAGTAAGCTTTAGGAGCAAGGGCTTTGGGGGGGGAGGGGGCATTAGCTCACATGCTGTTTGAGACTCTGCAGATAGATTATATACATATGTCAAGTGATAGAGAATTCAAATACTGCCTGGTCATCTTGGACCATCTGACTAGATGACCACAGGCATACCTTGCTAAAAAGAACAATGCAACCTTTGTTATAAAAACATATAAAACATATTAAAAGGTGTTATAAAGACCTTGCCGAAAGAAATCAGCCTGAGATATTCTGTACCATCTCATATATACTCGGACAAAGGTTCACACTTTACCCACCAAATACTGCAAGACATTTACAAAAATTTGGGGATAGAAGGGATCTTTCCACATGATTTACCATCTAGCCTGGGGGGTGGGGTTGGCAAGTGGAGAGATTTAAAAAGAGATCAAGTCACTGATAGGGAAGGTTTACCTAGAAATGCATTTGAAATGGATAGATGCCTTACCCATCCCATTGTATTATTTTAGAACAAAGCCCAGCACTGATCTTCATATATCTCCTTTTGAATCCTTGCATGGTCCCCCTGTGTGGACAGGAAGACCATGCAAACCAGCATATGTATCTATGTTAGCAGCAGATTGTAACTATATGAGTACATAGCTGCTTTGCAAAAGAGTGACAGAATTGCATGAGCTAGGAATCTTGCAACAAAGACAGCCTATAGATTTTGAGATCTACAATGTAAAGCCTGGAGACAGGGTGTACTTGAAAAATTTTGATAGGAGTCTCCACTAGATGTAAAATGGATCAGTCCACATGAGGTCCTATTAAATTCCCCAACCGCAATAAAGGTTTACAACAGGGATTCCTGGTATCACACAAGCCATGTAAAGAAAGAAAAACATTTTGATGAACATCCACATCAAGCAGAAAATGATTAACAAACCCATAATCAAGATATATATATATATATATATATGTATATATATATATATCTGAAAGTGCACACAACAAAGACACACAATTGATTAACATCACTGACAAAACATCACAATCCATATTGTTCCTGCATCTGGACCAGAGAGCCCTTCCAACAACATGGGTGGACAACCGACAACATGTGACAGGGATAAAAAGAAGGGGGAAAGAATAAGAGAAGAACAGGAAACCAGAAAATTACCAAGGAAAAGATGCAAGGAGAAAGGACTTTGAAAGACAATGGGAAAGATCAGGATCTTTGCAAAGAGAAGGACAAGTGTGTAATAGCACAAAAACACCTTAACATCACACAACAGGGAAAATTGCATCTATATTACATAAAACTCACTAAGGAAGAGAACCCACAGGCAACTTGAGAAGCTAGACAACTGGAAAAGAAGAAAAGGGTAAGTATGTGCATCCACACTACATAAAAAAGGACATAAAACCTACCACAAACTGATAACTAGCCAACACTGTGTGTAAATAAGCAAGTGTCAAAAGACTGAATTGTAAATATGTAAATATAAATGTATAAGAATGTACATAAATGTGAATAGTTAGCAACTCAGGAAGGTCTTAGCCAAGTATGAAGCTGAAAGCTTTGTATCTGGTTAACACTGGAATGCAGATTACAGAAAGGATGTACATAGTTTAAAAATCTTGTCAATAACTGTATTATAGATGGAAACCTTATCGTAGGCTGTATATTTCCAAAACATGTAATTACTAAACATATTAATAGTAGTAGAGATAATCAGGAAAATAATTAGGGACAGAGATAGGGAAAATTCAAAATTCAAGGAAGTAAGAATCTGGGAGAGAATAAGAACATAGGATTAAGAATAGTTTAAAAGACAGTAGCAATACTAATCCACTAACTCTTGTCCTTGATATAAAATAGTATTGTATTTAAGACATAAATAGGCAAAACATAGGTAAAGTAATAGTTAAACATAAAGCATTGATTTTATTATTGCATTAGAAATACAAGTAGCTAAGTAGAAATGAGTTAAGGATATTGTTTAATAAGTTTAGACATAAAACTAGCTAAAAAATTGTTAAGAATGGGAATTGCTATGTAGCAAAACTTTGATATTTTATTCATTAAGAAAAGTCCATTAATTGTTGCAAAATTGTTTCACATGTTAGAAATATGTATTGGAACCTTATATTCTCTTCCCTTACCAACTTTCCTAGCTCTCCTTAGAAAAGTATAGAGAGGATAGCATTAATATAGGGTAAGATAAATGTAAGATTTCTTATTTTGAGGGAGGGACGAGGAATTAAAAATAGAAAGGGAATAGATAAATAGAGTAGATGGAACATACGTGGACTCTCTGGTGGATGGTCCACAAGACAAAAATGGGGGAATCTGTAAGTGTGGAATTTGGGTAAATCAAGGATCACTAAGCACTCATCTTGGACAGGAACTGGAGAGAACTCCGTTTGGGAGGGGCCAGCAGCAAGGGGAGTTTGGAGGAGAATTCTGAAGGTCCTAACTGTCCAAAAACAAACAAACAAACAAACAAAAAAAAGACTCCTGAGAAGACTTGGGCTGTCAATCAATGGGAGAGGGGGTTGGTGAAGAAGAGTGGCGAGGAGGATCTGGGAGCAGGTAGCTTTTCCAAACCTGAAATTACCTGGCTTTTTGGTATCTACAACAGCAAAACTCTTTCTACAGACCTTCATTGCCAACCAGGAGGAATCTGTAATACTTGTGCTTCAGCTGGCCATAGTGCCAGAACTCCAGAGGGAGCGGGCATTGGGGGACCTATCCTTGCTCCAGCTTGTACCCCTTCCTTTCAAATATTCCCCTGTTTGTTAATTAGAGTTAAGGTTAGAATAGTTAGGTGAGAGAGATTCAGTTTCTGAGTTCAAGCTACAGAAGAGACCAGAACTGCTCTCTTGTTGGGGGGGGGGGGTTCATAAGTGATAGTGAAGTTCATCCTTTCCTTCCTTCCTTGATTCCCCTATACCTTTTCCCCCTGTACCCTGAATTTATTTTATCCTTTAATAAACCTCTGATAGTCTGACACTTACTGGAGCAGTTACACTGAGGGGTCGGGGGGGTGGGGGGGGTTGTGGTGGCTGATCTGGCGGCTGAGGGGAAGATTAATTCCAAAGACCATCTTGAGGGGTAAAGCTACTTGAACTTTGGAGTGGGGGTTTGGGGGAGGGAGGCTTGTCTCAACAAGGCTGGCTCTGAGGGTGGGATCTAACCCATTAGAGTCACAACTGAACCCCAACACCTTCCTTCAACATCCCCATTATAGCTATGCAAGTTTGTGAACCTCTTTGAGTTTATTCCCTCATGGGTCTTCCCTGAGGTGGGAGTGAGTGATAGCTAATCAGGCCCATTGAAAGCTAACACCCTTACAATCAATACTCACCCTCATACATAACTGAGTGATGATGAGCAGCAATTCATTTAAGTTTTCAAGGCTTGCTTCAGTGTCCTTGTTTGTGAAATGGGGATACTAGTTTCACGATACTACAGTGTAGAGAGCCATTAGAGAAACAGGGTCAAAATTAGGGCCCGTTATCTGGATTCCCTATGTGACCAATCCAGGCTGAGGCAGTCTTTGTGCTTGGTCCTGGTCACCTGAGCCCTGAAAAGCTCTGGTACCAGCAGGTAGGTTAATCCAAAAACAACTTGACCTCTCCAAGAGGCTATTGGGAGTCATTTAGAAAAATAGAGTCTGTAATAGATGTTTTATCTGGATCCCATTACAAATTATCCACAAGTAAAACTGTGTGTATGATTTTTCTGCACTGCATGTCAGATGCAGACAGAATGGGCCATCTTAGGTAAAAATCTAAGGCTCCTCTTTTGACTCATTTTTAGATCCCCACCTTTCTCAGTATTCTTATTGGAAAGCTTTGGGTCCTTAGCAGACCAACAGCTACTGAGTTAACAGTTTCTCTCCTTGATAATTAAGAAGCCTGAACCCTAAAAAATATTACTTAGTTAAGGTGGAGCCGGACAATCTAGTCCAGACTTTATCTGACCAGGTCCAGTTCTGTAAATCAGGAAGACAGGACTCAATTAGTAAAAATCTCCATGAAATATATTTCTGCTCCCAGAATTAACCCCCTACTAATTGGTGGTTGGAATTTGGCTCTTGTCCTTGTACCTATATCTCTACTTTTTAGACTTTAATGGGTTGTGTATGATTTGTAACCCCTTCACAGCTGTGACTCTCTCTTTGTGTTCTTTGTTTGAAACCAGTATAAAAATAAACTCCAAAGCCCATAGAGGTTGGAGCAGCATGGGCTCACCACTAGTCTGGTTGTTCTCATTTTCTTTTTCCTGTTTTAACAATCCAATGCCATTAAACGCCACTCAGAACCCCTACCGTATAGAGCTGGCTCTCTATTCTACAGTTCCAGCAGTATCTGTCCACAGGGTTATTGTGAAGATGCATTATTGTCATCATCCTTTATTTTTGAAGAGGACCAAAATGACTTGACAATGTCAGGGTTAAGGTACAATGTGTTTGACTGCAACTCAATCAGACCACTCTACTACAGGCCAGGCACAAATAGTCCCCAATTCTGCTTTGCTCATAGAGCACAGCACCATTTATGATGTGGGAATGCCATATTGGAAGGTAATGTGCCAGTGTCTCCCATGTCTCACAATCAATACCAGAGTTCTTCAGTGAGACCTGGAGTGGCCTTATGCCAGTTCTTCTGACCTCTGTGTGAGCACTTGCTTATGTGAGTTCTCTGTAAAATAGTCTTTAAGGTAAATGTTGACATTTGAACAATGTGGCCAGCCTATCAGATTTGGGCTTTCTGCAACATAGAATGAATGTTTGGCAGTTCAGCTCAAGAAAGAACCTTAGTGTCCAGTACTTTCTCTTGCCAGATGATCTTCAGAATCTTCCTAAGAATTCAAATGGAAGCAATTCCATTTTCTGGCATGGCGCTGGTATACTGTCCAGGTTTCTCAGACATACAGCAATGAGGTCAGCACAACAGCTTTATAGACCTTCTGTTTGGTAGGCAGCCTAATACACTTTCTCTTCTACACTTTTCTTCAGTCTCCCAAATACTGAGCTAGCTCTGGCAATGTGCATATCAACCTTATCATCTATGTTGACATCCCTGAAAACTGCTGTAACCAATGGTTCTACATATGGATGGTGTGGTGCTGGCTGGTGGAGAACCTCTGTTTTCTTTGTGTTAATTGCCATGCCAAAAATAGCACAAATGGCAGAGCATTTGGTACACACACTTGCATTCCAGCCTGAGAGGCTACATTGCAAACAAATCATCTGCAGACAAAAAGTTGAGTACTCTCTCATCCACTCCACTCTAGTTTGGCTTGCAGCCTTTTCAGGTTAAATAATTTACTGTCAGTGTAGTAGCTGACCTTGATGCTGTTTTCATCTCCCTTGAAGGCATCTAACGAATCACAGAAAACATCATGCTAAAAACCAAGGAAGCAAGCACACAATTCTGCTTCACTCCTTTGGTAACTAGGAAGGAATGAGAGCATTGTCTTTTACGCAGAACCTGTGCAAGCATGCCATCCTGAAACTGGCATACGGTACCCATGAAGTTCTACAAGCAAACAAATTTTGCCATGATCTTCCAAAAGCCCTCATGCCCGACAGTATCAAAAGCCTCAGTCAGATGGACGAATCTTGTGCATAGCCCTCTGTTCTGCTCCTGGAATTTCTCCTGAAACTGTCAGGCAGCAAACACCATATCAGCTATTGCTTGGACCTTTCTGAAGCCACCCTAACTTTCAGGTAGATCACCATCATCCAGATGAAGGATCAGCTGATTAAAGAGAACTCTGGCAAGAACCTTGCCTGCATACGACCAAGAAAGAGATTCTCCTCACAAAGGACAACCTATGTCCTTGTCCTTATAGACATGTCCATCTTTATAAAGATCCATCCATTTCTCTGAGAGGATTTGATGAAATAATGCATAAAAAGCCCTTTATAAAGAACCACACAAATTATTAACAGTAACCATGAATAATCAAACATGTTTATTGCAATTTGTAACATTAATTTTTCTTTGTTATAAAACATCCA
The DNA here is from genome assembly GCF_016433145.1 of Gracilinanus agilis. Taxonomy (NCBI): domain Eukaryota; kingdom Metazoa; phylum Chordata; class Mammalia; order Didelphimorphia; family Didelphidae; genus Gracilinanus; species Gracilinanus agilis. The sequence continues at coordinate 81,994,283 of NC_058133.1, read as the reverse complement.
TAAAGTATGAGGAACTCACTCAAGATTATAAGATAAGTATTTATCTCCATTCCTGATCTACATTCTTCAACCTTTGAAAGATTGAAGGAAAAAAAAATACAAAGAGCTGAGCTGCTATTTAGAAAAGTAAGTCAGACTTCTGCTGGGAAGTATATGAGTATACTTGACAGGTAGTTTATTCCATCTGGTTCCTATGCACCTATGATTAGGGCTCAAAGCATTGTTAGAAGCTGTTTAGTTCAACTTCCCATTTTTATAGTGAGGAATCAGAGTCATACAGAAGAATAATGATGTATACAAGGTCACATATACAGAGGCAAGATTAAACCTTATTATTTCAGCCCAAATTTCACGCATTTTCTATTGAACTATGGCTGCCACCTTAACTTCAGTTCCAGCCCAGAACTTTAATCATAGCACTGAAATTCCTTAGAATTGTCTTTTAAATTTATTTTAAATATCTTTATTTTATATAGACTTAATATGTGTGTAGATGAGATGTTGTCTCATCTGTGTAAAATAGCAGCTCTTTGAGGACAAGAACCATTTTTGTTTTGCTTTGTTTAGTTTTTGGTCATTTGTCCAGAGCCAAGCAGTGCCTGATACAATACATTTTGGACACTCTTTGTAGTAGAAAAGAATTGGAAACAAAGAAGATGCCTGTCAACTAAGGAATAGCTAAATAATTTGTGATGCATTAGTATAGTAGAATATTACTCCCCCACAAGTAATTTACAAGAAATTATGAATATAATGAATACAGAGAAGATGGGAAGTCTTACATGAACTGATATAGAGAGATTTAAGTAGAACAATGCAATGAATACAACAACATAATTAACTGAAAAGAATCACAAAATTAGAAACTGAACACTGCAAAATGAACATGATTGGGCTTGTTGCTTTGACTGTTAATGCCACTTCTCTCCTAACTATCTTGTATTTTATTTGTATTTGTTCTACATATTCTTATAGGGGGAGATATAAGATCCTACTTCCTTATCATCTTTGCAGAAGGGTGGGGAACTGGGGATATGAATGTTATATGTAATGGCAGATTCTTTGATGGGTTTGTTAGTAGTATTCCCCTCCCTGCTCCACCTCTCATTCTTTCCTTCCCTCTCTTTTTTATTATTCATAAAGAATGGCTCTCTAGTAAAGGAGAAGGATACATTGGAAAATGTAGATGATGCTAAAATAAAAGATATCAACTAAAATTTTTAAATATTATTGATTGATTTTTTCTTCAGTGGGGGGAGGAAACAAAGTGTTTTTATAGACAGAATGAGAGTAATCTGGGATTCAGGGAAAGAAAAAAATTTAAAAGGAAGAGAATAGAAAAATCATGCTCTAAGCACCATTTTGAGTTTTATAAATAACACCTGCTTCCTCCTGATTAAGAGTATAGTGTTTAGAGTGACTCATTTAAATATTTACAAAAGATGTTACAATAGATGTCATTATCATTCTCCCAACTTCCCAGGTTTCCCACAGGGTAGGAAGTAGATTGCCAGAAACCCACTGAGGGAACTAGATTCCCTCAAGTTCCTTCCAGCTATCCCTGGGTGTTTGTTCCAGGCAGAGCCAGTATTCCCATTTGAGGAATAGAAAGAACACTTGTCCTCTACCTTGGTACCCCTCATGATGCTCCAATTATTAACTAAGCTCATAGATTTATTCAGTGTTTGGATTTATCTATGCTAAGTTTCTTAAGAAAAAAGAGAGATATCTATATAACAAAATTACATTTCATTTTAATAGTAAGAATGGGAAGGGATGGCAGGAATTTCTTTAATGATAAAGGTCACATCAATCAACAGGCTATTGTAAATGATTCAACAGAACTATATATTATCATAAACCACAGCATGTCAGATAAGTGTGAGCTATTTTCCCCAGCATCACAATGATGGTTATTACATTGGGAGGAGAAAATAAAGCCCTTATAAGTCAGCATCAACGACTCATTTCAGTATCTCACTTGTATATAAAAAATGAGGTATGGAACAAAGAAGGGGGTGGATATACTCTTATAAAGGATAATCTAGACACATCTTTTACTGAGTGCTCACTGAAAGGAAGATATTTCTTTGAATGTTGAGGAATATTAGGAAATGTCGTCAAGAAAATTCTTTCTTTTAGGCTTTTACCCTGATTAGCAAGACAACATCAGGACAAAGAAAATTTAAAAAAGTTTGTTAAAAGTATGTCAAGATATACTGCTCTTCTGCCTTCAAATCAATTCACAGTACTGATTCTTTTTTTTTAAACCCTTAACTTCTGTGTATTGGTGGAAGAGTGGTAAGGGTGGGCAATGGGGTCAAGTGACTAGCCCAGGGTCACACAGCTGGGAAATATTTGAGGCTGGATATGAACCTAGGACCTCCCGTCTTTAGGCCTTACTCTCAATCCACTGAGCTACCCAGCTACCCCTCACAGTACTGATTCTAAGAAGGAAAATAAGAGGTGTCAAGGCAGCATCACTTTGATGGCTGTTCACTGGATACCAAAAAGGTTTCAAAGTGTGGCCAGCCTATATTACTAACTTTTGTAATGAGATAAAGACAATTCTAAATAGTTTCACATCAATAAAAGAGGTTGCTCCATGCATCTCAGCTTCTCCTCTAGTAGCTAACACTGCACAATTTGGGTAGTGACTTGCCGATGTGACAAATCTTAGGGAATACAAAGCTGCAGATTGAGTGATGCCTCATCCTCCAACATCTATTTTTAAAAATTTAAACTTATTTTTTGTTACGTTAAAATACATACTTAACTTCTTCCCTCCCACTGGGAATAATGGATCACTAGGTTAACATACCTTTCAGAAGAGATATGACATGTAAACTCCTGGAAGTCAGGGACTGTTTCACTTTTGTGCTCTGTTTTACCAGCAGTAGTAGAGAGCAAGGCACAAAGTGATTAATAAATGTTCGATGATTAATATAATTGCTGTTACGAATGACATCGCTATTGCCTGAATGAACATTTTATTGAGTTGAATCAGTAGCTACATACAGGTAGCAATTGCCACTTGCAGGGCTCTTAGCAGCCACTGATGAGTGTAAAGAACTTTCTTTAGCATAAAGATCTCTAAGGTAGACAGTCTACAGTCTCTTAAAGCAGTCCATTCTACTTCCGGATAACTACTTCCTAGAAAAATTTTCCTAATATCCAGCTTAAATTTATCTCTTTGCAATTTCTATCCAAACATCCTAGTTCTGTAATCTAGGTCAACTAGAACAAATCTGATACTTTTCCTACATGACAGACCTACAAATATTTGAAAACTGATATAATATCCCATCCTTGCTCCACACCAAATATTCCCTTCTTGATGCTAACCACCTAGTTCTTCAATTTATTCTCATTAAATTGAACCTCCACAATTGAACACCAGAAGAGAAAATCTCTTTCCTGTAACCTTCAATCTTTATTGTTTCACTTAAAAAATATTTTAAACTCTACTGTATTTCTCTTCTTTATGGGGTTAAAATCATTCATAATTTTCCAAAATAAATCTCCTGATAGTATTTTAGAAATTACATTCTAAATCAGTGTTGCTTTTGGTTATTTTTTTATTCTTTACTAAATAAAATAATAAAATTAATTAAAATTAAAATTAATTAAAAATAAGTCAAATCTTTCCTGACTAAGGTGATTTCTGGGCTTCCTTAGTCTTCTTGTTATAGCATTTGATTTTCATTGATGAAACTTCTGTCTAAAATCATAATAATTGTTGGCCTTTTAAAAAATCCATTGCCCATTGCCTATAAATAACTTAAAATAGATCAATATTGAGTTGCTTCAATTGTATAACATATTTTATGTATAGATTTTATTTTTTAACAAGTTGCATCCGATTGTAAATAAACAACTAAGTCAGGAATGAATTCCACATTAGATGACTGTTCACATCAGCTTCAATTTTATAATTTTATTCCATTTTCCAGGTCTATAACTTGTTTATGTCTTTTCTCAAATAAAGTATTTATGATGTTGATGTGTGAGATTTCTATGTAATCTACAAGCCTTTAGGCTCCCATTCTTTACTCCTGATCCACGTTTTCCAATACATTTCTTGCTATCCTCACCTAATACCACCTTTGCATTCAAGTCATTAAATATTAGCAGGCACTGATCTTCTTTTACTTCTTCACCCTCTGCAGCCAAATGTGGTACATATTAGTCAATTACTTTCATAGTGACCTTCTACAATTTCAGAGTGTTCCTAACATCTTAATATTATAGTTTTAAAGCTCAAATAGTTTTAAACTTTTGGGACACATTGTACTTACCAGTAGCACTGCCATATAAGATGACTAAATAGTCCACGAAATTATATTTCTTATTGCCTTTGTCTGTATGATAAAACAAAAATCAACAGCTCTGGAAATAATTATAAAATAGCAAGAAACACTACAATGGTGGAAGCAATCAGGAAAACAGGAATATGAGTCAGTCAAACTGTTGATGAAACTGGGAGACAGGTCTCAGAGTTATTCCAGTTAAGCTATGCTAAATGAGTTGAGTGATGAGTCTTTACTTGTACCTTATCCAAATCACATACTTGTAATATGTAAGTGCTACATACATATGTACATGTTTTATAATACCTGTGTACGCTTGTTATATATATGCACACATTCTGTACTCTAGTAGAAGAGGGTGTCCAAGCTAGCCCTCTCTTCATTGGCTTTTGCCCCCATACCTCATCATTACCCTTTGTCCCTGGAAGCATCTCTGTTTGGAAATAGAATAGACTCCCCAACTTCCCTTGAAGAAAGGCCAGCCATCTCTTCATTTCCAGCCCAGCTGAACTCCTTTGGATTTCTCCATCATGTCCTCAGCACCATGTAACTTCGCTCCTCCATTTTTCAATTTTTTTTTGTCTATAGTCTTCCTCCATTATTAAACTGTAAGCTCCCTGGGGCAGTGACCCCTTTTTTTCATAACCTACCATAGTGCCTGGTACATAGTAGGTGTTTAATAGATATTTGTTATTGATCGATTGACTGTTTAGTGGGGCTAAAGCACCTGAACAAATGAAAGAAGTCAGACTTAGAAGCATGGTTTTTAAAGGAGACTCATTCTAATAGCTATAGGAATGGCAGCTAGAAATGACCCAAGAGAAGCAGAACTGAGGGCAGCTTGGTGACGCATACTGGATAGAGGGTTGGGCTCGGGGAAATTCAAATATAACTTCGTACACTTACTAGCTATGTGACTTTGAGAAAGGGTCACTTAACCTCTGGCTGCCTGCCTCAGTTTCCTCAACTATAAAATGACAGTAACACCACCTATCTCCCAGGGTTGTTGTGAGGTTTGAATGAGATAATAATGGTAAAATGTGTGGCATATAGTAAGCACTTTCCCTTTTCTTTCCTCCCCTTTGCCTTCTCAGAACCCAGTTATGAAGAGATTTTCTGTTTGTGGGCTGCTGTGGAGATGCTGTTTAGTCATCCTGAATAGTTCTGAAATATTGTCAATCACCACATCATAGAACATTTGAACTAGAAGGCACCTTAATGATCATCTGATCCAAAACTTTCATTTAATAGATGAATCCAGAAAAGTTACACAGCTAAGTGTCAAGCTTAGATCATCTGATTTTTAGATTTTCTTAAACCAAACTCAGAGCTTCTGATTCAAACTCAGAAATCATAGCAAACATCATTTGGCCTCTCATTTTCTATCGTGTCCTCCTCTTAAACACTTAGTATATATAGTACAACTTTCCTTCTAGGGGAAAAAAACTCAAACTACTAAACTGCCCTCTTCCTGACCCATGTATATCTTTGATTCTGCCTATATTAGCAAGTCAATAGAAAGCTACATAATTAAGACCTTTCATTATGAAGATATCTGGGTACTTAGAAATTCTTGAAATTATTTCAAATAGATTCTACTCTCACTTGGCCTATAACCCATAATAAGCAAGCTACTAGTCTGGATGAAAAGATCTAAAGAATATAATTAATCCTCCATGAATCTCAGTACTGAAAACAAATGCAATTCTTTTTAAAATGAAAAGTTAAGGACAAGTAATAGGGCTGGAGGATGGAGAGAAGAGAAGAGGAAAAGTAGAAATTGATATTAGTCTTTGATTCAGTATACATCACTATTTAGTACATAGCTTTAAACTCATTTTCCTCACTAGAACTGGCAGGAGGGTACCTCTAAGAAGAAGCCTATGGAGTACTCAGCAGACCAAGGGCAGGCATGGGTATTGATACACAACCTCAAAGATGCTGACAAGGGGTGGGAATCCAGGGCAAGGCAAGAGAACAGAAAGTTGATCTATAAAATTTATTCAAGACTACCAAAATAACTAGACCAACTCCTGATAATCTGATTATTTCAGCCACCATAAAGACTAAATTGAATTGTCTAACAGTCAATTTGGATGGTTTGGGGGATGTTACCAGGATGGAGGGGAGAAAGAATTAAGCATCTTTTAATCAGTCCAGTCAAATGACTTCGACAGAACTCATTGGCTTGGAGCTTTCTGAATTTTTAAATCCACTGACTAAGCACAGCTGTTCTCTTTGCTGCTGTTTCCAGGTACAAAGGACTGGTTCACTCAATAAAAGGAAATACCATGTAGTAAGTAGAGGAAGACTAAAAACTACCTTCCCCTTTCCTTAGGCCATGTGGCCCCAAGAATTGGGATTGAGGTTTTAGTCTGTTTTATTTGTCCTTTTCAGTTCTTAGTACAAGGGGAGGAAGGCCCAGGATCTCAAGCCATGATGACTTTAGCACTGAGAATTATAGCTGGGATGTTGGAGTCCGCCCAGAAAGAAAACCCTAAGAAACCTGCAAATTGGAGGGGTTGGGAGATGCAGTTAGACTTGAATTTTCTGGGAATATTATGTAGGAACCGAATGCAACCATGAGTTTAATCTTTTTCCCCTCCTCATAGACCAGAGTGATGGGAGAAATGTTTTTTTTATGTTTGTTCTTTTTGTTCAGTTGTTTCAATCATGTTGGACTCTTTGTGACTCCATTTGAGGTTTTCCCAGCACAGATACTAGAGTAGTTTGCCAATTTTCTTCTCTAGATCATTTTACCGATGAGGAAACTGAGGAAAAATAGGGTTAAGTGACTTGTCCAGGTTACCAAAACTTGTAAATGTCTGAGGTACTTTTGATTTGACTTGATTTGAAGTCAGGAAGAGAAGTCTTCCTGACTATAGGTACAGCACTCTACCATGCTACACAGCCAATCATGTTTGGTCTTATACCTTTGAAGCAAATATTCCTCTATGAGATGATAGGAGGTAAAAATAGAACTTAAGTTACTTGTCACTGTGCCCCTAAAACTGAGTGAACACAATCTTTGGGACTCTGGACAATGGCAGAGTTGAGACACTTATCCCAACCCCTCTAAGGGTACTAGAGATCACTGGTGGAGGGGTTAAATGTAGTAGACCTGGACTTCAAACAGTGAGGCCAGAGTCTACTCATGTCAAACCATCACTGAATTGATGAGGAAGCTGAGGACCGGAGAGACATCTTTCCAGGAAATAAGACAGATGGGTTTTCATCCCTAGCTTCGGATTCCAAATCCAGACAAGTCAACAAGTATTTATTATTACCATGGGCTATGTGTTGTGCTTAACTCTGGGGATGCAAAGATAGGCAAAGACAATCCTTGCCCTCAAAGATCTTGCAATCTAATAGGACAGACAATATGCAAACAAGTATGTGCATACAAGATAAGCTATATCCAGGGTAAAGTAGAGGTAAATTACCTTCAAATGAGAAGGCACAAGCATTGGAAGGAACCAGGAAAGGGTTCTTGCTGAAGGCGGGATTTTAGCTTGAGGCTTAAAGGAAGCCAGGAAAATCAGGAAGCATAGACAAGGAGGAAGAACATCCCAGACATTGAGGACAGGTAGTGAAAATGCAGAATATGGACATGGAGAGTCTGGTACAAAGAACAATAAGACCAGTGTAGCTAGACAAGAACTACAGCGTTGAGTGGTAGGGAGAGGGGAGAGTAAAATATAAGAAACCTGGAAAAGGGCATGTGGGTAAAAAAGGGCAGGGAGCAGAACCCAGAGAACCATATACATAGATATAGATACACTGTGGCGTAATTGAATGTAATGGACTTGTCTACTAGCAGCAATGCAATAATCCAGGACAATTCTGAGGGACTTATGAGAAAGAAAGCTGTCCACATCCAGAGAAAGAACTGTGGGAGTAGAAACACAGAAGAAAAACAACTGCTTGATCACATGGGTCGATGGTGACATAATGTAGACTCTAAGTGATGTAGACTCTAAGTGAACACTCTAATGCAAATATTAATAATATGGAAATAGGTCTTGATCAATGACATATGTAAAAGCCAGGGGAATTGCTCGTTGACTGGGGGTGGGGTGGAGTTTGGGGGGAAGAAGGGGAGGGAAAGAACATGAATCATGTAAACATGGGAAAATATTCTAAATCAATTAATAAAATAAAATAAAAAACAAAAAAACAAAAAAAGGGGTAGGGAGTAGGTATGGGGAGGGGGAAAGGAGGTTGGGCAAATTATGAAGGGCTTTGAAATCCAAACAGAAGATTTTATATTTGATTTTGGAGGTAATAGGGAGCCAGTGGAGTTCTTTAACCAGGAGGAAGGGTGACATGATCACATCTGTGTTTAAGAGAATCACTTTGACAACTGAGAGAGAAGATGGATTCAAATCCAATATAGGAATACCTCATTTTATTGCACTTTGCAGATATTGCATATTTTACAAAATGAAGATTTGTGCAACCCTGTACTAAGCAAGTCTATTGGTGCCATTTTTTCCTATAGCACATGCTCACATCATGTCTCTGTGTCACGTTTTGCTAATTCTCACAATATTTCAAACTTTTTCATTATTATTATATCTATTATGGTGATTTGTGATCCAGTATCTTTGATGTTATTATTGTAATTGTTTTCAGGGCATTTAACTGTTAAATATTATGTGATCTAACTGCTTTCCTAACTGACAATTCCTATATCTCCCTCCCTGCCAGGACTCCCTATTCCAAGGCATAACAATATTGAAATTAGGCTAATTAATCATTCTACAAAGGCTGCTAAGAGTTCAGTTGAAAGGAAGAGTCAATCATGTGGCAAACTCCATCTTTCCTTATATTAAGAAATTACCACAGCTACCCAAGCCTTCAGCAGCCATTGACACAGACAAGATTCTCCAGAAAAATTACTATTTACTGGAGGCTCAGATGATGGTTAGAAATTTTTAACAATAAAATATTTTTAAATTAATGTATGTATGTTGTTCTTTTAGACATAATAATATTGCATACAATAGAGAGTATGGTATAGTATAAATATAACTTTTACATGGACTGGGAAACCAAAAAAATTTCACGTGATTTGCTTTATTGCTATTTGCTTTATTCCAGTGGTCTGAACAGAATGTATGTCTCCCATATATACTCTTTGCTTGGCATCTTACCACATTCTCAATAATTTTTCTGCCATCCATCAGCAAGTGTAGCATCAAGCAATCCATCATTCTCTCTACCAATGAGGAGAATTATAGTCAAATGCCTAAGTTTGGGCCTCAGATTATACTCCTCCCCCCAAAGACCTATTTTAGTGCATAGTAATAGTTCTAAGTTCAGATGGACACATGTATAGTCTATTTTATTAGTTATGACATAAAAAAGTGATGAACAACATTTCCACAAATGTCCCTAAAGATTCTATCTGCCCTGGAGAGTCAGGATCTTACACTCTCTACTGTTCAGCAGGCAAAAATCAACCTCAAGGCAGAATATCACACTATATACTTGCACCTCTATCTTTTGTTTACTCCAGCTCATTCGGCTTGGAGAAGGGGTGTGAATAAAATGTGCCGTCTCTGCACTGCTGCTCAAATCAGGAATGAATCTTTAAACAGACTGACGGCACATCTTACCTTCTGCTACAGCAGATAAGTGTTAAGACTTGCTGCTGTTTCAACATCCCAGCTGATAAGACATAAAACAAAGACTCTAAGCAGCAATAATTTAAACCACCTTACATAATCTTAGCTTAAAAATAAAAAGTTTGGCGAGTGACAGGTTACAATTTGTTCTTAAAAATATGGAGTTACAAAATAGAAAGCTTGTCAGCCAGGGGCATTGGGAAGTAATCACAGAATTAGAAATGATCTCAGTGACCATCTAATCCAACTTATATCTGAGAAATTATCTCCAGTACAAACTCTTCAAGATCTGGTCATACAAGTTCTGCTTGAAGACCTCAACCAATAAAGGAGGAATAGGAATGGTAGGAATCTGCTACCTTCCAGCAATCCAAAAAATATTTGAATTTAGGAAACCAGATGATCAGTATGAGTAGATACTTTATCTGTCAAAACACATCAACTCTCCCATCCCGTTCCCATCTCTGGTGAATCTCGTCCATATCTGTCCAACAATTATAAGACTGTCATATTAGAACCAGAAGGGACCATGGAGATCATCTGGCCCACTATCCTTATTTTACAGATGAGGAAGTTAAGGATCATCAAGGATAAAAGACATGCCCAAGGCCACACAGTAAAGTCCTAATTCAAACTGAAATTCTGACTCTAAATCGAGTATCCTTTCAATTACATCAGATGATACCTATCCTCCATAGAAAATCCATCCAACGTAATAGAGGACTTCTTTTGTTTTACTGTATCACTTTACTGTATCCACTTGTTATCTAATTCAGCTAGACAGATAAAGTACTTGCCTTCTCAGGAAGACCTAAGTTCAAATCCTTCCTTACACTCTTAGTATGGGAACCTGAATAAATTAATTAATCTGTGTCTCACAGAGTTGTGAGAATCGACTGAGATAATATATTTAAAGTGCTTTATAAACCTTAAAAGGCTTTGTAAATGTTAACTAATATGACTAATTGGATTTTCTTCTCTTTTCTATTCTCTTATATTTTTATCTTTTAAAATATTTTTCATATATTTCAAAAATTATCAATTTTTCATGTATTTCAATATTTCCTCTATCCTACAAAATACATATCATAAATCATGCCTCTTTCTGTCAACCGTTAAGTCTGAAATTTTTAAGTTTCATAAGAACATGGAGAACCAAGGTGCTAAGTCATATACCATCAAAAGAAGATGCCCAAGTATCCCATGAAATAGTGTTTCCTATTGTTTTAGAGTCTCCAGTCTAACTCTTTGGCATCCTCTTGTCTCTTCAGAGAAAGAGCCTCTAAACCAGCCTTCCGTTTAGCTGCAATTTGTTTATGGTCTTCCAGTTTGAGGGATCAAAAGGATAGATTCAATTTTGCTCCATACAGGGTAAGTAGGAAATAATTAACAGAAATAAAATGCTACAATTAGGAGGGTTAAGAAAAGGCTACTTTTAGGAGACAGATTTTAGTTTGGACTTTATGGAAGCCAGGGAAGGCAGTAAGCAGAAATAAGGAGGGAGACTAGTCCAAGCATGGGGGACAGCCAGAGAAAATGCTCAAATCCCAGAGATAGAGTGTCTTGTTCAAAGAATAGCCAGAAGGCCAGCATCATTGGATCAAAGAGTACATGGTGGGCAGTAAGGTCTAGTTAGACTGAAAGGGGATTGAGGGGATGGGGAAGGGAGGGCTCTGAATGCTAAACCAAGTATTTTGTATTTGTTCATGGAGGCTACAGGGAACCACTGGAGTTTATTGAGAAGGTGAGGAGAGGTGACATGACTGAATCTACACTTTAGGAAAATCACTTTGGTGACTGAATGGAAGATAGATTGGAATGGAAAGAGAGAGAGAGGCAGGAAGCTCCACTAACAGGCTACTATGATAGCTTCTGTACAGTTTGTGAGCTCCTTGTGAGTGGGGTTCACATGTCCAAGTGTCCTTAGCTTCAGGGTCTTTCACATTAGTAGGGATAGGCACTAGACGAGTGATTTCCTTTCATAGTGTCTCTAGCGTTTAGTCCAATGCCTAGCACGTAAACAATAAATAAATTCTTGACTTGTCTATAAAACTCCTAGTAAAGAACTCTAACAAATCCCAATACCAGAGGCAGCTAGGTAGCTATAGAGAGTCAGAACTAGAGATGGTAAGTCCTGGGTTCAAATCTGCTCTGACACTTCCTAGCTGTTACCCTGGGAAAGTCACTTACCCCCAATTTTCTGGCTCTTACCAATCTTCTGCCTTGGAACCAATATCTAGTATCAATTCTAAGACAGAAGGTAGGGGTTAAAAAAAAAAAAGCCCAGTACCATCTTCCAGCAACTTAGTCTAGATAGAGGCCTAAAGCTCTGAGAAACTAGGTGCCATTCCCAGGGTTACCCAGTCATGTCAGAGGTAGGACTTGAATTCAGGTCTTACTGACTTTGAGGACCAGCTCCCTATCCTCTTTCTATACTTTTTTCTTAACTTGCACATAAGTGCTGGAATGAAAGGATCTTTCCTAATTATTAGAAACAGACAATGAACTATATACTCCAGTTTCCTAAAAAAATCAGATTCAGACTATATTACTTGATCATATTATAAAGTCTGTGATTTTACCCAATCAACGCCACTAACAGCAAGAAGGGCAAATCAAAAGAATTCTTCTCCCTCCGAAAAAGAAAAAAAAATGTGATCTTTAGTAGGAAGGAGAAAACTAAGACAGGAGATCTGGAACAAAAACTACAACCTAGAGAAAAGCAAAGAAAAAGAAAAGCTGGAAGAGGGGTGACACAGATATCCATGGAAATAAATAAATGTGAAACAGATTATTAATTCAATTAAAAGTCCTTTCCTTCTACTTTATGTAGCGGATCCTAGCATACGTCAGAGGCTGTTACTATTAATGAGCTGGTAAGTAAATTGTGTGAACTGACTCAAGGATTCAGTGCCTGTCTGTATTAGGTGACACAGTTGGCAATAATTAGCTCCAGAAGAGAAGTCAATAATATAGCTCCAGAAGAGAAGTCAAACATCCTGCAACCCCTGGAGAAATAATCTATGCACCTAACGATTGGCTCCACATTGACAAGAGCACAAGGGAATTTGACATTTCTGGGGCAGCCACATCAATGGCACAAAATGCAGACAGCAGTTAACAGTTGGTAATCAATAATCAGTTCTTAAAATGCAGATGATGGATGGCATTCTCTGGACCATTAAGAACTCACCATTCAATATATCATTGTCTTTTCTGATGACACAAATGTTTCAACTGAACAATCCAACAAGTAGTTGTTAAATACGTCCTAACTTTGGGGAAGGGAACACAAAGACAAAATTTAAAGCAGTACCTGCTAGCCAAGAAGCTCTATCTTCAGGGAAGACATATAAACCGGTAAATAAGCAACATGGTAAAAGAAAAGGAATAAAAAGAGAAACAAGAAAGGTTTCTAGTAGGAGATGGTGCTTGAGTTGACCTCTCGGGGAAGGAAAAGACTCTAACAGGTGGTATGTACACAGGACTGAAATTTGAGTTAAAAAGACCTAGGCTCAAATCCCGTATTGGACATTGACCAGCTGTATGACCTTCGAAAGTAACTGCTCTAAGCCTCAGTTTTCTCATCTGTTAAATGGGATAATTGGATCTCCCTGAAAGAACTGTTATAAGGATCAAATGAAATATTATATGTGTGGGTATGTATATATGTGTATATATATATACATATATGTATATATAGTTTCACAAACTTTAAACTACTATATAAAGTCTATTGTTCTTGGCATATATTACAGCCTTTGCAAAGTCATAGATGCAAGAACTCAAATATTGAGTTTAAAGAATAACATCTATTGATATAATAATATGATTTTTGTTACATTTTTTTGTTGAAGGAATCAATTATGTTAAGGATTTTCCTTATATTAAAGCATCCTGGCATGCCTGGTTATAAATCCTGCTTGATCAAAATGTATAATCTTTGTGGTATATTATTGTGGTCTCTTATCTAATATTTTATTTAGAATTTTTTTATCTATATTTGTTAATGTAATTGGCCTCTAATCTTCTTTCTCTGTTTTTGCTCTTCCTGGTTTAGGTATCAGTACCCTATTTGTTTCATAAGAGGAGTTTGGTAGGGTCCCTTCTTTCCCAATTGTTCTAAATGATTTATTTAATATTGGAATTAGGTGATATTTAAATATTTTGTAAAATTCACTCATAAATCCATCTGGCCTTGATGCCATTTTCTTAGGAAGTCCTTTTATAACCGATTCAATTTCTTTTTTCTAAAATAAGTTTATTTAAATATTATATTTCCTCCTCTCTAGGCAATTTGTATTTCTGTAACTATTTATCCATTTCACTTAAATATTAAATTTAATAATAGCAAGTAGGCCAGTTGGATACAACAGATGGTATATAAAGGGGAATACTTTGAAAATAATTATGGAAAAGTAGGAGGCAACCAGCCTGTGAGTATTGATGCCCAAAGAGTTTTTGCTTTATTCTAAAGGTAATAGGGAACCAATGAATATGCTTGAGTATAAGAATAATTTGGTTCGAATGATGCATTAGGGTCATCAATTTGGCAGTTATGTGGAGCATGAATTAGAAAGAAAGAGAAGTGGAATTGTGAGCTTCTTGAGAGCAGGGAATATCTTTTGCTTTACTTTATATTCCCAGTGCTTAGTATGGTGCCAAGCACATAGTAGGCACTTAATAAATGTTTATTATCTAACTGAATAGTTCAGGGGAAAAGTGATGAAAGTTAGATATAGAATGGTGGTAGTATAAATTAAAAGAAAGGAATTGCATTGAACAAATAGATTAGTTTAAGTAGGATTATCACTTTAATTATATTGGCAACAGAAATATTATTTAAAAAATGTTTTTTGTATGTCCACCTCCAGAGAAAGAACTGATAGATAAAAATAAGTAAGACATGGATTTTTATCTTTTTTTGTCAAATGATGCCTTCTTTAATGGGGAGGGAGGAAAGGAGGAGGAGTTAACTCTTTTAATGTAACAAACAAACAAATAAATAAATTTAAATTTTAGAAAAAGAAAAAAAGGGTTGGATACAAGAGATGTTGTGATTAGGTATATTTGAAGGCAGTATAATATGGTAAAGAAAGCCCTAGACTTGGAATCAGAAAGGCCTGACTTCAAATTCCATCACAAAATTAATGAAGCCACTTGTCTGGATGGTATAAGTTATTTATAAGACATTTTGCCCTGAGAAGCTTCTTAGCCAGTCCAACCTTATCAACCTCATATGATTGCGTGGATATCAGTAATTTCTCTAGTGGTACCAGTTGCACCTAGCTCTGCTACTTCATATTTGGGTGACCCAGGGCACAGCCTCTCTGAGTCTCATATGTGTTTTTTTGTTTTTTGTAAATAGAATTTATTAAACATCTACTAGGGCCATACTAGGGCAGCTAGGTGGCACAGTGGACAAAGTTCCAGGCCTGGAGTTAGGAAGATTTGTCTTCCTAAAGTCAAATCTGGCCTTACATACTTATTAACTGTGCAACCCTGGATGAGTTACTTAACCTCATTTGCCTCAGTTTCCTCATCTGTAAAATGAACTAGATATGGAAATGGTGAACTACTATAGTATCTCTGCAGGAAAACCCCAAATGGGATCACAAAGAATCTAATGCATTGAAAAATATCTGAACAAGTAGTCCTGATTCCTCACTGATAAGTTCCACACTAATACACAGTCAGCACTTAGGAAATACTGTTTGAATGAGGAAAAAATTAAATTTGAAAAGAATTGAATTAAAAACACAAGAAAAATGGCATCAGATCTATGACCAGGAGTTAGAGATACAACTCCTTGGGGCAATTAAAGACATTTGAACAACTTGCTTTTAAAACCAAGGCACCTTATGAATGTGATGGAATATTATTATACTGTAAGAAATGATGAAGGGAATTGTTTCAGAAAAATCTGGCAAGGCATATGAACTGATGAAAAGCTAAGCGAGCAGAACCAGGAGAATGTTTAAATAGTGACGGCAATGTTATAATGATAATCAACTGTAAAAGTTGTAACTCTGATCAATACAATGAGCTACCACAAATCCAAGGGGCACACAATGGAAAATGATATCCATCTCCATATAGGGAACTGATGAACTCAAAGTGAAGACTGAAGCTTTTTCCCTCTCTTTTTCTCAGAATACAGCTAATGTGGAAATATGTTTTGCATGCCTTCATATGTATAATGGGTAATATATTTCTTGTCTTCTCAATTTAGTGGAAAAGTGTATGGAGGGAAGTAGAAAATTTGGAACTGACAATTAATTTTGAAAAAAAACCAACTACACTGCCTTCAAACATACCTGATCAGAACATCACTAAATGCCCCACTATTTACTTCAGTTAAAACTGGATTAGAGAGAAAGAGAAGTTGAATTGCAAGGAGACAAGTTAACCTATTTGTATATTACCCTTTAGAGCTTCTGGAGAGCAGGGCATATCTTTTGCCTTTCTTTGGGTTCCCAGTGCTTGTTATAGTGCCTGGTCCATAATAGACATTTAATAAATGTTTAATGCCTGACTGAATAGTCCAAGGGAGAATTGATAAGTGTCTGAATTAGGATGGTGACAGTATAAATTAACAAATGCCAAATGATTTAGACTAAACCCAGAATTTCTCCCTCTGCTGTGTAGATTAAGCTCAGTTCTATTTCTATTTCAGTATAATAGCTTGAACAAGGGAAGCCACTGTGGTCTTCTAGACTTGAGCCAATAGAGGTAATTTCCTGGGCAAATTCCTTTTGCTCTTGAAGTGGACTAACTGTATATAACATCTTTCTTTGAAAATATCTCTTCTGGTGTGTTTCTTTAAAGAATAGCTAATGTTGGAAAGGGATGGCCTGTATCTGACAGACGGTAGGATAGAGGGACAGAATGGGATAATGGAAAGAGCCCTAGATTTGGAATCAGAGAACTTGAATTTGAACTCTGGCTCTACTACTTACTAGCTGTAGAACACTGAACAAATTTTAACAAGTCTCATCTGTAAAGTGATGATGCCAAAATAACCATCTCGCAGATTTGCTTTAAAGATCCAATGAGATCTGATTAGATAATGATATAAAATGATTGTCAAACCTTAAAGGCTAATAGCAACTCTTATTACCTAGCTCAAGTTTAGAAAGTCTCTTTGCTTCTCTGGACCTCAATTTCCTCATCTGTTAAACAAGACAAATAGGCTTACTGATTTCTAAGATCCTTTCTATTTTTAAATTTTTGGATCTAGGAAGTTATAACCCCTTGTTCTCTCCTATTCTTCTGGGAATATGCCAAGGCAGAGCCTCCATCACAAAACCAGAAACTAAATCAGTGGACACAAGTTACATCTGGAAGGTAATATCTTCTGCCAGCTACTTAGTTTGAGCATTCTCGGGGTGTGCTGCTACCATTAGTTGTGTGTGTGTGTGCACGTGCATGCATGTGTGTGTGTGCGTGTGCACGTGTGTGCTTTCCCCATCTGCTTCCTTCTACCAACATCCTTTCTTCCCCCTAAGGGCAGTTTAACTGGGAGGTACCTTCAGAAACGACTTTCATCTGTAAGGGAAATATCGGATATCTCCTGCTGGGTCAGTGTCACAGACCACTGAGCTCTAAAATGAGCAGCTTTGGTGTGACAAACGGTCCCATTTCGAGGCATCCCCTCTGCTTCAAGGGAAGGCACAGTGAGCCACTGGTGAGCCTTCTGTGCCCTGGGTTTGATTAAATTGGGAATAATGGTGCACTTCAAGCTGTCAGACACACCAGGTGGTGATGTCTAGAGATAAAGGCTTACATGGAGCCTTTGTTAAAAATAGAAGTCTCTATTGTGGGGTCTACAATATTTGAGTACATATGCTGGGAGCTGAACAGCCTCCACCACCCTCCTCCCACCCCACCCCCTACTGGGTGCACTCGTGATAACTAAGAAATCTTGTTCCCAGAGAGATTCTGACATATTATTGGTGCTACTGCCTAAACACAGAATTGTTAAGTCTTGCTAAGAGCTGGAAACGGAGTTTGCTAAGGCTCCAGCAGCACTCATAGAATAGAGAGAGGGTAAACCAAAGCAGGGGAACAGAACATCCTCTAAGAAAGCCAAAAGAGAATGAGAAGCATATATATAGTGTAGTAACAATAGTATATGAATCCTTGGAAAATCTGATTTCATCAGTGATAGAGTCTCTCTCCATGATGCCAATTGAGAGTTGCTGTGGTCTCAGACTTTGCCTCTCAACAGCCTCTCCAGCTCATCTAGACCAGCCCTTCTACAACAGACATTATTTTAATTAAGCAGACGTAGGATTGGGGAATCCAATGTTGGAAGGGAGATTCATTTCACAGAGGAGGGAAACTAAAGATCAGAGAAATTAAAATCTTTGTCCAAGGTCACCCAGGAAGCATGTAGTAGAGCCAGATAATAAATTCAAACCTAGATCTTCCAATACCAAATCCCAGGTTTTTAGTACATGCAGTCTATCACAGGCCTTATACTTGAAGACTCTCAGGTTGGGTAGAACTTTCCAAAGCACTTATGTGTTACATTGGCTTAGCCTTTGGAAAGCCACAATATGGCGCTGGAGACAGACTTTTGTTTGACAATAATTTTAGTGACTTCATAACTAAGAAATTTTAAAACCTCAGTATTAGAAAAGAGAGACCATGTAGTTTAAACTATTTCTATACAGCCAAGCTCTCTAATACAAAATTATCAAATTGTCAATCAAACTTTAAGACCTATATTGAGAAGGAGCCAACTACCTACCCCCAAAGAGCTCCTTTCAAGTTTTGGACAGATCTAATTTTTAATTTTTCCTTGACATCAAACCTAAATTCATCTCTCCACAACTATTATTCATTGCTCCTAGTTCTGCCCTCTGAGGTCAAGAACACAATCCATCTTCTTCATGATGGTTCTTCAAATACTTAAAGACAGTCATCATACTCTTCTCCCTAAAACTTTTCTTTCCAGGGTAACTATTATTGGTTGCTTCAATTAATCCCTTCATCATTTTGGTCACCTTTTTCTGAATGTTCTCCTATTTGCCAAAGTTTTTTTTCCTGAAAACACTAATGCTAGAGACAAAGATAAAGCTACAGTTGTGATCTTTCCAAGATAGAAAAGAATAGGACTGTCATCTTCATTCCTAAAAACTGTACCCACCTCTCTTAATGCAGCCCAAAATTGCAGTAGTTTTTTTGTTGGCTGCCATTTCACAGTGTTGGCTAATTTTGAACTTGCAGTCCACTAAAACCTCCAAATGTTTTTCAGACAAACTGCTGCTGAATCATACCTTCCCCATCTGGCACTTGAAGTCTATTTTTGGAGCTGAAGAATAAGATTTTACACTAATTCTTACCATATTTCACTTTATTCAGTTTAGTAGAATACCTTTGCCTGTTATTGTCTTTTTAGATCTAGTTTCTATTATCCAATAAGTTAGTTATCCCTGCTTTGGCACTTGATTAATCAAGGTGTATCTCCAAGTTTTCCACTGGAGAGGAGATGGAAGAAATTACCTGGAAGGAGGTGGGGAAGTCATACAAAGAATTTTCTAAGACCTTCTAAAGTAAATCAGAATATATTTTAATATTTGCTGATGTTGATACAAAAAGTAGCAGTAGAGGAACAAAGGAAATATATTGATATGTACAGATCATTTATAACATAACATATAATACATTTATAATATACGTAAATATAAAATAATATGTGTATAATACACTATAATATTATATATAGGTACCTCTAAGTCTTATAGGTGTATCCGACTGCTTGAGTGTCTTGTGGAGATAGTCACTTGACTAGAGAGTCTTTGAGGAAGTTTCACTGGAGACTGAGGTTTGGAGCTCAGCTTCAACTTAGACTCTGACTCCTGGACTACTTCGTTGGGTGAGTGAAAGGCTGACTTCCTTCCTAGTTTCCTAAGAGACTAGATTCCATCTTGGAGGACGCCGTGTGGTTACTCACTACCAGCCTTCCTGTTTGAGAGCTAATTAATCTCTGTCTGGATTAAGCAGACTTGGAGGAAAACATTTAGTTTGAAAGGATAGATAACTTCTCGATCCCCCTCACATTTCTCTTCTGTATTGTTTCCTCTCTATTTATAAATATTTGTAAATAAATTTCTGACTCAAGATATAATATTGACGACCACATAATTTCATAAAATTTTTGTCCAATTTTCACCTTTACAATGTAGCTACATAATATATAGCTAATTGTATGCATGATTCAGAACTAGATATATTTCAAAATCACTGTGATATGTGTCACATTTCACATAGTGATTTAGATATATTCGATACCATATATAGATCTAGAGAGATTTCGTATATCTTATATTCCATTTAAATATATCTTATAAGATATATAAAAGCTCTAGATCTATAAATCAATAGATAACATAATAAAAATCACAGAATAGGAGTAAGACATGAGTAAGATTTCAAGATGACACAGAAGTTTCATGCTTTATGTCATAAATTCTTTCTTAAAGAAGAAGTAGGTGGAACTGGGTATTTTGATAACTAAATAATGTAATAAAAATCTAAATTTATTATATTTCAGCCAATCAACAATAATTGATTATTTCTAGTATGCAAGTAATTTCTCAAATGGCTCTGTGTACAATCTGACCATTGATCTGTTAGAGATTAGATTAAAAGCAATATCAAGTTAAGATAAAGGTTAATGGGAAGATGTACATAATTTTTTTTAAACCCTTATACTTCGGTGTATTTTCTCATAGGTGGAAGAGTGGTAAGGGTGGGCAATGGGGGTCAAGTGACTTGCCCAGGGTCACACAGCTGGGAGTGGCTGAGGCCGGGTTTGAACCTAGGACCTCCTGTCTCTAGGCCTGACTCTCACTCCACTGAGCTACCCAGCTGACCCTAGATGTACATAATTTTGAGGAAGTTGTGTGATAGGATTTTAAGTGAACTGAAAGAAAATAATATAGCAAAGACTGGGAGAAAATTTATAGACACTATTACTCCAAAAATATAAATGAGAAAGTAGCAACACTTATTCACCATTTACTTCCCAAACTAATTTTTATCAGAATAATATATACATACACATCAAAAAGATCCTTAATGAAACAATGAGAATTGTCAATTTTCACCCAAAGTTTTCTATATTAGAACATAGCATTATAGTCACACAATTGACAAACATAGTAGGCACTTAATAAATGTTTACTGATTAATTTGTTGACTATTTTTAAAAGCATTCAATTGAGGAGAGCAAAATCATGCTCAATAATAGATGTCCCTTGCATACAATAAAATCATACACAATACATTTAAAGAGCAAATATAATTTTATTATGGCACAGTGGTTATTCACATTGAGTGAGGCACAAAACAGAAAGACCAATGCTTGCCATGGCTGTCAGTAACAGTCATGATGGACATCCAGCATGGAAACTAAATGGAGAAGTTTCATTATAAAGAGTGAAATACTTTAAATGTTCCTGTCTGTAGATAACATTGCATTAATTGCATCAAGCCTCCAAACATTATAGAACTACCTAAATTCCTAAATTAAATACCTCATATCTCAAAAGAGTTCCACTTTTTTTCTAATTGGAAAGGCAGATAAAGATTGTCTTTTGTCATGACTATGGTACATGTTTGGATGAAAAAACCATAGAGTTATTAGAACAGTATGTGTATTTTGGACAAGCACTATACATGGATAATGAACTGGGTCTAGAACTGATAAGAATGTCTTTTTTTTAACTTTTACCTTCCATCTTGGAATGTATTGATTCTAAAGCAGAAGAGTGGTAAGATCTAGGCAAAAAAAAAAAAAAAAAAAAAAAAAAGGATTAAGTGACTTGCCAGGGTCACATAGCTAACAAATGTCTGAGGCTGTATTTGAACCCAGGATTTCCCATCTCTAGGTCTGGCCCTAAATCCACTGAGCCACCTAGCTGCCCCTAGTTGTTGTTTTTTAATTTAAAAATTATAAGTAACAAGCTTTTATTTTCAAGTTGGGGAATTTGAATTATTTTAGTAGCCCAAGTCTATCACTGAAATAAAATCCTATAATCTTCTAAACCCTTACCCTCTATCTTAGAATCAATACTAAGTATCAGTTCTAAGTCAGAAGAGCAATATGGGCTAGGCAACTGGGGTTAAGTGATTTGCCCAGGATCATACAGCTAAAGAAGTATCTGAGGTCATATTTGAACCCAGGTCCTTGTCAATAATTTTTTAAAACAATATCCTTTGTTTGCTGCTATATAAAGGAATGAGTGATAAAATAACAGTCTTTAGTGGATTATTTCTGTATCAAAGGTAATAAAGAGACATATACTAGATAAGAGTTGGGAGCAACATATCAGCCAAGAATTGCATAAGGAAGACCATGTGAAAAATAACAAATGGAAGGTTTTTGACTAAAAAAGAAATAGTTACACTGTTCCTGTAGCAAGATTCTAAGACATTAAGTGGATAACTCATGAGATTCACTAGGATCCATTCAGTATCAAGAGAGGAAGAGAAATGTCAGCAGCATATTGGATAACCCCTATATAGAAGATTCATTGGAATGGCATGAACAAATTTACTCAAAAAGGGCTAGCTTGTAATCTGCACTGCTAATGGGAGTCCACATCAATGAGATCATAGCACAGTGTCAAGCATAAGTCGACACACAATAAACACTTCTTATTGTTTAATCGTTTTTCAGTCATTTCCGACTCTCTGTGATCCATATGGGGTTTTCTTGGCAAAGGTACCAGACTGGTTTGTTTGTTTTTTTTTCTCCAGATCATTTTACAGATGAGAAACTGAGACAAACAAGGTTGAGTGACTTGCCCAGGATCATTCGAACTCATGAAGTTGAGGCTTCCTAACTCCAGACCAGCACTCTACTGCATCATCTAATTGCCCCTAATAAATGCTTAGTTATTTAGAAAATAATTCCCAGCACCTTAAACTTGGAAGAGAACTTATAAAGTTGTCTTATAAGACCCTCCATGTCTCTCTTCCTGAGAGATCTAAATTACTCTCATAGTTTGGTGCTGCTCATTTAATTTAACTCAGTTCAACAAATATTCACTGATCACCTACTCTGTGCAAGGCATTATGATAAGCCCTAGGGACACAGAGATGAAAATTAAAGGGTGGCCCCAAAGGCCTCACCTTCTTCAGTTGGAGGAAGGAAAGTAAATACAAACAATTAAGGAGGAAGGAGGAATTAATGCCTGGTATCAGGCAGTGGTCAGACAGTGATCATAAAAAGCTCTTAGTTTTCATACGTGCAGAATTTAGAGGCAGCTAGATGACACCATAGTGCACAGAGCCCTGGCCTGGAGTCAAGAAGATGAGAATTCAGATCTCATCTCAGACATTTACTAGCTCTGTGAAGTTGGAGGAAAATCTCTTAAGCTCAGTTTCCTCATCCATAAAATGGGGATAATAATAGCATCTCTGTTCCAGGGCTGTTTTGAAGATCAAATGAGATGATTATAGTACTTTGCATAGTGACTGGCACATAGTTAGAGCCATATAAATGTAAATGTTATATTTACATATAAATATAAATGTTAGCTATATATTATTATATACATTTACACATAAATATAAATGTTAGCTATTATTATTATTAATTATTAATAGTTATCCTCACAAGTGGCTTCTTAAAACCCAGTATTGTCCAGGATCTAACTCAGGTCTGAAACTGGAAATAAAGCAGGGCACAGAACTCGGACATTGCCTTCCTTTGTCATGTACCTACTTGGCACCACAATGATGCCATAAAAATAACAGTAGCAACAAGAACATCCACACCTCATGTACATTCATCCCACGTTTCAGGACTAGAACAACAAAGGTTTCAAAACATACAATCAAGTATCTAAATTTTGCTAATTGTATCTTGCAGATATATGACTGAAAACCTTGACACACTGTGATTTCAGAGGAGAATTGCTCTCTGATCCAAAAGGCAACAAAAAGACACAAGACCGACCTAAGACTGGAACATGCTCCCAATGCCTGACTCACTAAATACAACACAAAAACATCATGCTGAATGAACACATGTGATTAAAAAGGAAGGAGGCTGGTGACAAAGCAAGAACAGGCTATGATAGACAGCCTGAGACCTGTACCAGTTAATATCCGCAAAATATTTTTAAAAGGAAAAAGAAAAGAAAAAGAAACAATTAGAATCAGGACTTCTGCAAGTTGGGCAGATCTTTTGTGGATATTTTATAGAAACACATACAGACAAGAGGTGTCAGAAGGGAAGGAAGTAGACAAACAAATATTAAGTGTCTGCTTGAGCCACTGTGCTAAGTGCTTTTTCCAAATAAGATCCTATTTGATCTTTAAGACAACCCTGAGAGGTAGGAGCTATTATTATCTCCATTTTACAATTGAAGAAATTGAGGCAGAAAGAGGTTAAGTGCTTTGCCCAGGTTCATACAGCTAGTAAATGTCTGAGGCCACATTTGAACTCGAATCTTTCTAACCCCAAGCCCAGAGTTCTATCCACAATACCACTGAAAAAATGCTATATTTCAAAATTGAATCCTGCCAGGGCAGATGGGTACCTCAGTGGATAGAGGGCCATGTCCTGGGTTCAAATCTGGCCTCATATGCTTCCAAGCTGTGTGACCCTATCAAGTCACTTACCCACCCCCACCCCCAATTGTCTGGCCCTTACTGTTCTCCTATCTTAGAATCAATACTTAGTCTTGATTTTAAAACAGAAAGAAGGTAAGGGTTTTAAAAAAAAGGAAAAGATTGAATCCTGCCTCTGCTGATTATTACTTGTGTTACTTTAAGCTACCCATAATCTCTCTGGTCCTTATTTCTTCTTCTATAAACTGAGCTAGTTGGATTAGATGAGCTCTAAGTTCCTTTCAACTTCTAAATCTATGTTTCTACCCGAGGCTGGGTTATAAATCTACACCAACTGAGGAAGTATCAGGGATGATTAAGCATGGCAAAGCCCTTTAAACTCATTGCACATTTGACCATCCCTAAAGAAAGATAGATATCACAGGTATTAACATCCCTCTTTGACGAAGGAGGAAAATGAGGCTCAGACAGATTAAGTAACCTATCCTTGATCACCCTGTTACTATTTTCCTTCCTATAGCTATTTGCCTATTATAAGATTCAGTCCAAGTTAACTTCTCGTTAGTAGTTCGTGGCCACAAAGTTCCCTCTTGATTTTGAAACACGTTATGCAATGATGCATTTCCTTCCTATTAAAATCTCTATTTAACTGTGCTTTTCAGCTGGTAGTTCTCTCAAGAAGGAAGCTCTGCCCCAACATTACATTCAATCCAATTTAACAAGAATTTATTAAGATAAGATACTGTTCTGGAGATAAAAGACAAAAAAGAAAATCAGTTCCCATGGTGTACTGGAGGAGCTTCCAGTCTCGATTCTTTGCTCCACTTTCCATTACCTTTCTCAGAGACCTGTAAGAATTTTGCCCTTACTCTCCCCTATTTGTGACCCTGCAGGGGTTAAAGAGCTAGGTCTGGAGTCAGGAAGACCCGAATTCCAATCTAGCCTCAGACATTTATTAAGTGTGCAACCCTGAACAAATCATCTGGCATCTGTCTTCATCATTTTTCTCAATTGTTGAGAACTACCCTCTAGGTACCCTCATCAAATGAGATAATATTTGTAAAGAACTTAGCATAGTGCCTGGCACATAGCAGGCACTTAAACAGTTGTACCTTTCCTCTTCCCACCCCAATTGGGTCCTAGTTTTCCTCCTCCTTTCCTACCTCCTGGTCACCATACGAAGCATTTTCTTTTCTACTTTCATATTTTATTCAAAGCAAACTCTTCTATTTCACACTTGGCACCTCCCTTAATATTTGTGGCTAACCTATGTATTTTTGTAATAGACTTATGTCTCTATCGCTAGATAAGAAAATATTCTGCATAAATGAAGCGTGGGCCATAAGTTACTTTCATCACTGATAATAAAGATTTCACTGAAATGATCAAATTCCAAATGCACTACCTTATGACATCAATCACTCTACTAAACAGAGCATCCCAGTGAATCTAGTAATTATTTGGTTTTTTCAACTTTCATTAAAATATCAGTCACAAAAATAGTTGTTTTTAGTTAATTTAATACTTGATATTCTAAAGTTTTCTACATCAACTATCATGTCATCTACAAAAAGTAATATTTTTTCCTCTTTGCCTGTGTTTATCAATCATCTACTCTCCAGCTTCAATCGATTTGCTTATGTAGTTCTCTGAACCTGGAATAAAAACCCCTCCATATCATGTCTAATGAAATCTTCCCCTTTCTTCAAGGAAATTACTTCCAAGAATCCTTTCCCAATTGTTAATTGTTCCAATTAGAAATTATCTGAAACTTCCTTTTTACAAATTTCTTGTGCCTCTGTAGCCTCTTTAATGTACTTTCCATAGTCTAACTTATCTTTCTACTAGAATATTAGCATTTTGAGAGCAAGGATATCTTTTTTTTTTTCATCTTTGTATCAATAGATCATAGTGCCTTACACAGTGCAAAATTAGAAAGAATGAGCACATCCCCAAAGAAGTCATGAGAAGGCATTTCCTAACTCCTCCATAGAGTGGAGGTCCACAAGAGGGTAACATAGTATATATGGTCAGGTTTTTTTGATGTATTGATTGATTTTGCAGATTTATTTTCTTCTCCTTTTTCTTCTTTATTTTAAAAATTCTATGTGATGTGGAATGTCTCTCTGGGAGGGCAAGGAGGCACACAGGGGAAATTAAGGCAATATAAAAATAGGATACCAGTAGAAATTTATAATTTAAGAAACAGTAAAATATAATGATAATTTTGTGTACATGGGTTGCCAATTAGAAAGTATCAAAGGACCAACCACATGCCAAACCACTCAAAATTTTTTAGTGTCTCTGTTGTAAATTTTTAAAAATAATATGAAATAGAAAGGGAATTACCACAGCACTTCATGAATCAGCTTCATCCAAAGATGTTAAAACAGTTGTCTCACTTTGTAAACTCACTACTTTTTCCCCTGACAGCCACTTATCACAGAATAGAAATGGGAGGAATCTAGAAACCAGAGTCCTCGACAAAAGGGAAAGAAGTCTAGTTTTAAACAAGAATTTAAATTAGTAGCCAATAACTATCAAAACATAACCAACTGGGGGCAGCTGGGTAGCTCAGTGAATTGAGAGTCAGGCCTAGAGACAGGAGGTCCTGGGTTCAAATCCAGCCTCAGACACTTCCCAGCTGTGTGACCCTGGGCAAGTCACTTGACCCCCATTGCCCACCCTTACCACTCTTCCATCTATGAACCAATACATAGAAGTTAAGGGTTTTAAAAAAAATAACCAACTCATCTCTCCAAATTCTTCCTTCTACACAACATACTTAATGTGTTACCTATTCAGGAAACTCTAATCTCCTGGAAACATATTTGACATGCCTTGTTGGGCCAACCTGGAATGGGCAGTTTCTAAGGGAGCTACAGAAATCTCCAGAGAAAATTTGCCAGAAATAGTCATTCCTTGATAGATAATAAAAGAGCCAAAGGATAAGAACAAATAATTTTCAAAATAAGAATTATAGTATTTACAACAACATGAAAAATGATCCCAATTACTAATATTAAAAGAAATGCAGGGGCAGCTGAGTAGCTCAGTGGATTGAGAGTCAGGCCTAGAGACGGGAGGTCCTAGGCTCAAATCCAGCCTCAGACACTTCCCAGCTGTGTGACCCTGAGCAAGTCACTTGACCCCCATTGCCCACCCTCACCACTCTTCCACCTATGAGACAATACATAGAAGTTAAGGGTTTTAAAAAAATTTTTAAAAAGAAATGCAAATCAAAACAACTCTGAAGTTTTACCTAAAACACTTCGAATGGGCAAAAATGACAAAAAATGGCAGCAGTCAATGTTGGAGGAGTTATGCAAAAATAAGTACATTAATCCATTGTTTGTAGAGGTAAGAAATGGTGCAACCATTTTGGGAAGCAATTTAGAAAGAGACTCCATCACTAGGCATACTCCAAGGACGCCACTGATTAGAAAAAGTCCTCAGATATTCCAATATATTTATAAGAACCCTTTTTATAATAACTAAGAATTGGAAATAAAGTAAATGACCATCAATTGGGGAATGGATAAACAAATACATAATGTAAATGATGTGTGTGATAAATACAAAAAAGCATAGAGAGCTATATGAACTGATAGAGTAAAGTAGCCAGAGCCAAGAAAACAATATGCACAATGACTATAATAAAATAAATGGAAAGGAAATCAGACACTAAAAAATTAAAAATAAACATAACAAATTATAAACATCTAACAGAGTCTTGAATGAAGAGATATGAGAAGACATCCCTAACTGACTCCAATCATGGAGTTGGGAGATCCACAGGCATTACACATTGCACACATTTTCAGACTTTTTTAATATCATATCAATCAATTATGCTTTTTTACTTTAAACAAAAGACTATTTGTCATATTAAATAACTCTCTAGGAGGAGGTAGAAAACTGTTACAAGGGATAACTCTGATGATGTATGAAATAAATAATATCAATTTTAAAAACTTATTCAAAATAATAATATTTTTATTTAAAAAAAAAGAAGAAAGAAAGAAGCAGGATCTAAACATCCAGACTGAGATTCTGGAAGATGCATGACCCTACTTGGGAATCTCACTTGTAATTCTTCAGAGTTTCTATAAAAATAACTTGTCTCCACTGGACTGGAGCAAGCAGCCAAAATTCAATTCATCAGTATGAGAGATATCTGATGCTCACCAGCTTTTATGGGACAATGTTCATTATTTCTGATAGGGTTAGCAGCTGGCCAGAATATTCCTCAGCTGCACTGCCTACATACTGGTGCTTTCTGGGTCTCTGTTCTAAATAGTTAATTTTTGCTATTTCCATTGTGTGATGGGTATAGCTTCTATTAAATACATGTAAATTTATTTACTTCCATTTTGGCACCTAAATCCTGGATAGGTATAATTTGAGCTGAGAACAAAAGGAATATATATCCTAACTATCCTTGATAGCCCAACTCAAATGTCATCTCCTCCCTGAATCCTTTCTTGATCCCATCTGTAGGTAATGACCAGCCCCCTTAGACTTCAGATGACACTTCTTTTTCTTTTACTTCTTTCTAATATAACATTGTATGGTAGCCTAGAGAAAGGCTGGCCTTTTAATCAGAAAGGTCTATTTCTGATGCATATTACCTGTAGGTAGATTCTGCAGGTCAAGTCACTTAATCTCTTAGGGGCCAGAGCTACTAAGATAATAAATTCTAGATGAATTACCAGCCTGAATTGGTGAAGGAGATTTCCACACCAGGAATTCTTCAAGCCAATGAAAGCAAGCGTCCAAAAATATAAGTAAAAGGTCTTACCCATCAGTGAATATATCTTGTACAGATAATACAGATGGAGGACTTAGGCCCAGAGAAGAATAGTCTGGATTACTTGTGAAAAATTGCAAATTTCCTTTCATAGCCCTGAACCTTTTTCTGTATCAAAGGTTTACCTTTCCATGACCAATATTCTATTGGTGTCTCGGTATTGCTATGAATCAGAAGACCATGAACTCTGAATAACTAGAGACAAATAACACTCAGAGTGCAATGGAGAGCTGCATGATGGTGAGCATGTGACTCATAAAAAAATGGTACTAGGTAGAACTGAATTGGAGAATAACTGGACAAATTATGCCATAGTGATGTACTGGAATATGATCACATTTAAAAAAAGACAAAAGAGATTGATTCAGGGAAATCTGGGAAAACTTTATGAACTCAACAGGTTAATTTTGGAAAACTATGGAAAGACCTACAAAAATGAGCAGAACTAAGAGAAAATTATATACAGCAAGAGAAATATTGTTTGAAGAATTTGTAAATATCCACCTCCAGAGAAAGTATTGATAGATAGAAATAAAACATAGTTTTATATAAACATATATCTTTTTGTCAAGTAATGCTTTCTCTAATGGGGGAAGAGGAAGGAGAGAGGAATTAAACCGAGTATTTTAATGTAACAAACAAATACATTTTTAAAAAAATGAAGTGAGCAGCAGCAGAACAATTTATAAAATGATCATGCAATGAAGAAAAATAACTTTAAAAGACTTAAAGGGCTTTGAATGTTGACCAGGTAGCTTTATATTCAATCCTAGAGGTGAAAGGGAGCCAGTGAAAATTTCTGGGGAGAGTGGCTGCCATGGTCATCCCTGCACTTAAAGGAAGATACCCTTGGCAACTGAAAGGAAGATGGAGTACGACAGGTAGATCCACCAGCAGGGTACTGAAATACTCCAGATGTGAAGTAATAAGGACCTGCACCAGGGTGCAG
Source organism: Gracilinanus agilis (assembly GCF_016433145.1). Lineage (NCBI taxonomy): Eukaryota > Metazoa > Chordata > Mammalia > Didelphimorphia > Didelphidae > Gracilinanus > Gracilinanus agilis. The sequence continues at coordinate 81,963,992 of NC_058133.1, read as the reverse complement.
GAAGTATCAGAGGAGAGGAGACATATGTGAGAGATGTTACAAAGGCAAAATTGGCAGACCTTGGCAATGCTGTTCAAGTTTGCTAAGATTTGTCAAGTATATGGCAAAACATTTTAAATTTAAGACAGTAAAAGATGTTATCAAAAAAGTGAACACTTACAAGCCCTTTTACTTCATTAGTATCTTCTGAATGTCCAAAGAAAAAGTAGAAGCTCCCCAGAATCTCAAGTGGATACCTTTGGCTAACTCATGGGAAGATATGGACAAATGTCACACAGAATGGACAGGTAGGGATGGGCTGTAATCTAAAGTGATGGAGAGGGAGGCAGCTGGGTAGCTCAGTGGATTGAGAGTCAGGCCTAGAGATGGGAGGTCCTAGGTTCAAGTCCAGCCTCAGACACTTCCCAGCTGTGTGACCCTGGGCAAGACACTTGACCCCCATTGCCCACCCTTACCACTCTTCTGCCTTGGAGCCAATACACAGAAGTTAAGGGTTTAATAAAAATAAAGTGATTGAGAAAATATTTGTATGAATTCACAAAGCAATTTGATTATTTAATGTATATATTATGAATTATATCTGTTGATATGTCTTATTTTTTATCTTTTTATCTGTCTTCTCCCAATCAGAATGTAAGCTCCTGAGAGTAGGAGCTATTTTCTTTCTGCTTATATTTTTTTCTGCCTATATTGCCGGCACTTAGCAATATAGAAACACTAAATATTGCTGAATTGGACTTATTCTCCTAATAGATTATAAATGCCACAAAGGCACAGAAGATGTCTGATCTAGATTTTGTATCTCTTAGCATCCAGTACAGTATTGTATTCTATATACAATAGTCACACATAAATATGTATTGCATTGAACTAGTACAAATCATTGGCAAGGCTAGGGACCAAAATCACTAGTTTTGAATTCCCTATTTCATGCTCTAAGCAGAGCTAAAATATCTCTATCTAGCTGATTAATAGCAGAAGAAAAAGTGTAATATTTGGTGCTTTCAGCAACACCTAATCCCTTTATTTTCCATTGGGAAATGAGGCGCAGAGAGGCTTAGTTTCTTGCTGAGGTCAAACAGGTAGTAAGTAGCAGAACTGGGATTTGAAAACAGATTTACTAAACTCCCAATTCTGAATGTTTTCCCCCATTATTCCACATTAGTCTTCCAGTACATCACTGTCCCACTGTTAGTGGAAATAAATAGATCTCTGAGATGAAAGGATGACCTTTTTCTCCACTGGATAAGATCAAATGTTGTGATTGTCCATTTGCATGACAGACGTCATACTGAGAAATGATTAACAGCTACCAGTCTCACGGCACAGATTGCCCTTAAGATGTTTATATAACTTACAACAAGGAAATGAAGAAGGAAAGAATTCAGCTAAACAAAAGAGGATTTTTAGCTGCTTTCTATAAGTTTACATTCATTCTAGCCAATGCAATGTGTGAAGAGTTACCATTAGAACAGGGTCAGATATGATGGAAATGACTGAACGACCACAACTTAAAAGCAATGATAAAAATCAATCCACTTCTGGGATGAAGTCAATTATAAACCAGCATGTTGTTGATACTCAAAATGCCAATTGAAACACCCAGCAAATGGGTGATATCCCACAGGCACATGGTACCATCCCACTGCTCAAGAAATTAATAAGACTACAGTCATTACCATGCAATTAGTCTGATCAGCCATGCAAGCAAATTTCTGCCTACAAACCTACTTAATCACCTAATGCAAACACAGAAGAGGTGTTCCCAGAGGGGTGAAGAACAGGAGATAGAAGGGGCATGGCCTGGCTTGCTGCTATGAAAAGATGGCTGGGGAAAAAAATTCCCAACATTTAGACCACAAAATAGAGCTGTAGGAAACCATGGGTACAGTATGACACTACTGAATAACATCTGCCAGGAATGCTTGACTTGTCCTTAAGCATGATGGGTAGAATTAGGACCTGAAAAGATATTTCTCACCTTTATTTAGCTTCATTAGAACCAACATAGACCATTATGCTAAATAGCTAACACAGCAGCTAGATGATCCAGTGGGTAGTGTGTAATGCAGGGTTGCAACAAAAGCTCTTGCTTTTGCAAACCAACTGTAGCAGCTCTGACAGTTGGAAGGAACGGAATGTTGACCCGGGCCTCATGGCAAAACTGTTGGAGCCTGGGAGTATAAATATTCCTGCAGAACCAACCGAGGGGCCTTTTGCTTTTGGGGGTTTTGGAGGCTTTGCCTGATTTCCCTTGACCTCTCCCTTGACATCCTGCTATTCCCTGGATTTCCCCATTGATCCCTGGGAGGAGGGTATTTTGGTGCGTGGAAATCTTGGGAACTAGCTTCTATAGCCAGGCAGGGACAACCTAAACCAAGCCATCCCCTTATCTAGTAATCTGCTAACCTTATTACCTCAGGGCAGTGAAATTATCCCAGACTGAGGGAGCCGGCTCCCTCAGCTTCATCCCCTCTTCTGTGACCCTCCCCAACACTAGCTTCTCCCATAGCTGCAGTTACCAGACCTCAACCCCTTTTTCCCTCAGCTTACCCTTGGCATTAATAAACCCCTTTGGCTTTTATACAAAGAGCTTCTGGTGAATCATTGTACCCACTAGTAGGGCAAAGGTCTAAGAAGGAAAGAAATAACTTTCTTTTATTTCTTGAGGGCTAAACCAGGCATCCCTCTTGGACAGGAAGTGGCCAGCTATCACTTCCTGTAGGTTTCAGTTTTCACTGGCAGAGAGGGGCCTCTTTAATCCTCCCCTCAAGGGAGCTTAAAATAACAGCAGGAGGCTGAATAAAACCTTCAGCCAAGACCAATACAATCTCTGGCTGACCCAATTCATCTTATATTGTAGAGATAGCTTCCCAGCCTGAAAGACCCAGTTTATACCATCCAGTGCCCTCAAGTACAAGCCTCATTTGATTAGCAGCCCCTTCATATTATATTCTCTATTTATTCTATAATAAGTGCTGGGTCTGGAGTCAGAAGACTTGAGTTCAAAACTATTTTCATGCACTTATTAGCTGTGTAAACTAGGGATATCACCTAGTAGGTCCTTAATAAATATGGTTTCCTTCCTTCCCCTGTATGACTTCGACAAACATCTTTGAGAATTACTGCAGCCAAAAATATTTTAAAAATTCACCTTGTGGCCAACTTTATAATTGGTTTATCCTCAGATAAGCCCAAATTCTAAGTCTTTCCAACTTGATAGGACCTTCCAGAATTTATGATTCATTTGCACAGCATATTTAATTAATCAGTACTACCTATAGTACATTATGCCAAGTTCTGGGTTCAGTCTTCTAATCCCCAATCATGCTAGCATATCTGGTTCCCAAAGGACAGCTAATTTCTTACCTCCAAATTCTAGAGATGACTATGAGGAGATGGGCAGGAAATTGTTCTAGTATTACTGCTCACATGCCCATCCAGTGTGCTTCCATATTTATTATCAATTTATCAATTAATCAGCTAGCGTCAGTTTTTAGTTAGGAGTATTACTAAGACAGTGTAGCAAGAGCAGTTGGTATAAAACATTCCCCCCAAAGAGCCTGGACAAACTCTTTCACAAGTACAAACATAATTCAAGGGAAAGTAGACTTTCTATCACAAATAATGGGTTAAGCCAGCCCAAGCTTAGAAAGCACATGAGGCAAAGAGGTAAACTCAATTCTTGATTATTTAAAGTTTTTTTTTCTCTCCCTTTGTTGTATCATTATTTTCTAATAGGAGAAAAAATATAGAGAGAAATTGGTCTTACAACATACATATGGAAGCAGATGAAAGTAACCTTTGAGGGGAAAGAATTATCAGCTAGGAGGTATAGGAAAAATCTCCTGTTGGAAGTGGTACTTGACCTAAATCTTTTTTTTTAATAGTGAAAAACCCTTACCTTCCATCATAGAATCAATACCATGTAGTGATTCCAAGAGAGAAGAGCTGCAGGGGCCAGGCAACAGGGATAAAGTAACTTGCCCAGGGCCACACAATTAAGAAGTGACTGAAGTCATATTTGAATCCAGAATTTCCTATCTCTAGACCTGGCTCTCTATCCATTGAGTCACCTACCTGTCTCCTTGACCTAAGTCTTAAAGAAAGTCTGAGACTCTATCAGATAGAGTTCAGGAGTAAAAAAGCATTAGTTTAAGAATAATTGAATTGCAGAATATTTTTAGAAGGGCTATTTTTGAAGGCCTCTTGGTTACTCCTTGAGCAAGGTATTTCCATCACTTAGTTCTAGGCACTTTCTCTGTCTCCCATGCCTGGAATGATCTCCCTCCTCAACTGAAAGTACTGATTTCCTTTAACTCCCAAATAAAATCCCATCCTCTACAGGAAATCCTTCCAAAATCCTCTTAATTCTAGTTCCTTCCCACTCTTATTTATTTCTACTTATCTTAAATATAACTCATTTGAACATATTTGTTTACTTATCATCTTTCCCCATTAAATTGTGAGGTCCTTGAAAGCAGTGACTATCTTTTGTCTTTTTGTGTGTGTGCCGAGAATTTAGCATAGTGCCTGGGACAGAGTAGGTAGTTAATCAATGTTTATTAATTGACTGAGTGATTTAGTCTTTGAAATTCATACCTTAACTTCAGCTAAAAATCAAGCCAATGCCTTTACAGGCCTTTCTTAATTTTTTTTCTTATTTTTTTATTTTTCCTATTTTTATTTTTTAGAAAAATTTTTTCCATGGTTACATGATTCATGTTCTTGCTCTCTCTCCACCCCCAACTCCCCAGGAGCTAATGCACATTTCCACTGGTTTCTTCCTGTGTCATTGAACAAGACCTATTTCCATATTATTGATAATTGTTCTAGGGTGGTCATTAAGAGTCTACATCCCAAATCATGTCCTCATCAACCCGTGTGTTCAAGCAGTTGTTTTTCTTCTGTGTTTCCTCTCCTGTAGTTCTCCTCTGAATGTGGGTAGCATTCTTTTACATAACCTGGGTCATTGCATTGCTATTAGTACAGAAGTCCATTACATTCAATTTTACCACAGTGTATCAGTCTCTGTGTATAATGTTCTCCTGTTTCTGCTCCTTTCACTCTGCATCAATTCCTGGGGGTCATTTCAGTTCACATGGAATTCCTCCAGTTTATTATTCTTTTCAGCACAGTAGTATTCCATCACCAGCATATATCACAATTTTTTTAGCCATTCCCCAATTGATGGACATACCTTTGTTTTCCAGTTTTTTGGCACAATAAAGAGTGTGGCTATAAGTATTTTTGTACAAGTTTTTTTTTTCCCCTGTGATCTCTTTGGGATACAAACCCAGCAATGGTATGGCTACATCAAAGAGCAGGCATTCTTTTAGCACAGGCCTTCCTTAATGACTAAAGAATAGTCATTTGTAATTACCATCATTTCCAATAAGGTATTAAATACACTAAACTATTCTTTTAATAGGTTAATGGAAGCACTGGAATCCTATTTTCACCATTAATGCTCATCCAGAACACATTAAAACATTTTAGCTAAGCTCAGATAAAAAATTATTAGAACTTTCAAAATAATGGGATGTAAATGAATGCATTTCTAGCATATGTTGTCTTTATTTATGTTTTAGAAAAGATGGTCTAGATCTTGATTTTGTGTATGATATTGAACCCATAGAAGAGGCAGATTGGCATTGGTGTTATTGGCATACTCCCTGGTTCCAAGTCAAGAAGATCCAACCTCAAATACCCTCTAACAATGATTAGCTCTGCAATTATGAACAAGTCACTTAAACTCCAAGAAATATGAGCAATTTCCTAGAACTTATTTACTTTCTTTCATAGTCCATGAGTTGATATCTGCCTTCCCCTCACTGAAAAACACTCAGATAAATAGAGGAATGATAGATCATTAATGAATTAAAGACATTTGTTTTTTCCTTGAAATTTTCTTTGGCCTGTACATTCCATAAAAATCCTTCAAGATCTTATAACAAAAAACTCAGATAAAGGTCTAATCACTCAAATATACAAGGAGCTAAATCAATTGTACAAAAAAATCAAGCCATCTCCCAATCAATAAATGGGCAAGAGACATGAATAGGCAATTCTCAGATAAAGAAATCAAAACTATCAATAAGCACATGAGAAAGTGTTCTAAATCTCTAATAATTAGAGAAATGCAAATCAAAACAACTCTGAGGTACCACCTCACACCTAGCAGATTAGCTAAAATGACAGCAAAGGAGAGTGATGAATGTTGGAGGGGATGTGGCCAAATTGGGACATTAATGCATTGCTGGTGGAGTTGTGAACCGATCCAACCATTCTGGATGGTAATTTGGAACTATGCTGAAAGGGCTTTAAAAGACTATCTACCTTTTGATCCAGCCATAGCACTGCTTGGATTATACCCCAAAGAAATAATAAGGGAAAAGACTTGTACAAAAATATAGCCATGCTCTTTGTGGTGGCAAAAAATTGGAAAATAAGAGAATGTACTTCAATTGGGGAATGGCTGAACAAATTGTGGTATCTATTGGTGATGGAATACTATTGTGCTCAAAGGAATAAAGAACTGGAGGAATTCCATGTGAACTGGAATGACCTCCAGGAATTGATGCAGAGTGAAAGGAGCAGATCCAGGAGAACTTTGTACACAAAGACTGATACACTGTGGTACAATCGAACATAACGGACTTTTATACTAGCAGCAATGCAAGGATCCAGAGCAAGGCTGAGGGACTTATAAGAAAGAAAACTAGCCACATTCAGAGGAAGAACTGTGGGAAGAGAAACAAAGAAGGAAAAAAACTACTTAAATACATGGGCTGTTGAAGATATTATTGGGGATGTAGACACTAAATGATAACTCTAATCCAACCATCAATAATATGGAATTAGGTCTTGATCAATGATACATTGATACATGTAAAACCCAGTGGAATTGTGCTTTGGCTAAGGGGGGGTTAGGGGAGATTGGGGGAGAGGGAAAGAACGTGAAATATGTAACTAGGAGAAAATTTTCAAAATTAAAAAAAATAATTTCAAAAAAAAATCCTTCAAGATTCCATGTAGAAATTTCTCTCTAAGTCAAAGGTACTTAACCATTTTTCTGTTATTTAGCAGTCAGGTAAAGCCTAAAGACCCCTTCTTAGAATAATAGTTTAAATACTTAAATATAAAATATAGGATTACAAAGGAAATCAATTCTATTGAAATCAAGATATATTTTCCCCTACAAGTTCATGTACCTTCTCTCCCCCAAATCTATCCATGAATATGAGATTGGAAACCTCTTCTTTAGGTCTTTACCATTTAGGCAAATTGGTCTCTAAAGAAGGGGAATCTGAGGACATATTTTCACCACTTTTTTTAAAGCTAAAATTGCTTAGTCAAGTATTTGGAAATCATGATAAGTGACATAAAAATAGAGTGAGACAGATGTTAACTCAGTCCATATTCTGCACTGCCTTGCACAGGTTTTAGACTGCTTAGTGAAGCAGTCGTTGGATTTGATTATTATGAGTTAGCAGTCTCATTACATTGGACATTTGCCATGTGTCTCCTCCAGGACTATAACATTTAAAGAGAAACACATCAAATTAATCATAGCTAAGAAACTCTTTTTAAGTGAGTAATTTTCAGAGTATTAATCAAGCCATTTCTAATTAAGTTAATTGAATTAGATATTTAGAGCTGGAAGGGGCCTTAGAGGTCAAATGTTCAAACCTATCATTTTAGTGATGAGGAATAATAAAAAGTCGCAATAACAATAGGTCTCATCTATTCAAAATCTTCATGAGAGTCATTTATACATGAATTAAAGGTATCCCTGATGAGGACATTAGCAGTGTTTCACAATCAATATTCTAAAATGTACTCTAACTTTACCATTTCTTAATTGATGAAAGTCATAGAAAATAGGGGATCACATCATGCTGTTTTTTAATAATGAAAAGATTTTTTTTCAAAAAAGCAAAACATTGCCTTAAAGGCTTTCCCTCAGTTTATCTCCTTCCCACAAATCAAATAACATACAAGATTCCCCAGAGGATATAAGAACATAAATAACCCTATTCAATGACCTTTTGGTCATAAACATTAAAGGCATTAAAATAGGGAAACGTATACTAGTCAAAGATATTTGCCACTGCAATGGAAGAAATCTAGCCTAGAATCCAAGAGGAAAAATGGTTTTGTATGGAAAGTGTTGATGGTGAAGAGCTGCTATAGATGCTCCTCTCTGGGAACATTGGAAAACTTCCTGGAAAAGATCCATTTGGCCTGCCAAAGTTGTTTATTCTTTGTTTTTGAAGCAGATCAGTGATGTCATGAGGTAATATTTTAACTTGAATATGAACTGGATTTAAGTGAGGCAGAATTGCCTAACTCTCTTTTCCAGAGGCAATGAAGTCCAGTGGTAGGGCAAAATGTTGTGAGGAGATGCAAAGCATGGAATCCCTGCAAAGGTACAGGGATAGCCTCACCCAGAATTCCAAGGATTCCATGCTTTACATATCTCCTCACAACAAAAGTCAAGATGATTAGTGATTACCTGGAATGCAATGAATGATCTTGGCATCTCTGATGTCTAATCAAGGTCAATGTACTATATGTGCCTTCTTCAGCTGCCTTCATGGCCATATATGGGGTATTCAGAGAGGACTACCCTTTTTTATGACTGCTCATCCACATTTTGTGTCCCACCTTTCACCCAAATCTCTAAGAAGCTGTAGTTTGTGCAGCAGTGATACTTAATAAAAACTGTTTCAGTAGATAGACCAGTTTAGGATGGGGAGAACCAATAGACTTCAAACCCATTGATGAGTTAGGGGGATGTCTACCTCCAGCATGGGAAGACCTTCTCCAATGAGAACAATTTGTTCCAATGGCTAGATAGTAGTAACATGTAGTTGGATGTTTTTCCTTAAAGTTTTTCCATCAGTATGTATATCTAGGACAGATAAGGCAAATAGACAATGAGTTGGACTCAGAATTAAATAGACATAAATCAGAATAGATTGCCATCTGCAAATCATAGGTTCTTTATTTTATTTTTTCATTTTTTAAACCCTTAACTTCTGTGTATTAGCTCCTAGGTGGAAGAGTGGTAAGGGTGGGCAATGGGGGTTAAGTGACTTGCCCAGGGTCACACAGCTGGTAAGTGTCTGACGTGGATTTGAACCTAGGACCTCCCATCTCTAGGCCTGACTCTCAATCCACTGAACTATCCAGCTGCCCCCTATCATAGGTTCTTTAAAAACCCTAAGCTTGTCTCAGAAACCCCTATCTTTTAAGTACCAACTTTCTATTGTTGTCATTACATATTTGTGAGATGTAAAACACTTTGAGCTCCCAAGAAGTGAAAATGACTTTAGAGAAATTTCTAAACTGTCTAAGCAGGCTGTAAAACATGATCAGTGAAGAACTTTGAAGAGGGAAGAGAAAATCTTGAGAGAGAGAGAGAGAGAGAGAGAGAGAGAGAGAGAGAGAGAGAGAGAGAGAGGGAGAGAGAGAGAGAGAGAGTCCTAAATTAGAAACAAAGGGAATGGAAATGGATAAGAAGAAAAGTGTGTTTTTAGATTTAAGTATATACATATGTGTAAATATATACCAAGTGAATACTAGGTGATGTGGGATGGAAGGCACTGGGAAATAGGAGGAATCAAAAAAGGCCATAGAGGAGGTGACACTTGATCTCAGCCTTAAAAGAAACTTGTAAGGGGGATGCTCTAAATGAGATGATGAGATGAGATGATAATGCAGAATGTAATAGAATATTACTGTACCATAAGAAATGATAAAATGGAAAATTTCAAAGGAATCTGGGAAAAAACTCTATGAAATAAGGCAGAATGAAGTGAGTAGATCTAGAAAAACAATGACAAGTGTGATAGAGAAAACATTTTTGAAAGACATAAGAACTCTGTTCAACACAATGATAAATAATAAGTATAGAGGACTGTTGATAAAATGTTATTCACCACATGTCAAAGAAGTAATGGTCTTAAAATGCAGAATAAAACATGGCCAAAAGAGGAATTTGTAATGGAAGACTGTGAATATTAGTCATGAAGGTTTTATTTTTAATTGTTCAGAAAGGAGAGAAATAATGTCTGTAAAAAATTAATTACTTAATTAAAAAATATAATGACCTAGCAAAAAAAAAAAGCAAAAGCATGTGGAAAATAGGACCAGGTACATTTCATCCCTATTTTATTTGTAATTGGAGTGTTATTGAAGATGCATTCATTGGACTTATAGAAGATGAAAATATTTCAATGCTTTCATTCAATTACAAAGACATGTTATTTTGTCCACCAGTAAATTTCTGCAGAATATTAAATGTAAAACTATAATTCTGGAATAGTAGCTTGTTTTGGGATAATTTCTATCTGACCTCATTGAAAAATATGAAAAAAATAACAATAAGAACTAATCATTCATATAAAGAAAAGGGTGAAGAAATTGAAAGTTTAAAAAAAAACACTGAACTAATAAATAAAAGTAGGAGTTATTTTTATGAGGGGAAAACCTGATAGAATAGATAAACCATTAGTTAGTTTTATTTTTTAAAAGAAAATCAAATTACCAGTATTAAAAATGAAAAGGGTGTTTGTACCACCAATGAAGATGAAATAAAGGCAACTATTAGGAACTATTTTGCCCAATTACATGCTAGTAAAATTGATAATTTAAGTGAAATGGATGAATATTTACAAAAATAGAAATCATCCAGATTAATAGAATACTTACATAATCCTACCTTAGGAAAAAAAAGTTGAAAAACCCATAAATAAGCTCTACAAGAAAAAATCTCCAGGACCAGATGTGTTTGCGATTAAATTCTAACAAACATTTAAAGAACAATTAATTCCAAAACTATGTAAATGATTTGGAAAAAATAGTTAAATAAGGAATCCAACCAAATTCCTCTTGTGACACAAATATGCCACCTTCCTTAAACCAGGGACTGGGGAGAAAGCAGATAAAGAAAGCTATTGGACAATTTCCCTAATGAATAATGAATGATACAAATTTTTTAAATAAAATATTAGCAAGGAGATTACATTATTTCCCTTGATATTCTTGATCTTTTGTTCTTCCAAATGAACTTTGTTATAGTTTTTTCTAATTCAGTAAAGAAATTTTTTGGTAGTTTGATAGGTATGGCGCTAAATAAATTAATTTGGTTAGAATGGTCATTTTTATTATGTTAGCTCGTCCTACCCATTAGCAATCAATGTTTTTCCAATTGTTTAGATCTAGTTTTAATTGTTTGGAAAATGTTTTGTAGTTGTATTCATATAATTCCTGTGTTTGTTTTGGTGGATAAATTTTATTTTGTCTTTTATATTGTCTAGGGTGATTTTAAATGGTGTTTCTCGTTCTACCTCTTGCTGCTGTGATATGTTGGAAATATATAGAAATGCTGATGATTTATGTGCATTTATTTTGTATCCTACAACTTTAGCAAGGAGATTACAGCAATAGCTCACAAAGATTGTATACTATGGCCAGATGGGATTTAGACCAGGAATGCAGGACTGCTTCAAAATTGGGAAAACTATAATTGACTCAACCCCCTAAAAAAATCATATGATTATATCAATAGATACAGAAAAATCTTTTGACAAAATACAACACTCACTCTTATTCAAAACGCCAGAAGACATAGGAATAAATGTACCCTTTCTTAAAATGGGTAAGTACTACCTAACCACAGTCAGTCTGACATACAGCATGGCATGCAGCACATATGAAGACTGAATCCTGAAATACTGGTGAAACCACTGAATAAGTTAACACAGTGGTCAGTGTGGCATTACTGCTGCTCCTAAGAATCAAAGACATCAATGGAGAAGCATAAAGTGACAATACAGCAATATTTGAAATCACTGTAATAAGTAGAGGGCCATGGAATGAGTAGCATGCCTTCAGGTTCTAGAACCTGAAGATACACTGGAACAAATCAGAAAAACCTTTTGGAAGAACTGATCACTAAAAGTAGAGGAACCACAAGTATGCATGAAATGAAGAGTAAGTAGATATGAATGTTTCCAACATGGCCCAATACTAAATTGTAACAAAATTAGAAACAGATATTACTAGTTGTATATAAGGGCTTCATGTGGCTTTTTGTCAACACAATCCAGTGAAATAAATTTGTACATTGTTTTTTATTTTGTATTTTTAGTCCATCACATGGATTTGTGGTTTTTCATGGTATTGATCAGATTTCTTAAGTCTTCAAGTACATTTATGGTACCAACATAGAGCAAGTAAAATGGATATTGTCCCTAAATTCAGATTAGATGAAATAAGAGCTGAAACAGGGACGCAACTAAAATCAAAAGAGGAATAAGTTAAGGAACCAGAGGACCTTGGAAATCTCAACTGAACGTAAACTCCAAATATCCTACCCAATAATGAAATAGATGACAAAGTCAATTCAATGTCTAAATTAGTATGAAGAAGAGATGTACACCGTATCAGCTCTTTTCTGAATTTGATGATATGAATTCAACTATACTACAAAAGAGTAATTCAGAAATTTGGCATTTCTACTATCATGAACAAATGCATTCTATTGCAATATTTAACAGAAAACATAAAGAACATTTCAGAAACTGGTATAATACTACATAAAGTAGCCACTGCCAAAGTAAAAAGCATAGGAGAAAAGATGGAGATATCAAATACCATCTTGGCAGTAATAGCTTGAAAGAAAGCTATATCACAGACCCACAGAAAGACACTGAAATATTTATTAATATATTTAGCTATGCAATAGAAAACTCAAATGTCATACCACCCAATTAATGGTAACTGGGAGGGGAAAAGACATACAAAAAAGAATTTTTAAGAGAATACCAGAAACTCCAGTAACTCTAGATTCCCTTAATCAGCAGTTGAAAGCACAAGTCAAGAAGGTAAGACAATGTATGAAGTCAAAGCAGCAAAAAGGATAAAATAAACAAATCAATGAACTAAAACTCTTTTTCAGAGCCAGGAAAACAATATATGAGGTGAATATAGCAATATGAATAAAAAACCCACATAATAAGTGAAAATGAATGTTGTGGAGTTATAGAAAATTTGGCTCTAAAGATATGAGAAGACACATCACTACACTCCTTTTTGGAAGTGTGTATATTTTGGTGAAGTGGATGTTCTTCTGAGTGTAGAGTATTGCATGTAGTTAGATTTTTTTTCAAATGTTTTAATCTGTTTTGTTCTCTCTCTCTCTCTCTCTCTCTCTCTCTCTCTCTCTCTCTCTCTCTCTCTCTCTCTCATCTTTGTTATATTAGATGACTCTCTAGGAAGTGAAAGGGGTAATGATTCAAGGAGATATGTGACCAACGTAAAAATTAAAAAGCCAATAAAATTTTATTTTAAAAAACTATATTGTGAAGTTAAGAAATCTGAGGAGAAAGAGAGAATTCCAAAGATGGAGATTGTAGAAAATTTTTGCCATATCATCAATATAATGAACTGTTATAAGGGTAATTTGGGAAAGGTGTTTGGGATAAGGGAATTGAAAGGAGGATGTTGGAGACTTGGTAAGTGGATAAATTAGGCTACAGGTAGGCTGGGATTAAAGGAGATTCAAGGTATAATAGGACTGAAGTCAGGAGTATAACACAGAAGGGAACAGAGATCTTTTTGGGAGAAGAGAAGTTAAACTAAACAGACAAACACAGCAGGCTTACAGACTGGAACTTAGACTCAAACACAAGCTGAGGGAAATAGACTAGACTGAAATTAACAAACAGGCTTTAGTTAATTTCACAGGAAGGGACCTATTTTGAAGTAACACCTTCCTTCAAGATGGATGCCCCAGCTACCCTCTAAGTCCAGAGTATGTTGTCTCTTTCCCTCTTCTTCCCTCTTGATAACTAACAGACAAATTACACTAAATAGGACTATTGAAACACAAAGGGTTTATTTGTTTGAAGAATGTTTGTTAGGAAGGTGGATCAAAGGAAAGCCCTATCAGTTATCTCAGGAACCTCAGATGGGGGAAGGGAAATAAAGATGGAATCTGAGCAAGGACCTGCCTTACTCAGTTTTACAAAATGCTATCTAAAGGGAATAAAGGTGATTTGATTAAATTATAAATAATGCTGTCAATTAGATAACTCTTCACAGATTTAACTCCTCTCTAATTTCTCTCCTTATAAACTCCACAGCCACTAAGGTAAGGGAGGGAAGGCAGGGTGGTATTAGGAAAGGAAGATATAAAGGGTCTATCTAAAATAATAATTTCTTAAGTAAATATATTAATGCTAGGCTAAATTTCAATATTGAAGCTAGATAATCCAAGAGCTTGCTCATTGACTACCTCCCTCCACGGAAGATCCAGTCAACTGCCTCTCTCCTCAAGATTCTAAAAGCCCAATTGCTTTTGGAACTCAGCCAAAACTAGAAAAAACTATATCCCCAATTCTGTATACTACAGAACACAACAGTTATTTCAATGGCAGTGGCAAATTGTAACATCTCTGCAAAACTAGAAAACATCAGGACCAGATGAGGCCCATAGCTATTGGTACAAATGTTTTACTCCTAGCAAAATAGTTTATTAGCTTCCTCCCAGACAAATATTTCTTTGCAGTAAGCATGCCATATCTGTTTCCAAAAGGCAATACCATTGACTCCTCTAAATATAGGCCAATCATATCCTTATTTCCTTTATATAAACATTCACAGATTATATCATTCACATATATATACATATATACACATACACACAAATGTATTTTACACAGAAAATGGCTAAAATGAAAAAAATAATTTGCTAAAAAGATTCCAGGAGATAAAAAGCAGTTCATTATCAATTTGGTAATTATCAAAATAGCCTGAAAGTGCTCTTTACATGTATCCTGCCCTTTATTGATTATTGCACAGCTTTGATCCAGTTCCATACTCACAGTTTTGTTTTGTTTTGACACATCTGTGCTTTCACTGGTATAGGAAACTCCTTTTTACCAGTGGAGATTGGCACCTGCTTTGCAATTAAAGGACTGCCTAGAACACTGAAAGATTCAATATCTTGCCCAAGATCACAAAGCCAAAATGTGTCAGAGGCAGGATTTGAATCCAGCTGCCATCCAAATGAGGCTAGATATCCACTATGTCATGTTTCCTTTCAGCTATTTAATGTAATGTAAAGATAGAAAATAAAAACAAGTATAGAAAGAATTCTAAAGCATTTGACATATTCATGTAAAATCATTCCCTATTTATAATGTATCCCAAAATATATTGTTTTTATTACATAGAATTAAAAAGATTTTGTAAAAGCAAACCAATATAGCTAAAATTGGAAAAGAAGTGGTGAACTTGGAGAAAAAAAATCTTTCTGGTAAGTTTCTCAGACAAATTTCTTTCTCTACATATGTGTGTGTTTATACATCTATATAGAAAGAAAGAATAATTAAAATTTATAAGCATACAGGTCATTCCTCTACCGGTAAAAGAATGATTTTCAATTTTTAAAGGAAGAAATCCATGCACACATAGCCAAAAGGAAAAAATTCTCTAAATTACTAAGAATTAGGTAAACGCAAATAAAAACATCTTTGAGGTTCCACATTACACTGATTAAATCAGCAAAGTTGATCAAAAAGGAAAATCACAACCAATATAGTAGAATTGGAAAAGAAACAGAAAACTTGTGTAAAAAAATTTTTATAATAATTCTGTTCTCTGCTAATTCTCTCTCTTTCAACATATATATGCATATATACAGAATTAATTCAGATTTATAAATTCAGAAGATACAAATGGTCAAGTTTAAAAAGAAAGCCGTGGATAAATAGACATAAAAATTATCCAAATTACTAATCATAAGAAAAAAAGCAAATTAAAACAAATCTGAGGTTCTACCTCACATTTGACAAATTAGCAAAGAAAAAAAAATGAAAAGTGTCAAAAGACTTTTAGGAAAACGGGGGCAATATTTACTGTTGGTTGAGTTATAAATTGGTCCAGCCTTCTGGAAAGCATTTGGAAATGGAAAGCACTCTGCAAATTTGGAATTATTCTTAAAATGTTACTAACCCATGACATAGTGATGCCACTAGTAGTCTTATAACAGGAAAATCAAAGAGAAAAATTACCCATATGAACTTCTTTTTAGTAGTAAAGATCTAAAAACCAAAGGGATTCCTATCTACTCAGGAATGACTGGACAAACTTCAATAAATGCATATAATGGAAAATTACTGTACAATAAGAAATTTAAAATATGGTTTCAGAGAAATCTGGAAAGATATATATGAATCAATGCAGAATGAAGTGAACAGAACAGGGAGAATAATTTATGCAGTAACAACACTTATACAAAATACAAATGACTTCACAAAATATAAGATAATTCTGATCAACAAATTGGCTAAGCATGATTCCAGAGGACCCATGATGTAACATGCTGTCCACCTTCTGATACAGAGGTTATGAACTGAGGGTGCTGAAGGAGACGTATATTTTTGGACATGGTCAATGGGGGAATTTGTTCTGTTCTGCTATATATTTTCATAAAGTTTTTGTTTTGAGAGGAAAGGGAGGGTGAAATGGGGGAACAGAAAATAGATTTTTGTTATCTGAAAAAACAAAACTCAATTTAAAAATTCTTTTTAAATAATTTGACTAATATAACAATGTCAAAAACAATTGACACAAAATATTATATCTTGAAGATATCGTTTTTTTTTTCAAAGATTTAAAAATCTGCTATGGTTATACCTAGTACTATATCCATTTTCAGAATTCCTGAAAAAAATCAAGAATGTCTTTCAAGTTAAAGGAGGAGTCATACCAAAATGGTATTTATCACTTGATACACAAGAATGAAATCAAGTCATGTAGATCTACAAAACAAACTAACAAAAAACATTAAACAGCTTCTCCCTCTATAGAATCTTTGTCCCCAGATAATAAAATGTCGTTTGAATTCAGTAAGTGTAAAATTCTTAATGTGTTCCTAGGAAAATCAGAAAATAAAAGCTCCATGCTTGGATCTGGAGATCAAATAAAGCCAATGGAAGTAGGCAATAATCATAAAAACTTTCATCTTCTTTAGGCAAGAAACAACAAACATAAATTATCAAGGAAGAAGCCATATGGCTATGGCTGTCAAGGGACTTCTTGGCATCAAAGTCCAATGAGGAAAACACTTTCAAAGTAGATAACAAGTATGCAATGCCCGCAGACTACAGATTTGGAAAGCAAAAAACGAGAACAAAAACAAAAACATAAAATGCTAACAAAGCACAGTCCATAATTCTAACACAGTCATGATAAAATTAACATATTATTGCCAAAAGGGAAAAAGCTTTCTAAGTATTCTCAGAGCAGATGATTAAACATGTTAAAAACTTTTCAGAAAATCTTTTGAGAGAGAGATTGCTGTACAAATCAGTAGTAAAGGTTGGACAATGAAATCATACCAATGAATTGGTTGAAAGTGGTCGAAAATGGTTTACCTTCAGATTGGACCCATGAAACAATTAAGATCCAAAAGTTAAATCAAAATGCACCTGCTTTCCATGTCATTATTCTATGTTATTCATTACTTTTTTCCCTCCTCTTTAGCTCTCAGGAAGCTAATATCAACTTTTGTCAGCACCAGCTCTCTCCCTACTTACTTCTCAAAGTAAAGGTTAGCACCCTCCACTCTCTGATGCTTCCTTCATCCCCCTTCTTCCCTTGGGGCAACTGGACTGGCTTATTCAAATTCCCTAGAACTACTTAATGAAAGGCTTCCAAAATGGAGGGCATACAAGAGTAGTTGGCTGCTTCTCTGTTCACAACAGGTCTGCCTGAGACAGAGAATGGAAGATTTGTAGTCCCTGATACAATTGACCTCAAGCCAAGCATAGCAGGAGGCAAGAGGTTAAGCTTGCACATACAGAAAACATCACCAGAAATAAATGAGGATTTATAAGCTTCAAATCCAAAGGAACAAGCAGACATAGAACCAAACATTGAGTTGATGAGGGCAGGATAGTTGCAGAAACAAGCCAAGCTGAACAAAACAAACAATAAAACCAGAACTGAGAACTCGGGGATTAAAACCACAAAGAAACTAGATTGAATATATACAAACTGGGTCACTTTGGAGACAAGTTATCAAGAAACAAGGAATTTTGTACCATGGCTTTTTAGGAAGAGAATGACAGCATGTTTGACATGGAAGTTTAAAGAAATCATTCTATAAATTATATGGATATAATTATAAAATGCATTTTATGCAAATGAAGTCAGATTTAAATAATTTGAGAAATATTAACTGTTTTTGTGGGTGGGCAGAGGCAATATAATAATAAAGATAACAATCCTACCTAAACTATTCTACTTATTCAATGTCATCCCAACTAAACTGCCAAAATAATATTTTATTGAACTAGAAAAAAATAACAAAATTCATTTGGAAAAACAAAAGGTCAAGAATATTAAAAGAATTAATGGAAAAAATGCAAATGTAGTTTATCAGTACCAGATTTTGAACTATAGTATAAAGCAATAACTATCAAAATTATGGTACTGACTAAGAAATAGAAAGATAGATTAGTGGAAAAGAACAGACATAAAAGCAAACATAACTTTGTGTTTGACAAAAATAAAGATCCAAATTTCTGGAATAAGAATTCACTATTTGATAAAAAATGTTTGGAAAAATTGGAAAGCAGTCTGGCAGAAACTAGATATAGATCTATATTTTATACCATATGCTAAGATAAGATCAAAATGGATACATGACCTAGGCATGAAGGGAAATATCATAAATAAATTAGGACAGAGTTTATAATTAATTATCATATTTATAGATAGGAGAAGAATTTATAAATAAACAAAATAAAACAAATAAAGGGAGAGAAGGAAGAAATAATGCCTGGACCAGTGATTTCACTGATGGAGAACTTCCTTATTCTGAGATCAATTAACTAGACCATGCTGCCTTTAACCTAGTATACACTAAATAAATGTTTATGGAATTTAATCGAAATTAATTGAATTTGACTGGAGAGGCAAATCTTGACCTTTAGGGTGTTCCAAAATATAAAACAAATTGAGAGGCAGAGACAGTGATGAGGTAAAGGGGAAGATCATTGAGTAAAAGGAATAGGATTCTAGAAGGGCCTAGGAACTATATCTTCTTAGAAACCAGTGTGGCATGGTGGGAAAAGCAATGAATTTAAAAGTCAGGAAGACTTGGGTTCAAAATCTCTGTCATGTTATGTGACCCTAGACAAGTCAGTTTTCCTCTCTGTACCTAAGGTCAAGGGATCTGCATACCTCAGAGAGGCTCTTGATGTAGCTGCCATGACCCAAATGCTTTAGAAATCATCTATTTCCTTTAAGTTTTTCTTTGGAAGTCATCCCAAGAGGGATGGAAACCTATAGGAAATGAAGTTCTGAAGACAAAGGAATATAATTCCTATGACAAGAACTAGAGTCTTATGGAATGACCAATAGAGATGCTTAAGGAATTCATCATCCACCTTATATACTTCAGAGATATTTTGCACGAGATAGAAAGAAGGGCAGGAGAATTGTGTTTATACTAGAAGTGACAGCATAGGGATGGTTGACAGAGATTTGGTAACCAAGATGAGGAAAGAGATAGTTGGAGGGATCCCACCCTACTGATGAATTCTAGTTATCTGGACAAAATGAATTATATTCTCAGACAATTAATGAAATCTTGAAGAATATACTTCTATCAAAGGATGCAAATAAAGACCACAGCCATTCCATTTTGAGGCTATTGTGGACAACCAGGCTTTAAGTTAATCAGAATAAAATGGAGATTTCTCAGACATGGTATGTTTTAGCCCTGACTCTGCTTAGGCAGAGCAAAATGACTAAAGGACCATGGAATACTATGCTTGTTTTATTATAACTTTCATGACATGAAGCTCTCCTGTGACTATCTGTTAGAAAGATATACTACAGGGCAACTAGGTGGCTCAGTAGATTGAAGACCAGGTCTAGAGATAGGAGGTCCTGGGTTCAAACCTGACCTGAGACACTTACTAGCTGGGGGACCCTCAGCAAGTTACTTAATCCCCATTGCCTAGGCCTTACTGCTCTTCAACCTTGGAACCAATACACAGTATTGATTTTCAGATAAGGGAAGGGAAGAGAAGGGAAGGCAAGGGAAGGCAAGGAAGGAAAAAACATAGAAACAGAAAGAGAGAGAGAGAGAGAGAGAGAGAGAGAGAGAGAGAGAGAGAGAGGAAGGGAGGGAGAAAAAGAGGGAGGAAGACTGAAGTGATTGCTAAAACACAGGTTACAGGACAATTCTGAGGGACTTATGAAAAAGAACGCTATTCACATCCAGAGAAAGAACTCTGTGGTAGTAGAAACACAGAAGAAAAACAATTGCTTGATCACATGGGTTAATGGAGATATGATCGGGGATGTAGACTCTAAGAGATCACCGTAATGCAAATATTAATAATATGGAAATAGGTCTTGATCAATGACACATGTAAAACCCAATGGAATTGCTCATTGGCTACAGGATAGGGGTGGGAGGAGGAGAGGGAAAGAACATGAATCATGTAACAATGGGAAAATATTCTAAATCAATTAATTAATTGATTGATTTTTTCAAATCACAAAAAAAAATTAAAAATAAATAAAAATAAAACACAAGTTATACCTCAACAAGGAGAAATTCTTATAAGTGCCTTCAGGGCTCTTCCACCATTTTTCTTTGCAAGGACAGTGTGGCTGTAAGTCTTTCTTCCTCCTTACCCTGTTATAAAGCTAGTACTGCCCTCCTTGAATGACATACATGGACCATGTTCAGTTATATTTTGTAATATTTGTAATATATATTATATTATGTATAGATTTTATTATATACAAATATTTGTAATATAAATAATATTACATACAAATATAAAATATGTAATATACTTTGTTTAACTCTAAACCCTAAGGGCCTTGACATAACATTAAGGCAAAGTTACCTGCTTTGGTATTTGGGTGAGGGAGGCTCTATACTTCCCAGATATATATATTTACACATACACTCCCACAGTGGGGAGACAGTGGTGACTGGGTGCCCAAAGGGCCAGTCTTCAGTGAGAAAATGTCAATTGAGGATTGTGAGAAGGGACTATTGGGAAACTACTGATTTACCAAAAACTAAATTTTTGTGTTTTAGATGAAATATCATTGTTTATACTTTTCAGAGCCCTTTGATAATTGCCAGGAATAGTTAACTATTAGCTACAGGAATTGTGGCAGCACTGATTAGGCAGTGGCTTTCCCTAGCACTCATGTGACATCTATGGCCTCCTAAGTATTAAACTCCTTCAGGAAGCATCACTATCTACCATCTTAATCAAATTAGGCATTTTTGTTGTTTGGTTGTTTCATTTATGTTTGACTGTTAGTGAACTCATTCACTCATGTTTCCTTGGCAAAAACCACTAGTGTGGTTTGCCATTTCCTTCTCCAAATCATTTTGTGGATAAGGAAATTGAGGCAAAAGGGTTAAGTGACTTGTGCAGGGTCACAACGTTAGTAAGTACCTAATGGTATATTTGAATTCATCTTCCTGACTCTAGACTAGTGCTCTATCCATTGTACCATCTAGCTGTCCCATATTTGGTACTGCTTGGTACCTTAATCCATTTGAGAATTCTGGGGATTGGCAAGACTAAAGTTTGATTTTTCATGGTGAAAATTCTTACCAACAAATGGACGTGATCAACCTAAATCAATCAATCCTACCTCTGATAGTAGTTATGTAACTTTGAGTAAGTCACGCAAGCTTTCAGGGCCATAGTTTCCTCTTTTATATGAGAGTTATAATGTATGTGCTACATACTTTACAAGGCTGTTCTGAGAAAAATGTTTTGCAAACTTTAAAGTACTATATAAAGATGAACTTATTATTATTATGTATGAGAAGTTGATAATGGGGAATTGAACAACTTATCCTTTTTAATTCTCATTTCATGCTCAGGCTGGCTTGTTAAAAAAAAAAGAAAGAAATCATTAGAAGAAAAGGCAATAAGGGAGAGCATGGGAGGGTGCAACAAAGAACTGAAGTGAAGTGATCAGAGAATGGTTTAATAAAATAGCTGCTATAAATATTTCATAATATATAGATTTTTCCTTTTTCCCTGAAAACCCTAGCAAATAAACGTAATAGTGGTATTGCTGGTCAAAATAACTCTTTGGTCATAATTCCAGATTGTTTTCCAAAATGCTTACCTTTCTGTGTTGGCAAAGAACTAGAAATTGAAGGGATGCTCATCAGTTGAGTAATGGCTAAACAAGTTGTGATATATGAATCTGTGGGATATTACTGCATTGTAAGAAATGAGGAATGGGCTAATTTTTTTTTAAATCCATGTATAGACTTATATGAAGTTATGAAGAGTAAAACAAGCACTGTTTGAAGAATGACTTGTATATGTCTACTTCCAGAGAAAGAACTGATAAACAGAAAAAAAGCAAGATGTAGTTTTATGTATACATGTAACTTTTTGTCAAACGATGCCTTCTCTGGTCAGGGAAGGGAGGGAGGAAGGAAGTTGCCTGGATATTTTAATATAACAAATAAATAAAGTCATCTTTAAAAAAACCTGTTGCTAAGCATCCTTCTCTAGGAAAACCAAGAAAATAAAGAGTGGTATTTGAAGATAATAAATTATATGTGGTAAGAAATGACAAATGAGAAATTCAGTGAAACGTAAGGAGAACTCTATGAACTGCCTCAGAAAGAAATAAATAAATGCAGAACAACATTCACACAATGATGAAGTCCTACTCTGTGTAAATGACAAACCAATAATGACTCCACAAGCATAGATAATGAAACATATCCCTGTCTTTGTATCAGAGAGTCTAGGAACTACCAGGAAGGGGAAGAGAATAGGCATTTATTAAGTATCTAAAATGTACCAGTGTAATATTGAAAAAATTCATATTATACCAAATGCAATATTTAGAAATTGGTTTGGAAATATAATATTAGTTTAAAAAATTAAAAAATAGTTTAAAAAATTAGTGGCCATCGTTTATAAAAATAATTAACCCTTAAGTCACAAGGATGATATTAGCTTTTAACAATATAATTTTAACATAAATGTAGTCTAAGAAAGAAATAAGGAGGGAAAGAAATTTAAAAGTATTTCCTAGCCTGCCACCCTAATCTTACAAGCCCACAAGAGTGTTTTCCACCTGAGACACCAACCTCCAGAGAAGAAAAAAGAAAACCCTATCCTCTATGGTTTTATTTCTATATCTCCCTTTTCCACGTCACTTCCTTTCCCTGTGTGCTGGTCTACCACATCTCAGGAACCAATCAAAGTCTCTCTTTTTGGAGTGTTGCAGCCAAGTTAATGGGCTGGTTCTTTCAAAGGATGACAAGAGAGAACATGATCATTTCTACCTACGTATACCCAAAAGATTTAGACTATAGAAACCTGCCATTAATTGTTAAATATCATGGGACTGTTACTTATAATCATGTCTGATTTCAGAAGGAGGGATCACAAAAGAGCCACTGTACAGTTCCAAGAAGCACAAGGTCAAGGAGACCAACCAGTCCTGGTGAGATTGATGAGAATCTGTTCCAATACAGAGGACGTATTCTGAGCTTTGTAGAAACAGCTGTTTGACAATGTCAGGAGTAGGATTTCCCTGTGCCAGATTTCCAACAAGTACCTTAGTTTGGCTGCCATTTGGGCTCTCCTATCCCTGAGAGTGAAAGTAAAATCAGACTATGGAATCATACTTTCCTTTTACTTCAAAAAGAAAAGGATTCTTTCAGTCAAGTGAGCAGAGCAAAGAGAGCCAGAGATTCACACCTGCAACACTTTATCAAAGCAAAGCCTAAAAAGATCCCCGCAGTGTTAGTCTCAGCCAAATTTATCTCCCAAGTCTCTGTTCATCAAACGAGGACATACTCAAAAGGATGTTGGGAATGTAGCTCAGGTATGGCAAATTTTCCACCTGCACAATCTAGACCTGGAAAGGACTTCAAAGGTCATCTAGTTTAACCTTCTCAAACTAAAGATGAGTGAAAGTAACAGAGGTTAATCCCAAGATCTTGCTAAGTAGTAATGGGAGAGTGAGGAGTTAAATTTCAAACCTCATTCCAGACCCATGCTGCCTCCTATTTGTTATGTGTCAAATCCCTTCCCCTATTAACTGTAAGATCAATGAAAATTTGGGTTGGGTCTTAATGAACTTTGCATTTACCACAGTGCCTCAAAGAATAATCTGTACCTGGACCTTTAAAAATGTTTGTTTAATTAAATTCATGAGTTTGAATTTAGTAGTCACTTCCTTGAGATAAAAGGAGGTCCCATAGAGGAAAAATGCAAACATCTGGGTGCTTTAGCATTTCGGGCAAAGCTCCAAGAAGATTTTACCCCATTAAACTAAATAATCTGCTTTTGGAATAATTAGGAACTTGTAACAAATAAAATTAATATAGAAGGATATATTTAAAATATTAGGGTGTTATTGTAATCCATATTGGTAATTAAGCCACTTACCTGATAAGAGCTAATTCAAGTGCCATGCATCATTACCACTGCCCACCTGGCTTGTTCAGCAGGAAAAGAGGAAGTACCAATCCCAATCTCCCTATTTAAGTTTCTATTTAAGTTGTTTTACATCACCATGTAAGACAAGAAGCCCATTGAATCATGGTAAATGCAGTTTGTAAGAGGTCTAAATGTCCACAGGAAGTTTAGACCAGAGACATCAAGATCAGTTCAAGAACCCCCAAATTTCCAATATCACACACTACATATATGAATGAAATACACACAAGAAGTGACTTTAAGAAAGCTAGTATGAAACAAAAACAATGCAACCAAAATCAGAAGGGAAACAACAAATTGGGAAAAATCTTTATAACAAAAAACTCTGATAGGGGTCTAATTACTCAAATATATAAGGAGTTAAATCAATTGTATAAAAAATCAAGCCATTCCCCAATTGATAAATGGGCAAGAGACATGAATAGGCAATTCTCAGATAAAGAAATCAAAACTATCAATAAGCACATGAGAAAGTGTTCTAAATCTCTAATAATTAGAGAAATGCAAATCAAAACAACTCTGAGGTATCACCTCACACCTAGCAGATTGGCTAAAATGAAAGAAGGGGAGAGTAATGAATGTTGGAGGGGATGTGGCAAAATTGGGACATTAATGCATTGCTGGTGGAGTTGTGAACTGATCCAGCCATTCTGGCTGGCAATTTGGAATCATGCTCAAAGGGCTATAAAAGATTGCCTGCCCTTTGATCCAGCCATACCATTGTTGGGTTTGTACCCCAAAGAGATCATAGATAAACAGACTTGTACGAAAATATTTATAGCCGAGCTTTTTGTGGTGTGTGTAAATAGAATTAGTTCTAGCCCATTCCTAGTTAGACTCTTACTTAACCTAGGGATAGAAATGACGTCATCCCCACCTCCCTTAGTGGGGAGGGGAGATGAGTTACCCACACGGGACAACAAGTAACAAATCAAGAACAAGGGACTGCCCTTTGGGCAGTCCAAATCAATGTAGACGCTGCCATTTGTCCACTTGAATTAGAGGTGGACCCACGGGAAGTGACGAAAGACACTATCTCTTCAAGTATGTGAGTTACTTCCTGTGGAGGCAGTTCCTGCTTTGAACTCGGTGCTGAAAGTGCTCAACTGAGACCTCAGACTGCTTCCACTCTGTATTGTCATGTGGGTAAGTTAGGCTGACTTTCTTGGCCTACCTAGGCTGCTTCCAAACTCTGCCTTAAGTAGGCACTAGCCTATCTGATTGCTAGGCCTTCAGGCTTGCAGCCTCATTTATTTAGCCTTTTAACCTTCTCTCTAGTCCAGGCATTCACAGGCCTGGACTAGCCTCTCCCTTTCTCTTTATTCCTATACTTTTACCTTCCTGATTGTAAATAAAGTGCCTTAACCCGATGCTGACTTAGGTCTGATTTAATTACGGAATCAATCTGAGCTGTTGATTCCTGGCAGCCACGTTTTAAATACATATCTATAAAATACCCTAATTTCCCTCTTACAGGTGGCAAAAAACTGGAAAAAGGAGGGTATGCCCTCCAATTGGGGAATGGCTGAACAAATTGTGGTATATGCTGGTGATGGAATACTACTGTGCTCAAAGGAATAATAAATTGGAGGAATTCCATGTGAACTGGAGAGACCTCCAGGAATTGATGCAGAGTGAAAGGAGCAGAGCCAGAAGAACATTGTACACAGAGACTGATATACTGTGGTAAAATAGAATGTAATGGACTTTTGTACTAGCAGCAATGCAATGAGCCAGGACAATTCTGAGGGATTTATGGAAAAGACGCTACCCACATTCAGAGAAAGAACTGTAGGAGTGGAAACAGAAGAACAACTGCTTGAACACATGGGTTGAGGCAGACATGATTGGGGATGTGGACTCAAAACTACCACACCAATGCAATGATCAACAATTTGGAAATAGGTCTTGATCAATGACACATGTTAAAACCTGGGGAAATGTGCATCGGCCAGGGGAGGGGGGAGGGTGAGGGGTGAAGGGGAAAGTAGGAGCATGAATCATGTAACCATGTTAACTTTACTAAAAAATGAATATTAATAAATGTTTAAAAAAAGAAAAGAAAAAAAAGAAAGCTAGTATGCAAAATCCCAAATTTATGAAACAGACAAATTGTGCCCTATTTCCAATATGTGAGAGATTCTTTCTATTACAAAAGGGAATCCTTGCAAAGAATTGAAAGCTTATCTAATATACTAAAGAGATTTTTTTTCAATTTACATAATTCCCATGAACACAAAACTGTTCTGAAAACTCCTTATTGTATAACAATAAGTGAGGCATATCATCCATGAAGTGAATAAGTACAGGTTTTTATTGACTTTGCCTTCAGTCCTGTGACAAAACAATTTTTCCCTACCTAAAGATATTATGAAGAAATGATACTACAAACTTTGGAAGTGGCATTCTGCTCATCCTGCTCATACTAAGGCACTTGACGCAGAGATAAAACGTTGTCTCTTTATGGCATTTTGGGGGGAAAATTGAAATCTTCCCTAGAGTAGCTATAAATAATAGTCAAACCATTACAACTAACATGTAAAGGAATATATGCATATCAAACACGTGAGGCAGTGAATATGAAGTTAGTAATAGAACAGCAAATAGTAAATTATATAAAAGAATTCTCTCTCAACAAATAAATTAGCTCTGCCAAG
The DNA here is from genome assembly GCF_016433145.1 of Gracilinanus agilis. Classification (NCBI taxonomy): domain Eukaryota; kingdom Metazoa; phylum Chordata; class Mammalia; order Didelphimorphia; family Didelphidae; genus Gracilinanus; species Gracilinanus agilis. Next base: position 81,936,784 of record NC_058133.1, on the reverse strand, counting down.
GAATTCCATGCATGGCTAGTAGTTCCAAAAAGATTCACAAATAAAAAACTTGCAATGGAAAAGCAAAGTCACAAAGTGTAGGCTATAAATTTATTACTGCTTTTTAAAGTGACATCATGTCTATGAAAAACAGAGTATAGTACACTGATTGGTCTTAGAGAGAAGAAGAATCCATTTAAACACTCCCCTGATGCTAGCTGTTGGTGTACTGGCAAGTGTCAGAGGCAGAGAATTCTCTGAGATTTATCCATTAGGACATAAAAGGGCAAATGTGATATAATGAGGAAAAGCATTACCTCTGAAAGCAGAGGACCAGGGTTCAAATTCTGCCTCTATTGCTTTTCTGTCTGTGACCTTAGAAAAAAAATCACTTAATCACTTTTGGTCTCAATTTCCTTATCTATAAAATAAAGGAGCAGAACTAGTCAGCCTTTGAGGTCCTTCAAAGATCTAAATCTTTTCTCTTGGGGGCAGCTGGGTAGCTCAATGGATTGAGAGCCAGACCTAGAGAGGGGAGGTCCTGGATTCAAATCTGGCCTCAGACACTTCCCAGCTCTGTGACCCTGGGCAAGTCACTTAACCTCCACTGCCTAACCCTTACCACTCTTCTCCCTTGGAGCCAATACACAGTATTGACTCTAAGATGGAAGGTAAGGGTTTAAAAAAATAATAATAAATCTTTTCTCTTTTGATCTGTATTGTGGCTAGACTAATGGTATCACATATCCTTGCCATAAAAACAGTCCTGTCAATGATAAGATACTCTAATGAATTGAGGGATTTGTTGATACTAATTAAGCTTCCCTACTAAATATGTATTAAATTCTCCCAATCCAACTTTATGCTATAAATAATGCATACGCATCTGAGTTGAACCAACAACAAATAAATTGACATAGTAAAAGGGTAGACAATTCTGCTCCCCATCAATTGACCACTACTATAAGTTCCCTATCATCTAGTATGGTGATGGGCAAACTTTTTAAAGAGGGGGCCAAAGGAAAGGAAATGTTCATCAGTCAGCCTGTTTCTAAGGCAAATCCTTCCCAGTTTCATTATATTCATCAGATTAGGAATAATGTATTGGGATGGGATAGAACATTTCAGGGAGCCGCATCTGGCCTGCGGACTGTAGTTTGTCCATCACTGATCTAGTAGGATTCCTTCTTTCCTTACACTACGGGTTAAGCTAGCTTTTCCTTGAAAGGCTATAAAACTGTTCCCCAGGACTTGATTTTCTTAGGGGGTAAAAGCTCAAGCTACAGCTTCCTTGAGGAAGTTTCTTGTTGATCTCTGGTCATATTGATGTGGCTTCTTGGCCACTTAAGTGCATAAAAAGATCCACCCACATGGAATTGAAACCCTTCAGATCTGGCAGATGTTTAAAGTCCATGAGCAGCTACCCTGTATTGGTGACCATATGGGTTTCCCCATGGAGACAGTGGAGTAGAGAGGGGCTCCACAGGCCATCGTCCAAAGCCAAGCGCTGGAATATTCTTATTGAATATCCTTTCTATGTTAGAGTTAAGTAAGCTTTTCTTTGTTAACTGCTGAAAGACCTAAGAATGCCTCATTCCTTTCTAATACCAAAAGGGTGGTAGCCAGAATCAGATCCATTCATTACAACCCCTAATCACTAATGAAGAAAAAGACTTGACGGAATCACAATTTCAAAAGAGATCTGAATACATCTAGCTCAATTTGTGCCTAAATAGGAATTCACAATCCCCCCAATATTCCCAACATGTGGCCTTTCTTTCTCCATGTGAAAACCTCAAATGATAAGAAACACTATCTCACATTCCATTTGGGGGAAAATCTAATTGTTGGAAAGTTATTTCCTACAAACAGACTAAATCTGCAAATGCAAGTTTAACCTATCATTCCTACTTCTATCTCAAGAACAGCTAGAACAAATATAAGCCATCTTTTACATGAGAGCCCTTCAAATACTTTTAGTATTTGACTTCTTTTAGTCTTGGCTTCTTCAGATGAAATACCCCCAGCTCTTCCAACTAATTCTCACATGACATGATCTCTGGCTTTCTTGGTATTCGCATTGTACTCCTCTGGTCTGCTGGAGGTTACTGTTATCCTTTCTAAACATGTTGTCCAGAATGAAATACAAGGGTCTAACTCTTGTCTACCCAAAGCAGGAGGCAGCAGGATGATTCTCTATCTTATTCTGGATTCTATGCATCTGTTGCTAAAGCCTGCCATGGGATTATCATTTTCTACCACCATATAATACTATTGGCACACCTAGAACTTGAAGTCCATGAAAATCTTCTCTCTAAGCAGGACAGAAACCAAAGAATTAAAGGTTTAGACACAGAGATACTGATAACTTCATCTGAAACCAAGAGTGATTCAATTCAGTTTAATTCCCATTTTTACCAATACATTTGAAATATAGCACTTATTTCTCCTTGATGCTATTAATACTCCCAAGACTCAAGTAGCCACTATATTAACCTATACTAACCTATGTGGGGCTTTTGTAGACAATTATCAAATGGAGGAAAATGGGGTCTCAAATTTAAAGTTCATTTTGACTTTAAATTTATAGCATATATTTATTTAGCAGGAAAGCATAAGTCTCCTATAACAAAGACTTTACATATTAGTTTAAATAACTGAAATTTATCCAGCCCTTTACAGCTGCAAAGTGCTTTACACACAATATCTCAATTGGTCCTTACAATGACCCCCAGGAGGTAGCTACTATAGGTATAATCATATCCATTTTTCAGGTGAGAAAACAGCTTCAGCGATGCTAGATGACTTGTTGATGGTCACAAAACTCTATACTTTCACAAAATCTCTCATATAAATAATCTTCTCTCTACTCACAAAGTTATCACCTTTTTTCAAATTCTTATCACCTCTCTCCTGAACCTTAGATTTTTAATGTCTGCCTGTCTCTCCTCTCCCTACCTGAATGCATCATCCTCCATTCAGTTGCTAAGGTGATCTTTCTCAAGCATAGGTAGGACCCCCCTCACCCCACAATGAGCTCAAATGGCTCTCTAATCACCTCTGTTTAAAATTCTCATAAACTGGATTATTCCCACCTTTCAAGTTTTCATATACTTTGCTCCACCATCACTACCCCAATTCCTTCATACTCTATATAGTCTTGCTAGACTGGCCCCATTTGTACTGTGTCGATCCCAACACTCTCATCTCCTATGGCTGTGTCTGTGCACTGTCTATTCTCTGGAACTGGAGTACTTGATCTCATCATCCTCCTTCTTGGCTTCCATGACCTTCATCAATATTCTACTTAAATCTCTTCTGCAGGAATCTTTCTAACTCCCTCAAGTTTCTGGTGCTTCCCTCTCTTGGATTATTTTCCATCTACACTGTGTATGTATATTTCCACATATGTATATGTAATATATAATGTGTATAACATGTAGAATGCATATTACTTGTGTGTATGCATATATATTCACACATGCCACATATCTAGTTATTTACAGGTTTCTGCTTCCATTAAAATGTACAATCCTTGGGCTTCCGGGTTTAGATGGCGGCAGAGTAAGAATCAGCTCTTAACCTCTCCTGACCGAAACATACAAAACTCCTCAAGGGGACATAAAAACAAGTCCAGACGAACGGAGGAACCCCACAACAGGGCACAGCGTGGAAGGTACGTGGAATCGAGACATTTCCAGGCTATAAAGGGCTCTCACTCAATCGCGGGCTGAGCAACCGCCCCACCCCCACCCCCTCCACACTCATCTATAGCTCCGAACCCAGCTAAAAAGAAATAGGGCAAGTTTGGGGCACCCATCGAGTCATCAGCAGCTCCGGGACCTGTTCCTGAGAGCAGCTAGACTTAGGACCCCATTAAGTCAAAAAAAGCACGCGAAATCTGAGCGCGCGAGCCGGAGCAGGACGCTGGGCGCAGAGAGTGCCGGCTGAGCAGAGGCGTGGGTGGAGGCAAACACAGCCAGGAACTAAAGCCTAAGTGGGGAACCAGTGCAGACGGGTATACGACTGTGGAAGCAGCGCCCTGAGACTTGTAAAGAAACCTCCAGCAGAGGATCAAGCAAGAGGGCCCACCAGGGGGCTTGACCTTGGAAAAAACCAGAACTCAGACCTCAGGAGCCAATAGATTGCGAACAGACACTGAGCGCGAGGATAAAGCTGAGAAGCTGCTGGGCTAATGATGGCTACTCAGCATCAGGAAGTTCAGAAGAGAAAGAATAATAACAAAAAGAAGTCTTTAACACTCGACAACTTTTACACAGAGAAAATCCAGACAACCGAGCAAACAGAGGAGGAGAACAAACAAGCATCCGGACCCTCCTCAAATAAGGAAAACTCCTCACAAGCTATGGAAGAGTTCAAAACTGAGATTCTGAGGAAAATGGAAGAGATCTGGCAAGAAAATAACAGTTTAAAAGGTAGAATCTTGCAACTGGAAAGTGAGGCTCAGAAATCAAATGAACTGATAAGCAAATTGAACACTAGAAATGACCAGATTGAAAAGGAAAACCAGTCCCTAAAGGCTAGAATCGAGCAATTAGAAGCTAAGGATCTCTCAAGACAACAAGAACAAATAAAACAAAGTCAAAAGACTGAAAAAATAGAAGGAAATATGAAATATCTCAATGAGAGAGTGACAGACCAAGAAAACCGGTCTAGAAGAGACAATTTGAGAATAATTGGTCTTCCAGAAAAACCAGAAATTAATAAAAATCTGGACTCCGTACTAAAAGAATTTATTCAGCAAAATTGCCCTGAAGTCCTACAACAAGAGGGCAATATAGACATCGAAAGGATTCATAGAACACCCACCATATTCGACCCAGAGAAGAAATCGGTTAGAAATATCATTGCAAAATTCAAGAGTTTCCAAGCAAAAGAAAAAATCTTACAAGAAGCCAGAAAGAGACAATTCAAATATCAAGGAGCACCAATCAGGATCACACAGGATCTGGCAGCCTCCACACTAAAAGACCGTAAGGCTTGGAATACAATATTCAGAAAGGCAAGAGAGCTGGGCCTGCAACCACGGATCAACTACCCATCAAAATT